>NC_063048.1:14494653-15094653 GCF_018812025.1 Megalobrama amblycephala | reverse complement strand
CTTTTACCCCAGGGGCCTTTTAGCCCCGCTGTACCCTGTTGAAGGAGAGAGTACACATATTTCACTGCAACAGTAATAAGAGTGTACTGCTTGTGGGATTAACGGATACTTCGACCGAATGTGGAATCTGAGTGAAAACACACATGATATAAGGTGGATTCTGTCTTTTGCATCTGTAACTTTAGCTGACGGGTTTGTGGGAAATCAGCGCAGACCGTGGAGCTCTGCATCGAAAGGCTATCTGGTGCTCTCACTTCGAGCGGGTCTTTAACCACAAATACTTCCCCTTTCATTGTCCACAGGAGGATATAGGAGCACATGGAAGATTATTTTCAGTGACATACGGAGGTGTTCCATTTAAAATGCCAAGACAATTTCATTCCAACTTTTGAGATTGTATTTTGAACCCCTCTGAACTACTTTACCCATAACAAATTCCAAACATGTGACATGTAAGAACTTGCATTATCCGGTGTTAATATGGACACTAGCTGCTCTGTTGCACATATACGGGATATTCATTACGGGAACCTAACGAAAAGCAAAAGCATATAGGTTACTCAGTGTACACCGCTGTTTTTTTCCAGGATAAATGCAATCAAATGCGTATTGTTGAATTGACCTTGTGTCTCAAAGCATTTCCCCGGGACTCTTTCCGTCTATCTGCAGCGCACGAATCGTCCACACATAACGATATGTAATGTAATCAAAGTCAGCGCTGTGTTTTATACAACTAATCAGCCTCAAACAATCTGCGAGCGAGGGAGACAGCCCGAGTGGTGTGGTACTCATCAGCTTCAATGTATTCGTTGTTTGGATTGCTGTGTTTGTATAAACCAGATTGGTTTGCACTTAACCCTGTAATATATGCAAAACAATCCTCTAGATAGTACTCTTAAGCTTTGCCAGTTACCACTCTGGCAGCTGCAGTAAACTTGGCCGTGTAAGAAAAATAGCGTGTAATAAATTATGACATGAACCAGCACACGTCACACGGGCAGGCCGGCCTTCAGCTCTGATCAGCAGTCAGGATATTAAAAATGGCAGTGCAATGCACAGATGCAGGTCAAAGGGTCACGGTCTTTGGGAGACACAGAAGGACTGAGCTCTCATAAAAACGTATTTAAATAAACAGAGAGAGGAGGTGTGGCGAATGGGCTTCGGAGCTGGTGGTGATATATATTCAGTATGAAAACTCACATATACAAATGACTAGGGGAGAAGGAAAAAAAAAACTATTAGAAATCAGATACTTCATGAGCTCTGTGGCAAGAAACAAAAACAGTTGGCCAAGAATCTTCACCGAATTACTCACTTTGTAGTCTTGAGGCTCAATTGTATGTAAAACAGATGTAAAAAGGGGCCTATATTTTCTGTTTTATTTATTTTTGCAGTTATACTTGATATACAAAATAAACATGACCTGTTTCTTTATTCATCAGCCGCTACGCTTCATTTCGAATGGGACACTGCCCAGTCGCCCAGCCTAATGTTAGATGGGATCTCCATTTTGGAACAAGTAGCCCTGTGGTTTTCATAGTCCACTGACACAGAGAAATGCTGCATTCCCTTGTGGTCCCCATATTTTCTCCACTGAAATGTAAGAAGGGGTCGGCCTAGAAAACATGCAAATGAATTCATAATCAAATCTGTCTGTTTCCCAGAGTTCAGGTACACCCTAAAGCAAACTCTGTCAGCAGGCACTCAGTAAACTAAAAGTAATCCATGGTCTTTACACCCAACCGACAGTTATTAACTCTCCCTGAATAATGGCCGTGGCTGCAGGCAATACAAACAGTTTTAAGATTTTATTCAATCACTTGTCATAGCCACTCACTGAACAATATCTATCTATCTATCTATCTATCTATCTATCTATCTATCTATCTATCTATCTATCTATCTATCTATCTATCTATCTATCTATCTATCTATCTATCTATCTATCTATCTATCGGTGAGTGGCTATGACAAGTGATTGAATAATATCTTATAGCCATACATATACACCATCAAATCCATATAGGAGTCATTCCATAAAACCGGTATGATTTGGACTTACACTTTTTTAGATTTTTTACCAAAATGTATCACTTTTCTGAACACCCCATAACATTAATGACATATTTAACTTTCAGAGTTCCAAAACACATTTTCCCATCTCAGGCATCAAATCCCTTATTATTGGTCATTATTTTAAGTTATGAACACTATGGGAGCTCTCTGAATAATATTTTAAAATGTATTTATGATAAAATCAACATTTTCCTATTAATCAGATGTCCCTCACACTAATTCAGTACTTGCAAATATAAAAGTTATAAAGTTGCATACACACTTTTGCTATACTAAAGCCTGAAATGGGCACTTTTTGTGACAGCAACCTTATCATTTTTTATCAAAGGCTTAACTTCAGAATTTGAAATAAAAATTCAACTAACTTTAAATTACTTAACAAAAAATAAATAAAATAAAAATGTAGGTGTGACGGGATTGATTGTGACAGAGTTGTGAATTTTTGCCCAAATTGGCCACTGCTCTAAATCTAGTATATAATAAATGGGGAGTGCATGGCATGCATGATATTAAGAAATCATGAATAATGTTTAAATAACAAAGATAATAAGTAATAGTTTTCTATCTTTAATTCATGTAACGGGGTTGAGTCGTTTGGCTTGACAAACACAATTTCACAACATAATTTAGTTATATTAATTAAAGAAGGTGGTAACTTGCCTGTGCCTGCTCACAATGTTGTTCCAAAGACTTCTATGATGTCACTTCCTATTAATGATGTCACATAAGTATCAGTTCATTATTTTTTTATTGAGAGAATGATTTGTGTAATGGGGTTGAGGGGTTACTGAGGTACGGAACTAAATGATGTGATTTTAATGAATAATCATGAATTTATTTGGCAAAATGAATAGACTTTTTTCTCATTTTATTATTCATATCCCAAGTACACTTTCATAGAAGGTCTTGAGGGACATGACAAAATAGGTGGTGTCAACTGAAAAAAACTAAATAATTTCTAATGTGAAGATAAAATGTATGCCGTGTTTTTAAACATTATTAAAGGAGACATTTCAGTTAATACAAAAAGCTTTTAAAATATATTTTGGTGACCCAATATATAAAATACACTAAAAAAGGTCAGAGGGACACAAATCATACCGGTTTCCTGGAATGACTCATGGGCCTCTGTGGCTATTTTGAGCAGTAAATTGCAATTTCGACTTTTGAGATTGTTTTCATAAGTTTAATAAAGCTAATATCAGCTTTCAAATTACGCCATTCTTAATACGAATTTCAAAAAATAAATGTCATTTCGACGCTCTTAAATGTGATATGATCACTGGCCTACATGACCCACGAGGCCGCGCGAAACGATCATCTCTTCCTCTTTAGTTATTGCACGAAAAAAACATACAATACATATTTATTTGATATAAGAAATACAGTATAACTAACTGAAATGTACTACCTTGTGTAATTGCCCAGTAATTGTATATTGCAGAAAGACGCCAATAAACCAGGTTTTGACCATGTCACCTGATCTGACGTTACATACCCTACCTCAGGGGAGGTAGGGTATAGAAGAAAAAAACCAAAAAAAAAACATTAGAAACGAGCATAGCGCTAAATTAAATATATGCGCTGTATTATAAACGCATTATATTTTTACTTGACCTGATATTAATGTCTTAATTATTAATGTATGTTTGAATAATTCTAATTTAGGCTATTACAAATGGTCTAACAGTGATTATAGAGCTTGACCACAAGATGGCAGCATTGAAAAGTCAGTGAAAATGCATCTGCGGCAGGTTACAAGTTTATCAGAACTGCTGGTTTAATGAGGTTCTTATGGAGTAAGATTGCCGCTAATTACTTTTAATAGTATTGAAACAATACCACTTATGTATTAAGCTGGGATCATAACTTGTGTCATGTTGCACTGCTTGTAATTACAGCAATTATTTTGAGCGTTGCAAGAACCCCCACCTACATCTCCCTGCGTGCTCGTTACACGTGATTGGATAAAACATACACAATGCCCTGTATCTGCAGACCAAGAGTTATGCAATGGCTCTCTGGTCTTCATATAAGTGGTGTTATCTGAGTAGGCAATAAATGTCATGTTTACACAGAAGTTAATTGTTGGACTGGTTGTTCTCATTTTACATCACTGATGTGTTGCATATGTGCCTCCATAAGAAGAAAACAGATCAGGTTATGGACACTGCCTGGTACAATATGGAGTTGTTGGGTTGCTAGGTAACATACAGGCCAAGTGCACAATGAACTAAATCTCCAGAATATTTATGCCTCAGGAAGCTGAAACATCTGGTGGCGTTTGTGAAGTGCTGATTGGCTTCAGAGTAGCTGTAGCAAACCTCTGCGACTCTAGGCTGTTTGTGTTGTGCAGTCCCATACAGGTGGCAGTTGTTTCTACGAAACAGACTGGATCTAATTAAAGATGCTGTCATTGAAGGATAATAGGTTTCTCACTAATTAAGAACCGTTGTGGCTGATGATGATGTGTAATCTGTTTGGCTCTTGCTTAGCACAGCTTTCAAACATAGAGCTGGAATGTATAGTTTAAACTGTCAATCAAACAAGAATTTAAATGCTTAGAAAAAAGGCATTTTCACAAACAAACCAGAAAATGTTCACACAAGTTCACTGCATTTTTTAAAATTTTTAATTTCCATTCAGAATTTTATATTACGCTATTACTTTTAGAAATATAGTCATTAATATATATATATGATGATAATAATATTACCAGTGATTAAGTGATTAATCCAAGGTCACACAATACAAGAGTGCTACCAAAATTATTTTATTGAATTTTGCAATTGTAAGCACATTAAAGATTTTTTATTTTTTATTTTATCATAATCTGTAAATTTTCTAAAAAATAAATAAATAAATCGGCTATTAATCAGTATGTGTATACAAATGAAATCACATCTAAAAAATAGTGGTCTGCTTGTTTGATTATAACTTTGAACCTTTTTCAGTAGCATGGTGTGAAATAAATCATTTGGGGTTAACTAACTACAGAGAAGTTAGAGCACTGTGAATTTTGGGTTTTCTCTTCACACTAGGTGGCACTGTGGAGTTGTTCTGTTGCTGTGTCTAAACCTGTTTATCTCAGTACCCACTAAGGTCATCACAGAGGTATAGTGGTTCATTCATACTTTCTGTTGTACATTTGCTGTGAACTTATGTTCATTGCAATACTGAAGTCTGCCCAAGGGCAAAAAGCTATACAGGCAACCCAACAAGCTAACAAACAACTAACATGTACTTCCCGCCCACACATTCAGGAACGTTAGCATGACACAGCAGTGCTCCGTCTCTCTGATTGAAGCTTTCTTCACATTCCACTTTCATTCACTTTTAATTGGTGCTGTCTCTGGGTAGGATGGGGGAGCCACTCTTGTTTAGCCCTGTCACAGAGTTGCGGCACAGCGCGCAGTGCTCATTTCCCACACAACACACTTTCAATTAGTGGCCTGCCTTTCATAGCATGGAGAGGAGGCAAGATCACTAACAAGTAGCCGGCTAGCTAATGAGTTAGTGTGGAAATGCAG
Source organism: Megalobrama amblycephala (assembly GCF_018812025.1). Lineage (NCBI taxonomy): Eukaryota > Metazoa > Chordata > Actinopteri > Cypriniformes > Xenocyprididae > Megalobrama > Megalobrama amblycephala. The sequence continues at coordinate 15,089,047 of NC_063048.1, read as the reverse complement.
TGACATGTGAAGGAAATGCCCACGAGACGAACAAACGCAATGGGACATTGACAGAGGAGGATGTTGGGCAACAATCAGGATGCTGGGCAAAGCATTCAAAGCATAGATTCATATAGGGTTCATGCTGATAGTAGAACATGACAAATGTAAACCAAGTTAAGAAAACTACGTGAAGTAGGGGCTTGATTCAGTTTAAGATGCACTCACTTTTCTTTACAACACATCAAATTAAATTAAATCGATGGCCTAATAATAGCAATATTTGTATTAATTAATTTTTATTAATTAATTGCATTATATATATATATATATATATATATATATATATATATATATATATATATATATATATATATATATATATATATATATATATATATATATATATATATATATATATATATATGTGTGTGTGTGTGTGTGTTTTGTGACATATCAGGACACAAATTTGTATAATGACATGGGTATGACATAGATATTACAAGGAGAGGGTGACTTATAAGGACCTTACCACATAAATCATACAGAATGAGTTTTTTTTTTGAGAAAGTAATGGGTATTTTTCAGTGTAGGGTTGGTGTAGAGCAATAGAAAATATGGTTTGTATAGTATAAAAACCATTACACCTATGGAATGTCCCCACAATTCACAAAAACAAACGTGTGTGTGTGTGTTGAGATCACATGACCAGCCAAATACTACAAAATTTATATCAACACACACCTGTAAAAAAATAGAATGCAGAGATAAGATGCCTTCATTTATATAAATTAGACAGAATATATCTAAAAGCAGCACATAACATTTTATATTAGGTCATTTAATATAATACATTTTAAATAAAATACATAAAATAATAAAAATATAAATTTTATCTATTTTATCTACATACAGTAAATATGTGCAAAATATATATAAATGTATACAATATATTGAAATCAAATAAAATATATATATATATATATATATATATATATATATATATATATATATATAAATAATGTACATATAAATATATATAAATGTATATAATATATTGAAATCAAATAAATGATATATATATATATATATATATATATATATAGTGCATTGTATTCTAGTGTCTAGTGTTGTATCTATTTGCATGTGTTTTCTTCAGTTGGAACACATTTCTATATTTGGTTGTATTGTGAGTATTTGCAGCACATGTTGTCAAACCAATGAAGATGTTTTCTTAATTTGCTGATGTTTTTTTTTCTGTTTGCATGTGTTTTCTTCAGTTGCAACACTTTTCTATATTTGGTTGTATTCAAGTCAAGTCAAGTCACCTTTATTTATATAGCGCTTTTTACAATGTAGATTGTGTCAAAGCAGCTTTACATTGATAACTGGTAAATTATTTTGGCTGCACAGCAGCTCTTAAAGAATAGTGTCAATGCAGACAGATCAAAGCACTTTGTGAGCATTTGCAGCATGTTTCTGTATTTGGTTGCATTGTGAGGATTTGCAGCACGTTTCTGTATTTGGTTGTGTTGTGAATATTTACAGTGCGTTTCTGTATTTGCTTCCATTGTGAGGATTTGCAGCGCGTTTCTGTATTTGGTTGCGTTGTGAGTATTTGCAGCACGTTTCTGTATTTGGTTGCATTGTGAGGATTTGCAGCACGTTTCTGTATTTGGTTGCATTGTGAGTATCTGCAGCACGTTTCTTTATTTGGTTGCATTCTGAGTATTTACAGCTCGTTTCTGTATTTGGTTGCGTTGTGAGTATCTGCAGCGCGTTTCTGAATTTGGTTGCGTTGTGAGTATTTGCAGCACGTTTCTGTATTTGGTTGCATTGTGAGTATTTGCAGCGCGTTTCTGAATTTGGTTGCATTGTGAGAATTTGCAGTGCGTATCTGAATTTGGTTGCGTTGTGAGTATTTACAGCGCGTTTCTGAATTTGGTTGCATTGTGAGTATTTGCAGCACGTTTCTGTATTTGGTTGCATTCTGAGTATTTACAGCTTGTTTCTGTATTTGGTTGCGTTGTGAGTATTTGCAGCGCGTTTCTGAATTTGGTTGCGTTGTGAGTATTTGCAGCACGTTTCTGTATTTGGTTGCGTTGTGAGAATTTGCAGCACATTTCTGTTTGTGGTCGCACTGTGAGTATTTACAGCACACTTCTGTATTTGGTTGCATTGTGAGTATTTGCAGCAGGTTTCTGTATTTGGTTGCGTTGTAAGTATTTTCAACCCGTTTCTCTGTTTCGTTGCATGTGAGTATTTGCAGCATGTTTCTATTTGCATGTGTTTTCTTTAGATGCAGCGCGTTGAGCTCGCTCAGCCACCGTAAATATATCTAAAATCAGCACATTTAATTTTATATTAGCTGATATACACAGATGCTGCACAGTTTATGTAGAAGACACCACATTTAGTTCTTTTCCTTAGGCTGTAGGGGCCCATACTGCAAAATCTTTTATTTTACATTATGAAGAATGTACTGTGGCATTCTAACAGAATAACTGCTGTTATGATTAGCCAAGATGTGACAGTCTAACCAGAAGCATGGCTTGAATTGCAGCTAATCATCAAGAAATCAGAAAATAAAAAAAAGAGTGATTACTTGGTAAAGTGTCTTGCCTAGAGACACTAATTAGACAATAATTTCATTATTTAATTAAACTCAGAGCCTCCTTTCATCTCTTTTTTGGTGCTTATAGGCACACAGATGTACTCATTACTGCGCCATTTTTAATGATCATTTGTTGGACATGGGATCATCGATAAAAGGGTAGAGCACCATTTAAAGCAAAGTTACCAGACCAGAGCCAGAAAAAAAGCTGTAAAATCAGAGGACATATTTCTGATGTTTCTGTATTTGGTTGTATTTGGTTGTGAGTATTTGCAGCAAGTTTCTGTATTTGCTTGTGTTGTGAGTATTTACAGCACACTTTTGTATTTGGTTGCGTTGTGAGTATTTGCAGCACGTTTCTGTATTTAGTTGCATTGTGAGTATTTGCAGTGTGTTTCTGTATTTGGTTGCGTTGTGAATATTTGCAGCACATTACTGTATTTGGTTGCATTGTGAGTATTTGCAGCATGTTTCTGTATTTGGTTGCATTTTGAGTATTTGCAGCATGTTTCTGTATTTGGTTGCATTGTGAGTATCTGCAGCACATTTCTGTATTTAGTTGCATTGTGAGTATTTGCATCACATTTCTGTATTTGGTTGCATTGTGAGTATTTTCAGCACGTTTCTGTATTTGGTTGCGCTGTGAGTATTTGCAGCAAGTTACTGTATTTGGTTGCGTTGTGAGTATTTTCAGCGCGTTTCTCTATTTGGTTGCGCTGTGAGTATTTGCAGCAAGTTACTGTATTTGGTTGCGTTGTGAGTATTTTCAGCAAGTTTCTGTATTTGGTTGTGTTGTGAGTATTTTCAGCTTGTTTCTCTATTTGGTTGCATGTGAGTATTTGCAGCATGTTTATTTGCATGTGTTTTCTTTAGTTGCAGCACGTTGAGCTCTCTCAGCCACCGTAAATATATCTAAAATCAGCACATTTAATTTTATATTAGCTGATATACACAGATGCTGCACAGTTTATGTAGAAGAAGACACCACATTTAGTTCTTTTCCTTAGGCTGCAGGAGCCCATACTGCAAAATCTTTTATTTTAGATTACTAAGAATCTACTGTGGCATATAACAGAATAACTGCTGTTATGATTAGCCAAGATGTGACAGTCTAACCAGAAGCATGGCTTGAATTGGAGCTAATCATCAAGAAATCAGAAAATAAAAAAAGAGTGATTCCTTGGTAAAGTGTCATGCCTAAAGACAATTCATTATTTAATTAAACTCAGAGCCTCCTTCCATCTCTCCTTTGGTGCTTATAGGCACACAGATGTCCTCATTACTGCGTCATTTTTAATTATCATTTGTTGGACATGGGATCATCAATAAAATGCTAGAGCACCATTTAATGCAAGGTTACCAGACCAGAGCCAGGAAGAAGCTGTAAAATCAGAGGCCATAGTTCTGATGTTTCTGCTTTAATTACAGCCCGTTGAAATGCACAGAGTAAACAGGGAATGATGCGACACTATGAGTAAACAAGTAGACGTTTGTAACTTCAAAAGAGCTCTGATCATGCTGGATGCTCCAATCCTCATCGGCTTGCTTATGTTGTCAGAAGCCAAAATATGTTCAAGACAAAAGAAGATGAAAAAAGGAAACAATCCAAGACGCCAAATTCCAACCAGCAACAGATAAGCTAACAATATTATTCAGACAGGCTCATCAGATAAAATGTTTGCTTATTACATCTGTGCCAGAAGCATGGAGAGCATTTTAAAAAACACGTCAAAAATGAATGAGAGAATATAAGAACATTGTGGGTGTTATGAGAGCTTTAGCTTGGCCCCATTTAAAGATGTTTCTTTGCCATAGAAAACCACACAGCACAAGTTAAAATGATGCTCCACAACCTTGTTTAATGTGCCTTTTCCCTGTGTTGATTCATATGGGTGTGAGGGTGGATATAGATTCAGCAGCTTAAAAGAAGCAGACCCGCATGCAGGCATTTCCTCCTTCAGGGGTTACACTGTTTTAAGATGTGGCTGTCTTGGAAGTACTGAGTATGTACTACAATGTATGTTTAATAGGTTGAGATATCTACAGACGCCAGAGCAGAGAATGTACGAACATATGGTTGTTCACAAAAGGGATTTTGGATTATCTCTCTTTGGATGTGAGTACTCTAGTGCCGGTGAAATGACTTGCAAACAAAAAGGCACATAAATGCATTATGCCTTCTGGGCTGTCAGCCTTGAAAAGAGACAAATAGAGTTCTCATCAATGCAATCATTTGCTTGCTCTTACTGCTGTTTGAATGTAATTAAGGGGCAATAATGGAGACAAACTGTTCTGTGAGATGCCCATAGCTTTACTGACAGTCAAACTATTGTTTATGGGGATCTTTTATTCCAGATCCGTGGGGGCAAAGTCATTGCAGGTTAAAAGATTGTTGTCCATGCACACAATGCTGTTTATCAATTCAAAAGAAGTCTGACACAACATATGCTCAGGGTAAAGCTACTGAAGCAGAGAATTCATCATAGAAAGGGCACATCGCCTGTCTCCTCTCAGCAGCTAGTCTGGGATTTAGATAGACCGAATACACTTGGCTGGTGAGAAACAATAGAGTATGCTTGACACTGGTCATAGTTCAGACTTTAAGCGGATTCGAGCGCAGGACACCATGTGAATGCAAAAGCAGAGCGTGCCAAATGTCTGATATCTTCTGATGGAGTCTTGCAAATTTGGTCGGATGAGTTTCTGGGGCAGAACTGCCTTCTCTCTAATGAGCATTTGCTAAATGAAGGCTCATTAATCTCTCCTCAAACAACAATGTAATTTTTTTTGCTTCCTTACTAGAGTTAACTCGGAGTTAAGTTGGCAGATTCTTCTCAATCTTGGCTCTGCTCCTGATCTGTTGTTATTAATTGTTTATTTGGGATTCATGCCACTATTCAATAAGTCTTAAATCCCTCCCAGAGTCTTCACGGAGCACGCCTCTATAGCCAAAAGTAAACAAGATTAAGAGACAAATCCATTTTTTGAACATGACAGAATGCATTTGTATCCATAAGAAACTAAAAAAAGGAGAAAACTTTACATTTCCAATAGAGATTTTATTGTTATTTAAGGTCCCTTGGATATAAAAATAAACCAATTGATAATTTTTAAGGGCAAAGTGGTACTTCAAGCTTATGGAAGCACATGTGTAGCAATATTCAATTTAAAATGTAATATGCAAAATGGCAATGCAATATGTAAAATAGCAATGCATTTCTGTATTTAAATTTACATTTTCCATACTAAATGTGCAATGTTTGGAGCAAAATTATCATTCAAATTCAATACTACGTTTGCTGTTTCCTACACTAGTTTTAAAATATAATTTAAACATATATTTTAACACTTTATAAGTTGCAAAATTAAAATGAAAATGTATTACAGAAATGATTATATATGTTTAAAATGTTCAAGCAAAAATTGCAAAAAATCAAGCAAAAAAATACCATTTAATACCAAAAATACCATTCTGTATTACAGAAATTATTATATATGTTTAAAATGTTCAAGCAAAAATTGCAAAAAATCAAGCAAAAAATACCATTTAATAAATTTTATTTTTTTTAAATTGCAATTTGCACTCACAGTTAAAGGGTTAGTTCACCCAAAAAATGAAAAATATGTCATTAATGACTCACCCTCATGTCGTTCCAAACCCGTAAGACCTCCGTTCATCTTCTGAACACAGTTTAAGATATTTTAGATTTAGTCCGAGAGCTTTCTGTCCCTCCATTGAAAATGTATGTACGGTATACTGTCCATGTCCAGAAAGGTAATAAAAACATCATCAAAGTAGTCCATGTGACATCAGTGGGTTAGTTAGAATTTTTTGAAGCATCGAAAATACATTTTGGTCCAAAAATAACAAAAACTACGACTTTAATCAGCATTGTATTCTCTTCCGGAATCCTTTCCATTGAATTGATTCCATTGAATCCTTTCATCTGTCGGCGTTGGTAATGCACTTGTACGTCGCCGTGGTTGTTTTTGGCTATTAGGACATCCGCGACATGCACACTTACGCACCATAAAAAATATAACAATACCAAAATACAAACAATGTAGTTTGCTTGAATACAGCATGTGTCTCCCTCAGACTGTAAATGAAGCTCTGGAGCACCAGATAAAACGTCAGCAGCGTCTTACATCAGCAGCGTCACTGTGGAGTCGTGAACCACACTCCAGAGCAGAAGGGGGCGGTAATGCACCAATAAGCTGGATGCCAACCGCCGTAAAACAGGAAAGAAGAAGAAGAAGAAGCAGAGTCATGAACGCAGATTGACAACAGACTGACAAGAGAATACAATGCTGAATAAAGTCGTAGTTTTTGTTATTTTTGGACCAAAATGTATTTTCGATGCTTCAACAAATTCTAACTGACCCTCTGATGTCACATGGACTACTTTGATGATGTTTTTATTACCTTTCTGGACATGGACAGTATACATTTTCATTGGAGGGACAAAAAGCTCTCTGACTAAATCTAAAATATCTTAAACTGTGTTCCGAAGATGAACGGAGGTCTTACGGGTTTGGAATGACATGAGGGCGAGTCATTAATGACATAATTTTCATTTTTGGGTGAACTAACCCTTTAAGACACTTGCGAATGCATTTTCATTAAATGTCCCGCAATGAATGTAGCAAAATTCAAGGTGGATTTGAAAATGCATTCTGAGCCGATTATGTCTCCGCCCCGCCCTGTCAATCACTGCAAACATGGCGGCAGCAGAGCTAAGAAGAGCGAGGCATAAATTGGCAGATGAAGCTGAGCAAGAACGGAGAAATGTCAGTAATTATGCGCGTCCGTCAGTCATAGAACCAGTACGTTATTAGAAGCATAGATATTTATGGTTAGGACAACTTGTAGAGAACGCCTGGCGCTCGTGCACCTTATCGTGAGGTGAGCGCGCTCGCCTGTCTGTAACAGTGCTGAAACAGACGCGTCGAATGAGTGGTGCTTTACAACAGGTTACTTACTTCATAGAAATAATCTTTGACAAGATGTCCGAGATTATTGCTTGCTCTATCAGTATGGTTGTATATTTTTCTCTTTTTATCGTTCTGATTATTGTTTATGCATAATTTATAGGCCTATTCAACCCGATCTCATGGCAAATTCATACGTATTTTACGAGGTGGCTAATTCATATCGAATTCATACGATCTCACTCGTACGAATTCATACGTTTTTTTGCTAAATCGTACATATTTTATGAGTTGACAAATTCGTATGAATTCATACGAATGCCCTACCCCAAACCCCGCCCCTAAACCTACCTGTCACTGGGCTTTAGACAAATCGTTCGAATTCATACGAGTGAGGTCGTATGAATACATACGAATTGGTCGTGAGATGGCGTTGGCCTATTAATAAAACGATGTGTAGTCAATATGGATGCTAATGAGTGTTATTTATAGCCTAAAAATAGTAATAATAGTAATAATAATAATAATAGTAATATTAATAATTTTGTTCCCAAAAAATAACTCTGTCTAAACCCATCTTTCACATCTTAGAAAGCACTTTGGTCTGATGTGAACAGGTGCTGGTGGTGTGACGGTGTGGAGGATATTTTCTTGGCACACATTGGGCCCTTTAGTACCAATGGACCATATGCACAGAGCATTCTTGAGAACTTCCGCAATAATATAAACCAGCTGGAAAACTTCCTGTGAAATGTCACTTGTTGGTGTGTTGGTATCTTTAAGGTCCTGAGGTAGTTTTAACAACATCAATAGTGTAATACATTTAATGAAAATGTAATCGCAAGTGTCTTAACTGTGAGTGCAAATTGCAATTAAAAAAAATAACATTTAAATGGTCATTTTGCTACAATTTTTGCTTGAACATTTTAAACATATATAATAATTTCTGTAATACATTTTCATTTTAATTTTCAGTTTATGAATTTTTCATAAACTTATAAAGTGTTAAAATCTATGTTTAAATTATATTTTAAAACTAGTGTAGGAAACAGCAAATGTAAATTATATTATTGAATTTGAATTGATCATTTGGTTTGAATCAGATTCACTTAGACAAGGAATCGCTTAGAGTTCACAACTGACTCCTTCAATAAACAGTGAGTGAGTTTCCAGTTATGTTTAGTTCGAAATGAACAAGAAACCACCAGTGACTTTGATGCGTACCTTAGGTTTGTGAGACTTCTATGAGTTTATTTCCTCACTGTTTATTAATGTCACCACATTATTAAAAATACATATTTATATTTATAGTTTTGCTCAAATGTAAAGAGTGGCATGTTGGATTCATAACCAACAAAACCAGAGTGAAATTTATGACACAAATACAATCAGGATCACTAGAGTGACAACATTACATTGTAACAAAATTAGCCAAACACAGCTCAGGATATATTTTTATAATAGCACCTGTGTGGGAAATAAAGTTATTTTGGGAAGCTCAGTATGTACAACAAAACTGGGCTCTGACACTGACCTGCAGCTGTCTAAATATGTCAGATGCCCTTCTTTCTTTCTTTCTTTCTTTCTTTCTTTCTTTCTTTCTTTCTTTCTTTCTTTCTTTCTTTCTTTCTTTCTTTCTTTCTTTCTAATATCACTGTTTTGCTGGGTTGTGTTGTTGTGTATTTGCTAGTCCACATATTTCAGCTGCCCACCTCTCTGATGACACAGGTAGAAAAAGATTAGTTCCCATTTACTAAGTCCCTCCAATCTGACTTTGATGAATGACCAGTACTTACCCAATCCTTATTGGTTCAAATTGAATGTAATCAAGATGAATGTTTCTTGTGGGTCCAATTATGTTCATGGTCTCTTGCTGGTTAAAATCCTCTTGCTTTACCACAGAAAAAAAATCAATAAGTTATTTATTGTTTTTATACACTTTCCAGAAGATGTAAGGATCTACAGTACAGACGCCCCCTCAAAAATATCCCTTATTCAGGCCTCTGATCAAATCACGCCTCTGCATAATGATTCAGCATTCCACTTCATTAGGTACTGCTAAAAGCATAATGGCCTGGGAAAAAACCCAATCTCAAAATGGATGACTAAGCTCAAAATCACATATTAGACTGTAAAATCCTGTAAACATCTGGTAATATAGCACAATACTGTACATTTCAAAGCCTTTTTAATCTCTAATAGGCCCATAGATAGGCTTAAACTTCCCTTCCCTATTTATTTGTTTCTCCTTTTTATTCTTCCCATCTCATAGTACATACATCCAGAAACTGACATTTAATGGACAGAAATGAAATGAATCTCAACGATTTTTGCTATATGTTGGCAAACTCACTTGTCGCATTTATGCTGCAGGTCATTATTCCAGTCTTCAGTGTCACATGATCTTCAGAAATCATTCTAAATGCTGATCTGGTGCTCAAGAAACATTTCATATTATTATCAATGTTGAAAGCAGTTGTGGTGCTTTATATTTTTACATTTGATAAACTGAAAATTATGTCCGAAAAATAATAATGTCCGAAAATTTATTCCTAACCATGTCCCTACCTCTAAACCTAACCCTACCCTTAACTTATCCCTAAAATCAGATGGAAATGATAGGTAAATGACACTGATGTAGAAGCACCTAACTCTGGCTGTAAGCCTAAACTCTGTAAATTTGTCCCTCAAATCTGATTGGTTGATTGGAATGTTGTTCCTGGATCAACTTCTTTGTTGGTCCTGGAACAACTACATTGCACTTGTTGAAATCACATTTACCACGTCAAAGAGGCTCTCCATCAAACATTCATCCATCCGTTTACCTGAACCTGGCCGAACATCGCCACCACATTACGCAAGTACTGCAAATGCTCAGAGAACATCAGATATATCTGAACTTGGAGAAGTGTGAGTTCCATCTTGCCCCCATTCACTTCTTAATGTACATCATTGACGAATTAGGCATCCAGATGGACCAGAAGAAGGTCCAAGCTGTCAAGAATTGGCCATAACCCTCCTCGATCAAGGAACTCCAGTGCTTTCTCGGCTTTGCCATCTTCTATAGAAGATTCATTGCCAACTTCCGTAACACAGCCACACCATTAACCTTCTTACTCTGTCACCGGCCCAAGTCTCTGTCCTGGGAATCATCTGCCACAGACTCCATTTGCCACCGAAGCTTTCCACCAGCTTAAGGAACCCTTCTGTACCGCTCCAGTCCTCACCCATCCGAACCCCAACCTACCATTCACTGTGGAAGTTGACGCTTCCACCAGCAGAGTAGGAGCAGTACTATCTCAGCGGCAGGGTGAACCACCCAGACTCCATCCATGTGCCTTTTCTCCAAGAAACTTTCCCTGGTGGAGCAGAATTACGATATTGGTAATTGCAAGCTCTTGGCAATTAAGTTGGCTCTGAAAGAATGGAGACATTGGCTGGAGGGAGCAAAACATCCATTTGAAGTGATAACTGACCATCACAACCTCGAGTACCTTTGTGAAACTCGCTGACACAATCCCTGTCAGGCCCGCTGGGCCCTTTTCTTCACCCAGTTTGTTTTCACAGTCACCTATCGACCTGGAAACAAGAACCAGAAAGCTGATGCTCTTTCTCACATCCACTCTCCAGAAACATCTCCAAGTCACCCAGAACCCATACTCCCTCCAGCCATCATCTTAAGTCCCATCCAATGATCTTTAGACGATCAAATTAATCCACCCAAATTTAGCCCGCTGTGCCGGGAGGTCCTGAGGGACTCACATATGTACCATCCATCCTGTGTCTTTCCCTCATGGATTCAGTTCACATCTCTTTGGGATCTGGGCATCCAGGCAGCCAGCAAACCCTCTCGCTCCTCCGTAACCGCTATTGGTGGCCCAGTGTGACCCAGGACATCAACCGGTATGTCAAAGGCTGTTCCACCTGTGCCATCTCTAAATCACCATGACACCTACCTGAGGGAAATCTTCTGCCCTTGCCCATACCATGTAGACCCTGGTCCTATCTCGGAATTGATTTTGTCACCGATCCCCTCTATCAGATTCCTTTACCTGTATACACGTAGCTGTAGATCGATTCTCAAAGGCTTGTCGCTTAATCCCCATCAAGGGTCTTTCCTCGCTATGGTAACTGAAGAGGCTTTATTTTCAAATGTTTTTCGCAATTTTGGCCAACCAGAGGACATTGTCTCAGACCGAGGACCCCAATTTGTGGAGGGCTTTTTTTTTTGACTCCTGGAAATTTTTGTAAGCCTATCATCACCCACAGTCCACACCCACCAGCACAACTGGAACTGATAACTGATAAGTCTTACTGACCACACATTTTGGAAACTTAGAGGATATAAAGTGACTATTATTGTTGTTGTTGTTGTTGTGATTTCTATTAGTAGTAATTAATTGTATCAGTGAAACGGCTAGTCATGTGACCTCAACATGGTGAGTCGACCAACTCCATGTAAAATAAATTAAAATTATTATTTTTTTAATTAAACAGTTTTCTAGCAGACTGATATGATCTCATGTCAGTGTCATTTAATCATATTTCTCAAAAATGTTTTATTTATATAACTTTTCTGTTAACAGTGCACCTGTAAAGGATTAAATATTAGCCAGACCAAGAGATACATTTTTTATATAATCATATAAGGAGCTTAACAACCTCTGTGGGCAATGCAGCTGTATTTTGGGAGGCTTAGAGTAAATGTCAGGACAACAGACCTGGCCTCTGACACTGACCTGTGTTGTCAGTGAAGCATGTGACGTTATCTTGCTTTCACTTGTCTGTGTTTCAGTCCAGGGTGGCACTTGGTTGGGAACAGCGGCTTTGAATCAGGCACTCTGCCTCTGCATTCAAATGGAGAGCTTGTCACACACTGGATCCCTGGACTGTGCACGCGGGGACTAATATAACGCCGTGGGGCAGACTGCTGGTGGTGGTTGATAACCAGTCAGACAAATGGCTGATTGTGTCTGTGTGTTATATGCACAGTGAGGCAGGTGGGTGTTAGCAGCGTTCAATAGGCTTGCAATTTTACCCTCTAGCACAAACATTAGACAAGCACATACCCACAAGACATGGCTGGAATGTGGAGATATACACACAAATACACACAGAAACAGATGCATATGTGCACAGCTAGGGAACGTGTTACCTGACATCAAGAGAAAATGGCCATTAAAACTTGTGGGCATGCATTGTCAGCTGTATGGCTAAAGCGCCCGAGCGAGGTTTGGGGAGTGGACAACGTACTGTCATGAATGCTCCAGTCTCTCTCTGGCATGGTGTCAGCACCCATTCCAGGAGCAGTGATGTCTCACTGTCGTCGACAGACCTGCTGCTGCGCTGGGAGGGGGAGACGGGCCATTCAAGCAGGTAGCAGGTAATCAGGAAGACGAGGGTTGAATAGCTGCAGCCAGAGAGGACAGGACGAGAGGAGATAGAAAGCAGAGGAGAAATAATGAGCATCACTGGATTATTTCCTTTGTCATTCACGCAAACAGTCAAACAACATACAATCTACACTCTCTTCAAATGCTTCAGAGGACTTTGAGTGCTGATGGGACAGTAAGAAATGGAAAATGTCCAGTTTTTCCTTGATTTGACCCTTACAATTACTCTTGTTGTTACCAACAGTTATTTAATTATGGAATGAAATACTGCAGTATTTATTAGAAATCATTCATCCATCCATATCATTTAAAAATTCATGCGCCCTCATAATCTTAAATTAAAATAACCTCACAAATAATCTACGCCTATCTCAAGCTGCCTATCACAGCTTCTGTTTCATGCCGGCTTTAAGTAAATTTTTTGAAATTCAATGAAACATCAAACTGTTATTATTTTTAAGCAATCAGACTTACGATTTTTGCTTGGCAGAAGATAAAACGAGCAAAAAAGGAGTCATTTCAGAAGACCGGGATATCATAGGGACTTACACCCCTGACAGCAACATAGTGTCGGGCCAGATCCGGCCCACATCTGGTCCGCGTGTAATCCACATGTACCAGATGTGGGCTGGATTTGGGCCACACTATGTTGCTGTTTGGGACCATGTCTTCATTGGACGTGAGAGGTGCGACGTGACGAGACAAAAGACAATAGGACCCATTATAATCAGTGATGCTGTCCACACTAGATGTGGCACAACACAACAAATCCCCAAGAGTAAACTGATGCCTCTTTCTATTTATGATGTACTCCAAATGACACGATACTTCTGTCAAGGACAAATGGATTTGCAGCAGTTGATTTGTTGCGTCCAGTGTAGACAGTTTCTAGCTACTGCGGAGTGGCGAGATCAGATCATAATCACGATCTCTGGCTCAGATATTACACAGGTTATCAGTCATAGATACATAAACTAACAAACAAAAGAAATAAATAGAAATACAATGAAAGTAGAAGTAAACCAGACACCAAAATATATAGAGTAACATATGACCCTACTGCAGGAGAAAACGCTCACTAATTTACTTTACCATGGGTATAAAATATTTACACGCGTTGCCTGAGGTGTTACAGCAATATGTTGCTCAAAGGTTGACCTCAGGCTAATGTTTGTCACCTTAATTGCCAAGGATAGCTTAATGCACACAATCACACACTCACACAGTTTCTCTTTCTCACAGCATGGAAAAGAATTTCCTTATAGAAAGTACCTTGAATTATTTATATGCTGTTTGAATGCCTTTCTCTCATTGTTTTCGAAACATTGTGAATATCTATTATTAATAATGCTCCCATGTGAGTGATCTGTCTCACTGCAGTTCTGAATTAATGAAACATGAGATGGTCCACAGAATACGCCCACACTCCTTTCCTGTACTGTACTACTGTAGCGTCTCCATGAAAATCGCATACTATCAATAAAACGCTTGCTTGTAATTGATTTATATATATATATATATATTTTTTAAATACAATAAATTATTCTACCCTTTCATTTATTTATTCCAATTTTGATGCCTGATAACAAGACCTACTGGCTCCGATGTTTCTGTCTTCTTCATTTCAAATTCTCTTTCATTGAAACACAGCTCCCCATAGGACATAATTACTCACCAAACACCCAACACCTATTGCTCCAAATGAGCTTGTGCTCTCTCTATATATATGGCAGAATGTTATGATATTCTGATTTGAGAAACGGCTCAGTAACTAGACACATCATTATGAAACATAGTCTACACAACATCTTTTAAATTTCCGTTTGTGATAGAGTCACATAGCAGTATTATTAGATTAAGGACCGAAGGACACATACTGTAAAGTCTAACAAAATAGCAAATTAATTTGATGAGCATTAAATGAGCCAGAGATATATCCCAATGAAACATTTAATAAGTTCTTTCAAAGCCGGACAGAAATGGCACCTACAGTAAGTCTCACAGCGGAAAACGTCTGCGAACGGATACAGATCAAACCAAGTGAGATTAATATTCAAAGCTCCTGTGTTACCAGACAATACGTCTCTCTTTACTAAAATGCAACCTCACTTGGTTTAGAAGCAGGCCGAGGGACATAATCTGGCCTAGTTCCCCTGATTTATGATGAGGTGTCAAACAAACTTTGGTAGACTTCTCCCCAGCTGATTTAAGTATGCAGGACTCCTGTTCCTTATGGATAATTAGCATGGATCCGGGGTTGTCATGATGGTGTCACTGCGTACGAATGTGGGTGTTTCTTTGTATTTGTGTGTGAGTGTGTGTGTGAGTGTGAAATTAGTAATGACCCTGGAGAACGAGCCTCAAGGCCGTGTCAGGGGCAATGCGACTGTCACATCTGGGACAGAAGCCTCAGAGCCTTGAACCGTATCTGTACTGAATGCTTCCAGCCCAAGCACACATCACAAACGCAGGAAGCGTAGTTATCAAAGGAATAACAGTGTTGCAATTAATCATAAATGAAAAAACACATACAAGAGGGAGAACTTCAGTGCTTCTACATAGGCTTTAAACGGATACATAAAAAAGTGTGCTCTTAGCGTAGGTTTAAACTGCTCCCAGCTAAGGTTGAGAACTCTCAGATGCATTTTAGCCAGACTTTCAAACAATCGCACGCTCGTTTGGGAGAGGAAAGAGCCATTTAAAAATACGCCTCCCCTGGCTCCAAACCTATAAGTGATATTATAGAGATGGCAATCATGAAGCAGCTTTCGCTCCAAAGTCCCCAAAAGTGCTGTTACGAAGCGTGGAGGGTAACTCATAGGTCTGACTTTAATGTGAAGCACACTCTCTCTTTGATGGTGCACAGCATCTATTTCCCTGACCGCTCTTTTGGACACATTCAGCCATGCAGAGAGGCTTATAATAAGTTTCTACACTGTGGGCTGGTCAGCACACAAGCTTTGTGTAGTCTGTTGAATCTCTGGTTGGGGGGAACAGACAGAGCCCAGATCTCAGTTTGGTCTTTCAGTGGATCTGAGCTCTGGAAAACTCGGCCGAGGCCGCTGACAAGTCTACATCATTCACTGGATTAAAATGATGAGCCTCGGCTTGTGGGGATTAACAACAGAACATCTATGGGGTTCGAGTAGGTATACTTGGTGAGGACTTTGACCTGAAAATTAAGCAAATAATGCTGACAACTTTCAGGTAACATGCAGCTCAATGCAGCTTTTCCATAACAACATATAATGATTTTGTAAGTCAAAGCAGCAAGCTTTTTTGTGTTTGACTGAACCTAAATTGAGAAAATGGTTTGTGGTCGGTCCAGTGAGTCAAAAGTCCCATTAATTTTAATGGCAGTTGCTCAACCAGCAATAAACAAAGAAAAACAAGTATTGATCTGCAGTGCTCATAGTGCAGCTTCAGATTGCATCATTCATTGTTTTGCCTAAAAAGCAAGTACTGTCCAAACCCAGATTTATTCATAGATCCACTCAAAGATGTATTTAAGTCATTTCTGGTTTGAGGTCCCTTCCCTTTATTACTCACTAATCCTCCACTATTCCCAAGTCAAGGGTTGTACATATTTTGAAAACTAGAGCCTATCAATAATTTTAAGCATCATTTTTGTTCTCAGTGAACCAGAATTAGTAAAGGTTTACTATATTTATTTCAGGCCCTGTTTACACCTGTTATCAAGATGCATTTTGGTCGATCAGATCACAAGTAGAAGAGGGATACTTTTGTCCACTTTCAACCACTTCTGTACTGATTTCTTCGAGGAGAGGGTCTATGGGCGGGTAAATGTATTTTTTTTTAGATCTTTCGATCTAATGGACAAAATAAGCTTGCGCAATTTACACATGAACCCGACCGGAGATGACGGAAAAAATACGGAGAGCAGCAGCTTTCGTTTCTGCTCTGATAGCCGCAAGACCACGCTGAACTCTGTGAGTGTGTGTTAGAAATCAGGAATGGTGAGAGAACATTGTGCTTGGTACATTTTTCTTCTTCAAACCAAACTTGGGTCTTCAGTCAACAAAGTTTAAATACCATCTGGTTAGCGCGCTTCCCATAATGTTTACACATTAGGTCAGTAGGCGGAGAGTATACAGTCTTTTGTGGCTTTTCGAACGGATTCAACCACATGAGTGTCTACACCACGAACGCAATCCGGTTCGAATGCATTTTCGACTCCCTCTGGAAGTGGTCCAAAGTGGACCAGCTCAAAACCTTTTAGACCCCATTTACACCTGTATTTAGACTAGTTCTCTTGTGATCTGATTGACCAAAACGCATCTTAATACCAGGTGTAAACAGAGCCTCAAAAGCATTTGAAGACTTCAGATGCAAAAGCCTCTAAGTGCCATCTGAAATTTTCTTATAAAATGAGCATTTTTATCAAGCTCATATGTTTATGTTCAGTTATTTCACTTTAATGGCAATGAAAATGACCTATTAATTGCCATTAAAGTGAAATTACTGAACCTAAACATACAAGCTTGATAAAAATGCTCATTTTAGAAGAAAATTTCAGACAGCACTTAGAGGACTTTTGCATCTGAAGTCTTCATTTTGGCTGTAGACCAGTGTTATTGGAAATTATACAGATTATTGGAAATTTATACAGATTATTGATAAGACTGAACATCTGTATCTGGGATGAGGGTAAAACAATAAAATCACAATATAAAGTATCAAAAATGCAGGATGAAGGGATATAAAAATGTTTGTTGTTAATAAAATTTGATACTTGAGATGGCCAACACCTACACTCTCAAGAAGAAACAAATAGTGAAAATTGCCCGGAGACACACTGCACGATTTTTGGCTATCACAGATGAAAGATTGCCATTCGTGAAACAATTGTGGCGATTTCTGGTCCTATGTCGTACAGTGAGAGAGGTTCAAAGACAGCCATTTTCCCTGTCTTGCGACCAAAGATAGCCTACGATAGTTTTCTGACAGTGTCAGAAATTCAGCATGATCAACGCACAGTGTGTTTGCTTCTACAACCCATGTCTACTGACCAGCCAATAAAATTACGACTTGAAATCAAAGCGACATGCACACAGCTCTGCACAGCTTTGCTCCAACCCTAATCAAACACACCTGATCCATCTAATCAAGGTCTTCAGGATTACTAGAAACTTAAGCCGAGTTCAGACTGCACGATTTTCAAAGTAGTCGGGTCACTGTTCTTTTCACACTGCATGACTATCTTGGCCAGCATTCAGTCGCTGCTGTGTTCAAACTGCACGATGGATCGGTGACAGAGGGTTTCACACTGCATGACTTTACAATAGGAAGAATCGCCGACAACTCTGTCTGGCACGCAAACTACGTTTCACAACCAAACACGCGCGAGATGTGACAAGGAAACAACGCGATATCACGCGTGCAGGACCGGAGTTATTATTATTATTAAAAACGGTAGTCCGCAAGAAGCTTGCAATACGAGTTGCCTGTGCGCTGATTTGCAGCGAATATAAGAAAAAGAAAAGAAAAAATGGAGGAGGAAATGGTTGGGTAGACTGTGGATTGTGTGTTCTGCAACGAGAGTTGGAGGTAAATACATAACTTTTCAATGTGCTGCTGTTGTGGATGGCCAAGCAAATGTTTGTGTTTTGTTTCCGTTTGATAGAATTGTAATGTTTATGTGAATGAAGCCATGCTGGCTGATGTTGTGGTCTATAACTCCTCCCCGAACTCCCCGCTGCTCTGTATCTTGCTCTCTCATTGGCTGTCGGTCATCGCCGATGTAGTTTTCAGTCAGAACACTTTTCACACAGCAGGAGTTTGAATCGCCGACAGGTCCAGATATTTAGCATGCCAAATATCTCACGGACGTCGGCGACTCGTCGGCGATTCTCTCAGATCGCGTCTTTGCTCATTCACACTGCGTGATTGTCACTCGCGTGAACGAGCACCGATTTGGCTGTGATTTCGGGCATTTGTCGGCGATTTCTCAAAACCTGTCGGCGAGGCAAAATCGGGGCTAAAATCGTGCAGTCTGAACTTGGCTTTACAAGCAGGTGTGACTTGAAGCTAGTTGGAGCTAAACTGTGCAGAGCTGTGGCCCTCCAGGAATTGAGTTTGAGACTACTGTTTTAGGGGTAGAACAGCTTGTCACCCTTAAAGGAACAACTTTGTACTTTATTTGTCCCTAAAAGTCTATAGTACCTTAAACGAACGTATTGCAATTCTAAAGTGGTAATATACACATTTTAGGGGTAAACTTACAAAGTTGCCCAATGGGTACTGCCCTAGTGACAAGCTGTTAGGGCATATTGAAAAAGCCATTTAAACAATGCAAACTGTCATGTTCATCTTTTAAATTGTTAAGAACATCTCTCTCTTTTTCTTTACAGTTCTGACTCTTAACCTGCTTTTTTAAACACATTTCTTCTACTCCACAATATTGCACCATTATGAATGTGAGGAAGAGCATAATTTTTTGTACAAAAGCCTCTATAAGAACGAGAGTAAAACAGGAGTTAAAGTAAGCATTAGCTTAATGAGGCAGTGTGCTTCTCTGAGGAGCGGTACATCATAACACAACAGCTTTCGTATGGGTCTAAGTTCCTTTTTAACAAAGGCAAAAACCAGCACCCTCAGAGAGTGCGGATCTGTGTAAAATCATTAAAAGTGCATTGCGTAGGTATAATCAGTTCTCTATGACTGTCCGATATCCTTTCATCTGTGTGATACTACGCTAAGTTAATTCCTCACTAGTCGCTCATTTTACGGCACCCCATCCCACTCATATCACTCCATGCATTTCCCACCAAGGAAAAATAATCACTACAAGCCATCTCCCTGAAACATAAATCAGAGTAATGCGAAAATAATGCTGTCTAAAACGTAATGTTTAAGAGCGTCTGAGTTCAGCGATTGCACATTTGTAACAACACAGCCAGTGTTAAATTGCCATTTTAAACACTGATTAATCATACAGATTTGCTTTCGGAAATTTAATGTGTCCTTCATCTTGCAGAAAGGACAGGAAAACATTCTGTGGCCGCTCATGATGGGTGAATTAAGCCTCTCTCTGCAGGGCAAGGTGGCATGCCCAATGAACCATTACAAAGTCATTATTACATCTATAAATGATTGATCTTTAAAGACGCACTGCACAGAACACCTTAACAATTAACCCACCAGCTATTAAAATTTTGGCAGAGCTGTGAGTTTCCAAATAAATCACACGATTTTACATCTTCTGCATATTGGATGGGTGAAAACTGCCATGTTACAGCATATTGAATCTATTTCAGGCATGATGGCGGATCTTCCTTCAAATGTGTCATCTTCACGAGCAAATATAATATATGTGAGTCATATATAAAATATGACTCACATGCAGAGGCCGTTGTATGGTATTGTTTCCATTGTAGGAATTTTTCATTTAAGTTTCTACAGTATGGTGATTATTGTGAGTATTGTGCAAACATCATATAATATTTTCTTATATATAAATGTAATTATATATTTATTTTGATATGTTTAGATGCTTGCCCTTTCTCTAGTTCATTTTCCTGACACCTGTTCATTGTCTGGCGAAGTGAATGCGATCAACACTGCAGGTGAGCTTTTAGATTCTCATTGGCAATATGGGAAACCAACCATCCCAGACAGTTGCTCTGGTCGTTGGGTGATGCTCCTATGAGCACCCAAACAGTTCTACTCCATTGACTGGCACTGTGGTTTTAAGAGTTAGTTTAATTACAGTGGTCTAATTGAATTTTAATTGCATAGTTACTCAGGGTCTGCTTGAAAAATACAATCCCTGCATATGCTTAAAATACAAAAAGGAAGTGCACATCCACACGCACTGTTGATGAACGCACTTGAGCCTCATATTGTGATATTTTATTGCCACTTATTTTTTTCAGTTGCAAAGTGCTTAATATTGTACTTCAATGAACTGAACCTGGACGGAATACTTGGCAGATGTTTGAGATGTTTAATGAGTGAGTTCATTTTCCACCTCATTAGCCAGCAGTGGCTTTCCAGAAGAAAGTGAATGTTGTCTGTCTTGTACGGTAGAAGCTAAGAACATCGTTTAGCATGATGTTGGATATGTGATTTCAGTCAACCCCCCCAAAATTGTTTTGTTTTGGCCTAATCATGAAACAATATTGAAAAAGTCTAAAAAGACATTTTTGCTACATCTGCCAATGGGTAGCAAACTGTAAATCATGAATCAGACATGAATCTGTAACTGAATTGTTTAATTATAAAAATGTATAATGTTGTCAATACAAAACAATATTTTTAGCTGTTGCATATTAAGTGGCAAACAACACAGACCATTGCGTTCAGCTTTCAGCATGGTAAAGCCTGGTGCTAGCAACACAAAACTTAGTTGTGTCTGAAATGATGTACTACACACTATATACTATGTACTCAACCATCATGAGGTGTCCAACATCCCACATTTTTTTTTTTTTTTGGTTGAATAAGTGCACCATCCATGCATAAGTGAGCACATTGGGATGTATTGGGGATGTACACTAAAAATGCAAAAAGCATTCTTTACAAAATTTGAAGAAACCATGTGATTTTGTTTCTTATATTTTACTTTTGTTGGCTTAATGCAAACTCACAAAGGTTCTTTACTGCCACATGGTTCCATGAAGAACCTTTAATGCTCATGAAATCTTTCCATTGCACAAAAGGTTCTTTATAGTGGAAAAAAAAAAGTTCTTTAGATTATTAAAATATTTTTTCACATCAAGAAAAAAGGTTCTTTTAAGAACTGTTCTCTGGTTATTGGGGGAACACAAAATAGTTAATCTATGGCATTACTGCAAAAAAAAAAAAAAAAACAAAAAACAAAAACAAAACAAAAACCTTTTAGAACCTTTTTTTTTTTAAAAGAGTGAATCAGCATTTTTTAAGAGTGAATCAGCATTCTCACTTCATGTAACATAACCAATGCATGTAATCGCACATCCTGATTTTGCTGAGTTAGACATGTTCCTGGGTCAACATATTTTGTTGATTCTGGAACAACATTCCTTGCCTGAAAATTTAGTCCTAACTATTTAACTTCCCCTAAACCGAACTGGTAACCCTGACAGCAACATAGTGTCGGGCCATATCCGGCCCACATCTGGTATGCATATAATCCACATGTACCAGATATAGGCCGAATCTGGGCCACACGATGTTGCTGTCTGGGACTGGTAGTACCGGTACATTTGACAACCCTATACCTGCCAATGTGTTTTTTTTAATTTTTTCCTTATTTATCTCTGATTTTTGTCTTTCTTTGAGTTTGTCCTAAACCGCTTACCTGTTGTGTTTGGTTATATCATATAAAGGGACATTGGCATTCTGCCTTGTGTTTATCAATTTGCTCGTTTTACTCATGTTAACAGAACTACACTTGTCAAGTAAAGCTGAAAGACACGTTTCTAATTTATGGTCATGTGATTACTTAATTTCACAAAGTGCAACATGTTCCTGGATCATCATTTCTGTTGATCCTGGACCAACATTCCAACCAACCAATAAGATTAGAATTTATGTCACGTTTAGGCTTACAAGCAGGGTTAGGTGCTTCTACATCAGTGCTATTCACCTATCATTTCCCTCTGATTTTAGGGATATGGATTATGGGTAGGGTTACACCTTAAATAACAAGGAAATTTATAATAATGTTAATATTAATAAGAAAATCTCTGCATTTATTTTCTCAGATGGCTCAGTTATGCAGAGCATGCGACTACATGGACCACATGGCGTTGTGCAAGGCAGTAGCTCTGCTGGTGATTATGAATTCCCATGGAAGATGCAGCTTTTTCACAGCCTAGAAAGAATAGAAATGCATCATTCTTACAGTTTGACTTAACCCTTATTATGTTGTTCTCAGTAAATCGATCATTCACTGCCCTGTTACTCACATTTGATGCTTGGCAAGTTTTAATATTTGGTTGCAGTTGTTCAGCTGCCTAATTCTACATGCACTTTATATTCCCCATTGTAGAAGCACTGATGTGTGACACTGTAAGGATGCCAGAAAAGCACTATGTCTGTCTTTTTGAATTAGGAATAAAGGAATGGATCTGAATTGACTCTAATGTGGTGGTTTGTCACTAAACAGTTTGGGAGTTGGAGAGCATGTGGGCCGTAGTCCCACTGCAATACATGAAGAGCATTACAGCACAAGCCTCAGCACTCTCTCATCCTATCCTGTATAATATGCTTCCTTTTCATAAATGTATGCATCTGAAAAATTGTTTCTGAAAAAAGGATTTTTTTCCCATACATGTCCTTTTTGGGCAAGTTAACAGAAATATAAAAACATTCTTGTAGCTCAAACAATGGAGCATAGTGCTAGCAAAGCCAAATTCATGGGTTTGATTCCCAGGGCATGCAAGAACAGTCAAAATGTATACCTTGAATTTAAGTCACTTTGGATAAAACCGTCTGGCGAATGCGTAAATGTAAAAGGCAGATTAAATGACGGTAAATTAATGACGGATTTCCAACTCACCACATACAATGTAAAATAACCTTTCAACAACATTTGAAATCTGTAATGGTGTTTACAGTCTCTCACTATACTTAAATTGACTAAAAATAAACTTATACCCTAAGATATTATTCACTGGAGGGAAAAAAGTGCCCCAGTCTCCCCTTACCTTAAAGCTGCAGTCCGTAAGTTTTGCCTCTTTGTCGCCATCTTCTGTTTGAAACCTGCAATTGCAGTTATTTGTGGAATTATCATCTTTACGTAGGTTGTGCATCGGCGTGGCTCCTCAACGCGGATGAATCTAATGTTTGCTGTCAGTCACCACATAGTTGTGGATACTGTACTTCGAAATCACAGATTCTCCGTCTTGGAAGTTTGACCAAAATAAGAATTTTCACCAGAAAATGTCATCTGAACAAATAACAAATCTGCCATTTTTGTTCTGACCAACTGAGGAAAAAAGCACAATAAATCATGCTGCCAATGGTGATTAAATCTAACGATCGTTTAGCTTGGATCATGTCAAATCGTGTAAATTATTATTATTGTTATACTTTATTCTCAAATTGTTAATGTTAACAACATCAGCATTGCATGACTGTGTATTTAGTGTGTATTAGTGTTACCTGTAGAGTTCAATTTCTGTAGCCACTTCGCAGTCCGAAGTCTTTTACTTTTGACCATGGGTGAATCTCCAGTTGTCACTGATGATTGTCATTTGGACCTTTCTGGATTACAATCCACCATCAAAATGATAAATTTAATTATTCCAGCTGCTGTGAGAAAAGGCTATAAATGATCCGCTACCTGCAGTATATTTCCCACGGAAACCCACCAGTACCAATTTTAGGGGTGTAGGGATTTATGATACGCAGTACGATATTTCGCGATGCAAAAATGTTACGATATGCATCGTAGAGTGATGGCGATGCTTTTACGATATGACGGCAGTCTAATCTTATTGGTTGAGCTGCCGACGTGACCTACTCTGCAAGGTAGTGGGAGTGAGAGAAACCGGTTGTCACCGCATATAAATGGTGTGTCTCAATCAGCTCTCTAGTTCAGCAAGTGTTTCAGGGACACATTGAATCTTGCAAGCAGGTTTAAACGTTTCTTGCCTCAGTCTCTTGCTTGGTTGCGTGAGAAAAGTCGTGGCTTTCTTTCACTGCAGTGCCACAGCAACAGCTGCTCACAGAAAAGCAAAAGATGCTTGCGATGCTTTGCTTTAAGAAGTTCCGCGGGGCCGTTCACATATTGCGCATTTTCCGCGTGCAAGTCGGTTATTTCAAATGTAGCCGCGCGGCAGGCGCGCTCATAATGGGATCAACGCGGTCGCGACGCGCATGCGGTGCGTTTTCCAGGCGCATCGAGATGAACAATTCTCAACTTTTCAGAATGCCACAAGCGCACCGCAGGTCATGTGACAAGAATCAACCGATCAGCTTCGGCCTTTCCGTAACAAAACATCAAAAGCTCAGCCAAACAGCTGATCATAGCTTGTACAGGGTGTTTTTTATATCTTATCTCCATAAATATATCTAGTAGTAAAGCTAATGCAAGGGCTACAAATCACTTATCCTTTGCAGAAACTTCCTGATCCTCTTCGAGAGCGCAGTTCATGGTTGCATAGCAACGACCGACGCGACGGGAGCGCAAGTGCTTTGGAAAGGAGAAGCGTATAGTAACTCTGTATAGAGATACGTACTGTATCGTGACCTGAGCGTATAGTTACACCCCTAACCAATTTTATCATAAAACATTATTACAAGGTAAGTTAATAGTTTTGAACACTAGCTGGTTATGTACTTGCTCAAAAATTGATTTTGGATAATTTTTAACCAAAAAAAGTTATGGACTGCAGCTTTAAAAGAAAAAAAAGAAGAAGCTAATTTTAGAGAATGTATTAGGCTATGTATTTGATCACTAACATTTATAACACTAACAATTATTTCACAAAAGTCCATTCTTATGAATATTGTGTTCTAATTTTTCATTCATATATGTGAATAACTAGGAAATCAGACCATTTGGTAAAATCACGTATCTTCTGTAGTTTTAATTAATAGTATTCTCATTTAGTGCATGAGATCTTGAATAATACAAGTACTTTAAAGACCTCTTTCAGACCTTTCAGAACATTATGGCATGTTTGTCTTATGAGAAACACTTTCTCGTAGAAAGTCATTAACTGAGCAAATATGCGTGACAAGGATTTTTTGAATTTCCTATGTACAAAACACCTAACCTTCCCTTCCAAAGAGCATAAACCCATACACCGACAATGACCTTTACCAAACCTGTAGGAAATGCAGGACTGTTAAGCACATGTACTACCCTGTTTATTTATGCAGAACTGTGCACTCCATCGCATTGTTATTTCAGAATGCCCGTCCATATTAGACAAAGAGTGATCTGGGGACACGAGCGGACCGAATTCACACATGGGCAAGAAAACAAGCGAGCTGTTAATGCACATATAATTAAACAGTCCTCCAAAGCAACTCAACACTCCGCCAAATAATTCTCTCAGGTTTGGAGGCTCAGTAGTGATGTCCAATTAATTGTTGCCAGCCACATCTCGCTAGCTGTCAATGCATCTCTATCTAATGAAGCTCATTTTAATGAACCCACAGAAAAGGACGGTTCAGATATAAGAAGCATGAACACAATTACCAACACACTTACTCATTAAATGCATGGAGAGGAACACTAATAAATTAGGTTTCATCAGTACACCGCGTGTGTTTACGCTGCCCCTAGGTACTTCATTTACAGTTCGTCATACGTGAAAGATAATGCAGGAAGTCACACTGCCAGCGGCCCACTTAAATTGCAGCCAAGCACACTCTGTTTATTCATCAGCAGAGGGCAGTGAGAGAGTAACTTTAAGACAAACAAGAAGTTGAAGAGACTACGGTGAAGTTGTTTTGCTTGCCTTGTTGTGTTTTAGATGTGGTTTACTGAATATGACCTCTGAGACATTTTAAATGTGGTGAGGATGCTCTGTTCACTGAATGAGCTTTCAGTTTTAAGATATATAGCTGCAAGCAGCAATTAGCAGGATCCAGTGCATGTAGGAAGCTATTGAAAAATCAATCCAAACTTTTTTCTGACATCTCAATAAACAACAATTCTGTATGGAAGAGAATTAGGGCCAAGCAATAATAAAAAATAAAACCATCTTGAGATTAATGTTGTTAAATTTCGAGAAAAAAGTTGAGATAAAATGTTGAGAATAAACTCGTTAAATTACGAGAAAAAACTCGTTAAATTTCGAGAAAAAAGTCAAGATAAAATGTTGAGAATAAACTCGTTAAATTATGAGAAAAAACTTGTTAAATTTCGAGAAAAAAGTCAAGATAAAATGTTGAGAATAAACTCGTTAAATTACGAGAAAAAAACTTGTTAAATTTCGAGAAAAAAGTCGAGATAAAATGTTGACAATAAACTCGTTAAATTATGAGAAAAAACTCGTTAAATTTCGAGAAAAAAGTCAAGATAAAATGTTGAGAATAAACTCGTTAAATTACGAGAAAAAACTCATTAAATTTCGAGAAAAAAGTCGAGATAAAATGTTGAGAATAAACTCATTAAATTACGAGAAAAAAACTCGTTAAATTTCGAGAAAAAAGTTGAGATAAAATGTTGAGAATAAACTCGTTAAATTACGAGAAAAAAACTCGTTAAATTTCGAGAAAAAAGTCGAGATAAAATGTTGAGAATAAAGTCATTAAATTATGAGAAAAAAGTCGTTAAATTACGAGAACAAATTCGTTAAATTATGAGAAAAATGACGTTAAATTTCGAGAAAAAAGTCGAGATAAAATGTTGAGAATAAAGTCATTAAATTATGAGAAAAAAGTTGTTACATTACGAGAACAAATTCGTTAAATTACGAATTTGTTCTCATAATTTAACAACTTTTTTCTCGTAATTTAATGACTTTATTCTCATAATTTGATGAGTTTATTCTCAACATTTTATCTCGACTTTTTTCTCGTAATTTAATGACATTTTTCTCATAATTTAATGAATTTGTTCTCGTAATTTCACGACTTTTTTCTCGTAATTTAATTACTTTATTCTCAACGTTTTATCTCGACTTTTTTCTCGAAATTTAATGAGTTTTTTCTCGTAATTTAATGAGTTTATTCTCAACATTTTATTTCGACTTTTTTCTCGAAATTCAACAAGTTTTTTCTCGAAATTTAACAACTTTAATCTCGAGATGGTTTTATTTTTTATTATTGCTTGGCCCTAATCCTCTTCCGTAATTCTGACTCCTTTATAGTTGGTTGAATTTTGATCTATAATTTTGCTGCTCAACATTGACACTTCTCATAATTCATATACTCTATGTTTTTAAAAGGGAGTCCATAAAGTTGCACCCACACTCTTGCAATTTACTTTCTTGATAGAAATAGAAACTCAACAAATTTCTACCAGAAAGACTTGGGAGGCAAGATAACATAACAATAACATTTATTAAAAAAAACAGCAAATGAAAGCAAAATATTGAAAGATAAAGTTCTATGGCATAGGCCCCATCCATAGCTCACATCCTGAGGGTTGTGGACTCTGCATTTCCTGCCTGAAGATGAAGGCAAGGCTGTAGCCGACCCCCCGGGAGGTACCGTCCTGGTGGTGGTGGGGAGGATGGGGGTGAAAGTTGGCGTCATCATCTGCAAACTCAAACGTGCAAGTACCAATCTTTTATACTCCAAATGTTAGATAGTGATTGGTTAGATCTAAACGTAATAAGTGACGTAACATTCGAGTCTTCCTGGCAGAACTTACGCTAGAGCTTTCATTTCCTTGGGTGATGTTAAAAAAATCAGATCCACTGTAAAAGTTGTTCATAAAGGCCAATTTACACTGCACCGACTGAAGCCAACCAATGCCAGCTATCACCAGGTTACAGTACTTCACTTCTCAGACATTCCTTGACCCTTCAAACGCCTATTGAACATGTTGAAAACAAGTACTGGCCAGTGCCAACAGGGTTAACACACTGATTCGACAAAACTCAACAAAGTCTGGCGGTGCAGTGTGGATTGGCCTTAAGAATGATTCTTTTTCAAAAACTACCTAAAATGTGGGGGGAAAGGAACTTGGATCATAAGGAAAATTTGTTCTGCATGAGGAGAGGTGCTCTCATGTGAAATTTAACTCTTTAGCCAGAACAGAATAGTAGGGCTGGTGTTTTGAATATTGAAAATTTAACCAGTAGTTGCCGGGCAACCATACATCTATCCCAAAATCACACAATATGCAATTAGCCTTCAGAGCTTTCATGCATGCAAAGTTCGGTCAGTTTTTTTTGTCACTGTTCAATTTGAAAGATAATAATAGGCTAAAGCAGAAGCAACTCTTATAAATAATTTATTAAAATCACTATTTGAAACTGAAGAAATCTCATATTATAAGGTTGGGTAATGTGTGAAGCAAGTCCGACTGTTGTTGTGTTCCAACTGTCACTTCACTGCCTCTGTGTCACACTCTCACTCTCTCAAATCTGTTTCTCTCCTCATTTTTACAGCATTCTCTTTCAGTTGCCTCCACCTTATGTGCACACACATGTACTCACACACACATAGATACCCCTCGCATTCACCAGACAACAGAAGAGCTGAATGACAATGACTTAGAAGCAAAGTCGAGGTGTCCACTGATGCAGTATGCATTATGGAGGATGGCTCTGTACAGAGAATGTGAGAGGTAAGGCAGGGGCTGAAACACACAGCAAATGGAGAAAGATCCTGTGCACCCCCTTTAAGTTTTGGCCTCATTTCATCTCAATGTGCTGTCACGCCAGCCTGCCAGCTCCTCCGATTCATTATCAGTTCCTCTGACAAGCATGTGGAATAATCATGTACAGTAATCCATTATTCCACAGCTATATCTACTGACTGAGAAAGGTTGGTTCAGTAGAGCTCTTGGAAATGGGAACATGCAAATATCTTTAAAGCATTCATTTACTCATAAAGGGCATAAGAATCTTTTTTGTCTCTGTAACTGATTTGAATTGATTAAAATGTTTTATAATGAGAGCTATATATGCCTAAATGTTGAAGGGAAACCCAGCTGCATGGTATAAACTAGATTTGGATCTCCTGAAGGAAATATCAGCGCTCACAAGGCAGCAAAAGAAGTTTTAGGTAGAATTTAGGTTTTAGGCTTTGGTTCTGTAGTTACACAAATGAGTACATTTATTTGTATAATATAATCTGAAATCAAACATCATTCAGTATGCATATATGATGAATGTGATTTCACCAAGTACAACATGTTCCTGGATCACCATTGTTGTTGAACCTGGAACAACATTACAGTAAACCAAATCTATAGATTTGAGGGAAATTTAAGAGAAAAGTTTACAGTTACCATGATGATGACAACAAACTTTTTTTTTTTTTTGAAAAAAAAAAAAAAAAAAAAAAAAAAGATATATATATATATATATATATATATATATATGTAGTGCATATGATGTTCTACTCCAACCTTTTGCATGTACATGAAACTTGTTTTTACATGTTTGGATATGCAGTTCACTCAAATATTTAGGCTATATGAAATGCTTTTTTTTTTTTTTTTTTTTTTTTAGCATGTTAGAATATTCACTGGACATATGCTATCATATGCTAGATTTATCCTTGATCTATTAAATAATTTCAATCAATAATGATTTGATTTAAAAAAAAAAATTAAAAGTATGAGAAACATCATAAAATGCCCCGATTATGCTTTTTAGAATATTAACTTTCATGCAGTGTATAATATAGCTGTTTGTAAATGTAAAAGGTCTGTAAAGTTTTAAAGATAAAAGAGCAAATGCCTAGTTCTGTCATGAAACTCTAGATGGTGCAGGCTGATGGGTCCTTAACACAAGCTGATGATATTTACAGCGTTCACTACTTGGCACAAGCTGATTGGTTCATGTCACGTCTACAGCCAGTGAGCTTGCTGCTCACAACATTTAAATGGCTTGTTACCATTCACTATAGCAGTTTGCAGCGTGCTTTTAGAGTTTGTGTAAAACCCTTCATCTTCACCAGCTCTTGTATGTGAAACCGGGGGTAAATTATGTTTTATTAACAAAGTTCGGGAGGAGCAGGTTCAGATATTTACCTAA
Source organism: Megalobrama amblycephala (assembly GCF_018812025.1). Classification (NCBI taxonomy): domain Eukaryota; kingdom Metazoa; phylum Chordata; class Actinopteri; order Cypriniformes; family Xenocyprididae; genus Megalobrama; species Megalobrama amblycephala. The sequence continues at coordinate 15,058,511 of NC_063048.1, read as the reverse complement.
TCAGCATTCAGTTAATCAACTCAACCAGTGACAAGAGGTATAAATACAGCAGATTTACCTCTGGTCGTCTGACAGTTTATCAGCAACCCCCCTCCACCCCATCTCCACACTTCAGTTCTATCTACTTTTACCACAACCGGGAGGAGTACTCTGGGTTCGGGCCAAAATCCCAAGCTCAGAGCCCTCCCCCTGGACAGCACTCCAAATACGCATTACTTTTCTGTATTTAATTATATGTAAATGTGAACTCGTTAACATTGTCATATCCATTACCATGCTAAAAATCTTCAGAGAGTTGTCATAATAAAAACAAAGTTATTGTCTCCTAAAAGAAAGAATTGATTCTGAACTGCTGAAATTAGTCGTTAGCAATTCCAGTCTCACTACCTACATAATAATGTAAAAAGTTTGCATTATACCAGCTGATGGCCTTCATTGGCTACCCTCAAACAATGTCTACTTTGACCTGCCCTCAAACACTGTAGTTGTATCTGAGGCCTGGAAGAGTTTGGTTTGTGTTATCGACATATCGAGAAGACGCTGTTTTCAGGGCTGCGAATCCAGATATCGTAATAAGCATTTTGTTTCCAACATGCGTTGTAATTGGTAGAACAGACCGAGCCGTCTGACCAATCAGAGTAGAATAGGCTTGTGGAAAGGAGGGGTTTAGAGAGACCAAATCCTTTAACAAACTGTTTGAGACACTATGAGAAAAGAAGTGATGCTGCAATGTATATTATGAGAAAGTTAAAGTGTTTTTGATCTTGGATGCATGTAAACCTCCAAAACAATATTAGGAACATTATACTAGGTTCACTTTAAAGATCAGATGCTTAGGATGTTGTAGGATTTTTCATACAAATATCAAGAGATGAGTCACAGTCCAACTCCTGCTCCATTTAGCTCAGTAGGATAATAAATCAACTCTCAGGAACAGCCTGAGAGAAACCACAAACACGCCACAGTCCTTTCTGATTTTATAGGATTGGTAATGGAGGACATAGCGAGAGGTTAATTTGATGGCAGATAAATTCTAAATGAAATGCCACTCAACCCTTTCCAGTCTTTTCCCTTTTAACAACTGCTTTGTCAAGTCTCAGTAATGACATTGCAATTGTTTATTTGCAAATTTGATGTCTGTGTAGATGCCACTTCATGTTATTTAAAGAAAACATACTTTAATAACATAAAGTGTTTAATGGACAGCTAAATGTGTGTGACATTAAAATGCATTTACAAAATACTGAATAAGCATCGGTAGCCTTAATAACACTCCAAGGCTAATGGCTTTAAACTGAACAACACACAAATTGCCACTTTTCAGTTTTCAAATCAATACTTCCTTTGAGCCGGTAGAAGCTATAGAAGAGCTGTACTCATTCAGTCACTTAATAATAATTTAATTAATCTAACTGTAGATTCATTGTGCATTACTGAGAGCTGAGTGTTAGGCTTGTTTATCCACTGCCTAAAGTGCATGGAATATTGCGATACAGTAAAACTCTATGGCTTTTGAATATTTTCATTCACAAAGAAAAACAAAAGAAGGAACTTAACCCCAAGTTTCTGACTACTTCACCCCAAGTTACATTCATTTTCAAATAAGTCTCCTGATGTGAATGGCCCTGAACATTAAATTTTGAAAACACGTGAGCTCTTCTTCTGCTTGCTAATTAACGTTAGCCAGATAGTCTAAACTACTGCATTGTAGGAAGATACCCATCACCGACTGCCCTCATTTTCTGAAGATGTGACATTTTTGCTCATATGAGGACCTCAGTAATGAGTGAGAATCAAAAAACCAGAGCGTGGCCAATCATGGGCCCTCTCCTTGGGGCGGTCAAGGCTATGTCAGTGTCCACAAGCCCACAGCCTCCTGCTTAAGCCAGATCAGAGAAACTCTCTCTACAGGAGGCAGCCAATGGGGCTTAGACAGCTCTGATGAGAGGAAGGGCAGTGGGGAGTCTTACTCTGATAAGACAAAAGAAAAAGCGCATGAAAAGTGCAAAGGAAAAAAAATAAAAGAGAATCTGGCCAAGAGCAGTGGAAACAGACAAAAGGCTGCAGCCTTTTCTGGGATCACTCCTGTGGCCTGTTTTGATCTTAATGTTTATTTCAGATTTAGTTCACTGAGAGGTTGGCTTTCTCGAGTAACAACGATCACTTGATGTATATCTTATTCGGTTGGTTTGAAGGATGCTGAATGTTCTCAGTGGTTTCTTGGAGTATAAAGTAAATGACAATTTTTTTTTTTTTCTTTACTGTGTGCATATGCAGAATTGCTCCAAGACATAATTAAAACATTTTAATTAAAGGGCTTATGGCTACAGTTTCCTCTGAACTCACACATAATCCAAACCCTATTTAAAATGGTTAGGTCATCAATTATGAACAACATATAGGAACCTTTCCAAAACTTTCTCATTTTTAAAACATCAGATATATTGCAAGATTGCTATTCTGTCAGTTGTGAAATCAAGCTTTTCAAAAGTGATAGATTCGGTAACACTTTATTTTATGGTCTTTTAAGTAGTTGCTTATTTGCATGCATATTACTAGATGCATATTACATGCATGCATATTACTAGATGCATATTACTTGGCTGTTTATTAGTACTTATTAAGCACATATTAATGCCTTATTCTGAATGACCTTATTCTACATTCTTATTCCTACCCAATACCTAAACGTAACAACAAAATTACTAATTATTAATCAGCAGTAAATTAGGAGTTTATTGAACTCCTGGAAAAGTCGTAGTTAATAGTGAATATGTGTTCCCTATACTAAAGTGTAACCATAGTTTCTTGTAACTTTAAAATATGACAACATTCAGTAGCAATCATCAGTCATTTCAGTATAAAAAGAAGAGGAAATAAACCTGAAATATTGACTGTTTCTAATTTTCATTTGCAAGCCGTGGCTCATTTTGGTGGAAAAGGTCAAATAGACATCGGTTTCTTTGTATCTCTCATTAATGCTGGCACTTGTGAAGCTATAAACTATAAATACCCATAAAAACTTCTCTGTTAAGTGCAATCTGAGTAGAAGGAACAAGTTGGCTCAGACAGTACAGACTGTTTTGTAATAAACACATCTTTGGAAACAACACTGCTTCTGACAGTAATCTCTAACCAGGCTCCAACAGACGGAACAATAGATCCCCAATTTACAACTCAGATTGCATGTCCAGGAACGGTATTTGTTTGGCACTGAATTGCGAGGCATCTGTGAATTCAATTGTTTTAGAGGGTACTTGCTAATTTCCAATATTATCTGTCACACCTCTCTCACCACACATAAACAGTTTCTAATATCACTCCGTTTCAAAAGTGTGGTTACTCAGAATGTTTCCTGACCTTGATGATGAACAAATGCTGATTTGTTTTGTGTGTGAGCATCAAAAATACTTTTTTTTCTAAGGTTAAGGTTATATTGCCTTCACATTTCAATGCTATGTTATCAAAATATATCAATGCTGTCAGTGTAACAACATCTGATTTATACATATATTTATGTACAGATTTTTTTTTAGGATCAGGTTTTCTCTTTACGGGTGTGGAACGACTGATTCGAAACAAAAGATTCAACGAAGCTTCATGAAGCATTGTTTTGAAATTGCCCTTCACTAGATATTATTAAATAAATTCATTATTATTATTATTATTATTATTATTTTTGGTGCACAAAAAGTATTCTTCATAACATTAAGATTGAACCACTGTAGTCACATGAACTGCTTTAAATATATCTTTAGTACCTTTCTGGGCATTTGAAAGTCTAAATTAACTTGCTGTCAATGGAGGCCTATCGGATTTTATCAAAAATTTCTTAATTTGTGTTCCGAAGATGAACGAAGGTCTTACGGGTGTGGAACGACATGAGGGTGAGTAATTAATGACAGAATTTTCATTTTTGGGTGAACTAACCCTTTAAGCACACTGATTCATTCAGTTACATAAGAAATGAATGAGTCATTGAATCATTCACACAAGCAAACACTCTTATTCATTTAGAATACAACTAGTACTTTGTGTTGCAATGGCCACGTGTACACTGTAAAGTTTCAAGAGTGACAACTGCATGTAAAGGTGGGAAAGAGTCACCTAAATTATCGTTCCATGTGTGTACGGAACACGACTCACTTCTGAAACTGTGATAAACACTGTGGTACCATAGCAACATTTTGGTATCTCGCATGTTTGGTATCCGCTATTCTGACCAAAAAAATATTACAGACACAAAACACTTATGTTCAGCAATTTTAAAGGTGCTGAAGAACATGTTTTCAAAAGATGTAATATAAGTCTTAAGTGTCCCCTGAATGTGTCTGTGAAGTTTTAGCTCAAAATACCCCATAGTTTTTTTTTTATTAATTTTTTTAACTGCCTATCATTATAAATGCGCCGATTCAGGGTACGCAGCCCCTTTAAATCTTGTGCTCCACGCCCCAAGAGCTCGCGCTTGCCTTAAACACCATAAACAAAGTTCACACAGCTAATATAACCCTCAAAATGGATCTTTACAAAGTGTTCGTCATGCAACATGTCTAATCGCGTAAGTATAGTATTTATTTGGATGTTTACATTTGATTCTGAATGGGTTTGATGGTGCTCCGTGGCTAAAGCTAACATTACACACTATTGGAGAGATTTATAAAGAATGAAGTTGTGTTTATGCATTACACAGACTGCAAGTGTTTAAAAAATGAAAATAACGCCAGTCTTGTCTCTGTGAATACAGTAAGAAACGATGGTAACTTTAACCACATTTAACAGTACATTAGCAACAAGCTAACGGAACATTTAGAAAGACAATTTACAAACATCACTAAAAATATCATGATATCAATGATCATGTCAGTTATTATTGCTCCATCTGCCATTTTTCGCTATTGTCCTTGCTTGCTTACCTAGTCTGTTGATTCAGCTATGCACATCCAGACGTTAATACTGGCTGCCCTTGTGTAATGCATTGAACATGGGCTGGCATATGCAAATATTGGGGGCGTACACCCCGACTGTTACGTAACAGTTGGTGTTATGTTGAGATTCGCCTGTTCCTCGGAGGTCGTTTAAACAAATGAGATTTATATAAGAAGGAGGAAACAATGGAGTTTGAGACTCACTGTATGTCATTTCCATGTACTGAACTCCTGTTATTCTACTATGCTGAGGTAAATTCAGTTTTTGAATCTAGGGCACCTTTAACTAAAGCACTGTCTATGGAGGCATCATGTTTTGCTTATGCTTGGAAAGGGGGCTTGTTTATGCTTGGCTCATAAAGCGATCAAGTTTACTGAGTTATTAAAGTGAGCAGGTGCGGGTTTTCTTATTTTGAGCATAAAGCATTTGGATTTATTTCAGTTTATTGTGGGCATGTTCTTGTTCGCTGTTTTGCTAGCAAGATCTGGCACGAATGAGTCAAGGCTCGTACCACTTTTCCTGTGATTTCTTGCACCGCATATAAAGCAGAGAGAAAAATGTCTGATGCATGTTCAAGGGTAGGTACAGTAACACACTCAGTTTCCGCCAATCTCATGTTAATCTTGAGAGTAGTATTGCATCGTTCATATCTCCAAAAAGTATTTAGTTTTATCATATTTATAAAAGATAGATACGCTGTACTAAGTCTTTCCGAGTCTGCCGTCAGTGCCGTGGGCAGAGCTAAAGAGTCACAAGCGCGTGCAGCTTTTGCATAGAGATTGTCTGCAAGCTGCGACATCATTATAAATAAAAGGGGAACAAAAATGTTCATGTTGTTTTCACATTTTATGCACTTGTGCGCCGATTGCCAACAAAACACAGACATTTGATGCAGTTTTACTCACCACCCGCGATCTGCAAATCCAGCAGCGAACTGGGACAATACAAAGCATTGAAATTCCGGGAACAAACATACACGCACAACTCCGTTGCTGCCCCGGAAAAACAAACTTCATCCACTGTTCCCTTAAAGCTGGGTTCTTTGGGATGCTGTAAAAGGTAATCTTTCCCTTTACAAACAAAAACACACTCCTTTGGTGACAGGAGCTGCATCGCATTTCAGAGGCTGCGTCCTCTGGAGGTCGCATTTGAAGGCTGCATATGTCATCAAGATTTCTTATTTAAGAAAAGTAACCATAGCAAAATTGACTGATATTCATTGTGAGGTGTAAAATGCTGTAATTTCTTTCTTACTTTGCAATCTAACGGTTATTTTTCTTAAAGGGGGGGGGGGGGGGGGGGGCACTTAAGTACCTATAGAGTAGAATAGCATCCTTCATATCGCCAAAAAGTCTTTAGTTTTATCATATTTATAAAAGATACACACGCTGTACACTCAAAAAAATGATTCTTGCCACTATTTGAAATTAAGCAAAAAAATCTAATAAAACATATTTAAAAACTAATAAAAATACCTATTATTACTCCAAATTACTTTAATACAACATGAATGAAATGGATCCAAGACCAACCTGATCAAATTACATAAACTATACTTAATTCGTTGCCATAAGGCGCAAATGCAAGTGTTGCGCATGCTCACTGAAGCCTGAGTTCCAAAAACAACAACTGAAGGCGCAATGGCGATCTACTGTCTGACTCGGCGAAAAGGAGGATTTGGATGAATAGATGTGGATGTTTAACAAGGTAAGATATGTTTATTAAAACTTAAACAATAACCATTTTTATGTTTATTCTATAGTTTTTCTTAGTTTTAGCATGAAGGCGCATTTTTGCTAAAGCGAATTGACCGTTATTAACTTTTATTTTAGGTCTTCTCATCTGTAAAAGGAGTAATATATGTAACTGTGATCATTTTAAGATAACGTTATGCTGTTGACTTGACGGTGCACCGTGCATCATATTCGCATTTAGATAGCGTTATTGTTATAACGTAATTATTTTTTAAATAACAGCTTCGTCATTTTAGCGTTCTTTGCTAACGTTATAACGTTACGCTTTGCAAATAAGCCAAAACGTTGCTCAAACACACTTCAATTAATGTATAAGTTATCTACGTTAATGAATACGTTACCTATACTATTGACTTAAAAGTATTTGTAAATTTGATCATTTTGATATATGTATTCAACTGACTGTGTATATATACACTGTGTATATACACTGTGTGTATATATATATATATATATATATATATATATATATACCTGCTTTGTCATCTCTATGTGCCTTTTACTTTGCTTGAAATATAGTTTTGAAATATACCAAAACATTGACAGAGTGTGTTTGTCCTTCAACTGTATATAAACTAAAAAAAAAATAATCCTGTTAAAAGTCGTGTCCATGAAAGGGAACATGCATTATTTTCAAGTCGTACTTTCATTAAAAATGTATAAATAATCAAGTGTATGTCATCTTTACTATTTCAGAAACCTCTTCAGTGGGACAATAACTCAATTATGGTATGTGAAATATTTTTTCATATTTCTTGTATTAAAACTAAAATTTACTCGTTTCATTTCTTTGTAAATTTGTTGATGTCGATTTTCTGTTTTTTGACTTCAGATATGTGAGTTTTGTGGCAACGTAAAGTGTGTGAGAAGCATCACAGAAGTATCCAGTATGTTTAAGTAATTGAAACATTCTAAGATTAAACTTGGACATTTTGAGGAGAGATTCAGTCAACATGTTCACAGTAAATTAAGTAAGTGTTTTTGTTATTTACATTTTTTTGTAAATTACAATAGTATCCTCCACAGTAGGCCTTCATCTCTTCCTTCTTCCTTTTTTCCTCTCAGATAAAAGCAGAATTAATGCGGATAACGACTGAGCCACTTCTGTCAACGTTCATAGCAGCTGGACAGATACACTAATCAAATTAAAGTTTTCAGCAGCAAAGGAGCTTCTGGACAAAAGATATCACACACGTTGCAGTGGCAGACAAGGTGTGGTGAATTGCGTTACAGTTCTTTGGAACTAATTACAAAGATTGAACTATAACCAATCACTGTTTTTAATATTGTGTCATATTTTTCAGTGCGAAGATATACACTTCAAATGAGACTGTGTTATAAAGAGTCTGTGTGGTGACATTACAACACTTCCAGTTTTCCAGAATTATTCCAGAATTCCAGGTTTGTACAGTATATATATTTTTGTAATGACCTGCACATATAGTATATTGCTGTGTGCTGCCAATATTTCAGTGAAACTAAACAAGGTGTTAATTATTTATTCATTCGTTCATTTACTTGCTTAGGACTGCAGTCCTGAAGGAACTGAGGGAGGAATTTCTGAGACCACTCTGGGCCCTTTTGTGACCCTTAAAGAAAGCGCTGAGGATGAGCCAGTGGATGTTGGCGTAGCAACAGAGGATTTAAAACTACTACAACACTTAGGAGTTTTTCCTTTGGATGCTGTTTGCTGTTTGGATTGGATCTACGCAATCAAGCTATGCTCCGAGTCTCAAATTCACTTTTGAATTCTTCCAAAAGGTACTGATAAATTTAGATTTTAGGACATCACATAGATGTTTCGATCCACTGGAAGGACTTAGAAACTTTGAAAACTAAAACATTGAATTGAAGACCGTATGATCGATGACACTATGAACCAATGACACTTACTCAAATCAAGAGACTACACCTAATGCACCTTCTGGCTTCCTCTAACTCTGATATTTTTAAAGGGTTAGTTCACCTAAAAATGAAATTTCTGTCATTAATTACTCACCCTCATGTCGTTCCACACCCGTAAGACCGTTGCTCATCTTTGGAACACAAATTAGGTTATTTTTGATGAAATCCGTGAGCTATCTGACCTCAGATAGACTGCAACACAACTACCACATTCAAGGCCCAGAAAGGTAGTAAAGACATTGCTAAAATAGTCAACGTGACTGTAGTGGTTCAACCTTAATGTTATGAAGTGACAAAAATACTTTTTGTGTGCAAAAAAACAAAACAAATATAACGACTTTATACAAAATTTTCTTCCCTTTTATGTCAGTCTCCTATGCAGTTGACGTTGTACACACATAATATCTTAATTTGTGTTCTGAAGATTAATGAAGGTCTTAGGGGTTTGGAGCAAAATTAGGGTGGGTAATTAATGAAAGAAATTTAATTTTTGGGTGAACTAACCCTTTTAACAGAGATGTTAGCCCTTGTGCTATTCCTTGTCCAGGAAGTTAACTTGTGAGTAGGACACTTGGGCTACTGAATGTCTAAATGCTGAAATGTGACAGACAACAGAAAACCTGTTATATGTAAAGTCAAATATAATCCTTTAGATTGCTTTTCTTTTTTTCCCCAAGTGTCCTGATTGTTTGACTATCATACTATGCAGAGAGATCCCAATGTTACCTTGAATATATGAAAATAATGCTTGATGTTGATATTTGGTTCCTTGTTGATCTATGAACTTTTTGGCACACAGACTTAAAACTAAAAAGTCAAACAAGGAGCCATAACCATTGTGTTAGTTTGGGAGAAGGCACAAAATTGCTGTAAACAGTTGTGAAATACTGCATTGTGTTCTATTTTTTTGTCAGATTGGATGTTTCTTATTATTCCTGCAGCAATTGAGACAATAAATTTTTATGAATATAACATGTGTTTGACCATTTATTTAAATTAATGTAAGGTAGTTATATAAAGCAAGTAAGAATAAGTTATATTAAAAGAGTAAATTTTATGTAATACACAAGCTTAAATTGCAGTTTATCAGTTAACATAACCTTTATTTAATTCATTCAAGTGAACTGAACATGATGGGGAAGCTTAAGTAAAAGTTAACTTTTTTACGCTGGATTTATGTAATTAAAATGGATGGAAATTTTTATATGCAATTGAATTACATAAGTTTTAACTTTTGGGGTTAAATATTTTTTTGAGTGTACCAAGTCTTTCCGAAAACAGCCGAGCGCCTGGTGGCGTGTCAAGTGAGCGGAGATAGAGTGACGAGCTGTCACAAGCAAGAGCAGCTTTTGTGTAGAGATCATCTGCAAGACATTTGAAGCAGAAATTTGAAGCAGTTTTACTCACCACCTGCGGTTCCAACTCATAACCGGGATCATTATTGCTGTGACCGCTCCATCTTCCAGTTTCAAATGGTCTGTAGATCCAGCGTAGAACTGGGCCTTGTTTATGAAGCCATAAGCGCCGATCCTGAGGGCTCGAGCAGCCACGGAAAAAACACAAGGTATTCTCCATTCATTTTAACCAGTAAAAAAGTGATTGAAACTATCAGTTTCTATGGTTATTTTAATAACAAATATTGAGAGCGCATCAATGTAATGCTTGAGCACAAATCTCTCAGCTCCACTGGGATCTTTGGGAGTTATCTTTCCCTCACAACCAAAAACACACTTCTTTGGTGACATTGTTGATTTCGTGGTCTAAAAACAAAGTGACAAATCTTTCTCGAGCACATCCTGTGCAGTGCTGCTGATGACTTCCGTAAAGCCGAACAAAGCGCGTTGATGGACGTGCTCTTGCTCTCTCGCTCTGGTTGACGTGTGCGTGCACGCCCTTCTGGGAGAAGTGGCCATACAAGGAATTCCGACCCCGTTGATGTCGCACAGGCCCATACTCGAAAAAAAGACCCCAAAGTTTGTGAGGATTTGGATTTTTGGCACAGAAATGCTCCGTCATACGTCCAACTCGTGTTTTGAAACTTTGGCCATATTTAGCATGAGAATCCAACTCTTTAACAGTGTAAATAAGTCAGAATGCAGAAATAGCATTATATATATATTTACAACACAATTGGACTCCAGGCAGCCAAACGTGGATTTGCTGTTTTAATTTTGTCAATATGTTGAATTTTGAATTTATATATTATACTGATAACTCATCAGTTAAATATTTACCATCTATTATTCTGCATATTATACAGTTTTTGTCAGTGTTTATTAAAAAACATCCACCTTTTAGGGCTGGATGATATGATGATACATATAACATTGATATAAGTGATCACTCTGATTTAGACCTACCTATATTGTATTTATATAAAGCATTCACAGGCAAACTTGCTTTATGTATTTCTCCGGCATCAAAATCAGGCACATTCATAATAAACATTTGCTAATTTTGTTTCCTATAAATTGTCACTAACTAAGCATCCATCTCATCCAGAGCTCTTTTTTATTTTCTGTCATATAAAGTGTCCTGTTGTTATTTCAGTGTGAGAAACTGCTTCAAACGAATTTGTGCGTGAGTAAACCATTCCTGAATCATGAACAATACAGGACACACTGTCACACTTGCATTCATTCGGTTGATTTGGAACAACAGTGCTCTTGCTCCTGTGATGTGATGTAACTTAAATACTACATGTAGTATGCTACTGGAATGTAAATATAATGCTAGTTAATGTAAAGTGTTATTGCTCAAACATCATCCGATTGGAAGATGGGACTGACCATGTGGTGCCTCTTGATGCTGCTAAATAGAGCACTAATTTAGGAGCTGGCTGCTCTGAACACCCTTTGCCTGGAAATGCAGACGCTAAAAAACGGTGTTGGTGTCCTCTGGCCCTCTTTAAAGGGCAATCCATAATTGCTACAACTGACAGGCCGTTAGTGGCACAACAATTGAAAATGGCTTTATACAATAGCATGCTTACATAACGCTCTGCAGAGACCACGGATATTGCAAATGCATAGACTGTAAAAGATTTTCTCCATTTGTGCATATTCCATTGACATCTGCATTCTCAGCTCTTCTTTAGTAACAATAATCCCTGCTCATAATGTTTTTGACAGCCCTGTTGCAAATCGACCCAGTTCTGGATGGATACCAACTGTGTGTCCTTGCCTTGGTTTGACAAATTTCAGTCAGAAGAGGAGGGAAAAAAACTTCATCCTAGATGCTTCTGATACTACGTCAAACATAGTATTATATACTGTATATATGTTGTATATTATAATATTGTAGGTATGTGATTAAGATTAAAGATAGAAATGCTTTGCAACATGCCACAATTTGCAACTATAGGCTAAAGTTTGTGAACAAACTTTGATGCTAGCTTGAGAAGCCTGAAACTTGGGCCGAGATTCAAACTCCTTTCGCTTTGTTCACAGCTGCAGTATATGTCAGAGCGCTGCCCACAAGACTATTGCTCCTACATAACAGCTTATTTTTATCAGTTATTTTGTCTGTGGGTCGTTATATTTCTTACAGATTTCTGCTTGTTCTATATCAGATACAGTCAAGTAGCACAGTAAGATTACATTTATTCGAATGCATTAGTGAGAGAGCTATGGCGTATGTGGATTAATCCTGTCAGTGCAGTGTCTCTCCACTAATAGCGTAGTGATGCTGTGGGTTTTAGTTACTTTAGAAAACAGAAAGAAATATATGCTAGAACTCTTAGTTTTTAAGTTGTTTTAATTGGATTAATCACAGGACAGCATTGACAGTAATTTTCTGCGCTCCTGAATGTTTCTGTGTACACGCGATCTGCACGTGATGTGCGAGCTACTGTCTAATGTGCATATTAATGTAGCAGCAGCACATTAGTTTAGAATAGCGATTAACTTACCTGGCAAATAAACTGTTTAAAACATACATCTCTGATGCTGTTTTTATTGGAGTGATAGCAATAGCGGCAGCAATAGCAAACACAACAATCCAACGATTCCAATTCAATTCCTGATGGACAAAATCAAGTCCCACCATACATTTTTTTCTTGTTCGACAAACCGTTTCACTTAGATATACTTCACTATAGGGAAGAAAAGACTATTACTTCAGTTTCATGCCAACTTTAAATTCTGCTACACTGTAAAAAATGAATGTGATTTTAACAGTAAAATATTGTAAAAATGCTAAGGAAAAAAATTGTAAATAGGGTAACAATAAGTTCCCGTACTATATACACTGTAAAAGCTCTTACCAGAAATTTTATGTAATTTTCACAGTAAAATGCTGTAAATTTTACAATTTTTAGAAGTAAAAATAGTATAATGTACAGTCAAAAACTGTAAACTGATATTCCCACAATTCCCTGTGTGACACTCCACATTTGAAAGTATTTTGTTTAAATAATCGTTTCTTAATAGTTTTTGTTATCAGTTATGTACATTTGGGTTTTATGTTACATCTTCTGTTGTTTAATGAATGTTTATTGCATTATGTAAGTGTTGTGGGTTACCATGATGGTGTTTTGTTCATAACCTGGGTCTTCAGTTTATGACAAGCTGATTAAGCTCACCTCACCTCTTGTCTGACAAGTCTTCGGGTTTAAGTCATTCCTTAATAACGTGACAGGCAGTCCCATGCTAAACCAATGCATTCCGAGCCGCAAAGAGAATTGATTAGTTCATTTCATGAGTCTTTCGGGTTTTTGAGTCGTTCCTTAAACACGTGACAGACCCATACACTAAGCCAATGCATTCTGAGCCGGAAAGAGAATTGATTAGTTCTCTTCATGAGTCTTTCGGGTTTTGAGTCGTTCCTTAATCACGTAACAGACCCATACGCTATTTCTGACATTTCTGTCACTGTTTTTGTTACTGTTTCTTGAGGATCTGTGGTGTGTTATTATAAATAAATAAAGCTCTGTTATAAATAAAATATTGATTAATTTATCTTTTTGACTGTCTATCTGTAAATAAACACTAGGCTATATAATAATATAATAATCCAAGCCTACAATACAAAGTATTTATAGCCTAGTTTGTTCATTTTTACTCCAATTTTGAGTTTGCTGTTATAATAATTGCTTTTCCTAGGCAGACTTGACATATTGGTCTAATATATGTATAAGAAGATTGCTCAAAAAGGACATAATGACATAAATTAAAAGCAAATAACATTTTGAATTTGAATTATTAATGTTAGTTTAAAACATCAAGGTTATGATAACTTCAGCTTTAACAGTTGTAACACAAACTCAAACAAAACTGGAGAGTTAACGTTATTTACTAATAAATATAATGTGCTTGGGTCACACAGCAAAGTGTATGGGTATGTCACGTGATTAAGGAACGACTCAAAAACCCGAAAGATTCATAAAAAGAACTAATCAATTCTCTTTCCGGCTCAGAATGCATTGGTAGCGTATGGGTCTGTCACGTGATTAAGGAACGACTCAAAACCCGAAAGACTCATGAAATGAACTAATCAATTGAATCATCAGGTGAACTACTACTAGCAGTACAGAACCTGTAGAATATTGCACATGCGCGACTGAACGAATCACCCCCCGAGACGACTCGTTCTTCCCGAGTCACATTAAAGATTCGTTCAAAATGAACGAATCGTTCAAGAACGACACATCACTACTTTATATTAGTATATATTTCAGCTTGTGGAAAAGCTACTTGTGATGAACTCTGATTCTTCATGTGGCTTTCTCTTTTAAAGGTGAAAAGGTAAAAAAGGAGTAAAAACACTCCATTGCTTTCTCCTTCTTATGTAAATCTCTTTTGTTTAAAAGACCTCCGGAAAACAGGCGAATTTCAACATAAAACCGACTGATATGTAACAGTCGGGATCATTATTATGTACGCCCCCAAAATTTGCATATGCCAGCCCATGTTCAAGGCATTACACAAGGGCAGCCAGTATTAACGTCTGGATCTGTGCACAGCTAGGTATCATTACACAATCATCAGACTAGGTAAGTAAGCAAGCAAGGACAATAGCGAAAAATGGCAGATGGAGCGATAATAACTGACATGATCCATGATTACATGATATTTTTAGTGATATTTGTAAATTGTCTTTCTGAATGTTTCGTTAGCATGTTGCTAATGTACTGTTAAATGTGGTTAAAGTTACCATTGTTTATTACTGTATTCATGGAGACAAGAGCCGTCACTATTTTCATTTTTAAACACTTGCAGTCTGTATAATTCATAAACACAACTTCATTCTTTATAAATGTTAGCTTTATCCACGGAGCATACTATCAAACTCATTCAGAATCAAATGTAAACATCCAAATAAATACTATACTTACATGATCCTGAAGCATGCATGCAGCATGCATGACGAACATCTTGTAAAGATCCATTTGAGGGTTATATTAGCAGTATGAACTTTGTTTATGCACTGTATTATAGTCGAGAGCTTGGGGGGCAGGGAGCGCGAGATTTAAAGGGGCCGCAGCCTTGAATCGGTGCATAGTTAATGATGCCCCAAAATAGGCAGTTAAAAAAATTTAATTAAAAAAAATCTGTGGGGTATTTTGAGCTGAAACCTCACAGACACATTAAGGGGACACCTTAGACTTATATTACATCTTGTGAAAGAACGTTCTAGGGAACCTTTAACACCTGCATTATAATGTGGTTGTCAAGTATATGTTAAAGGTACAAAACAGATTTTAGTAGTGTGCATTGTTGAATTTACTGGTTTACTTTGAAAATTTTCTTGTTTGTAAATGACAGTTTTATACTATAAAATTTACAGTTTGTTCTTTAAATGTGTTTACAGTTTTTCTGTATTTTTTACAAAATTATTCTGGCAACCACAGCTGCCAAAATTATTTTGTAAAAACTATGGATTTTTTTTTTTTTTTTTTTTTTTTTTTACAGTGTATACTAATTACAGTATATAATATTTTTACATGCATGTGTCCTTTTGGAGAGCACAGGTTATCAGCAGCACCAGTAGACGTCAACACGTCTTATCTGTTGACTCTTCCAAATCCCCCCCCCGGGTTTTGGTATTAGAAGTGCGCTCAGGACTACTTTTCATTCTTGTTTACACAAAGTCTCTGCCCACAGCCCTGGAGATTGTGGGCTTGCTTGTTTTCTGTGGTATCACACCTGCCTCCTTGCCAGATAAGCTAATGACTGCTGCTCACTACAGTGATAGCACAGCAGAGCTGGAGCTCTGACATCATTTGATCAGATGCGCTGTAAGCAAAAGAGTGTTCATTCCTCACCTTTTCATGTGTGATTAGGCATAATGCATCTTTCGTTTCATAGTTTCACAGAATTTCCTTTTCTAAAATCATCCCATTACCATTGTTATGAACGACTGCTCCTTCCCAAAACTATTTTGTTCTTTTGTGGGCTTGTTCAAACACTGTCCATCAGCAGATTTAAACTTAAACATAATACAAGAAGATCATGTGGCAGAATTTATTTTGATTTATGCATTAGAAAGATAATATTATTAACTGGGGATGTTTATGTGGATGCTTCAAGCAACTGTTCACCTCTGGATTTCTGGTGCTCAGGAGAAAATGGCAGTTTGATGGATGGAGTTCATAATTGACTTCATCCACTAAGAGCGCTTCTAATTTTTTTCACAACCAGAACAGATGGGGATGCATGATGAATTAAATATCCTTTTTCATTGTAGCGAGGTCTTCTTATGAAATCAGCTTTATATGCAGTTAGACAATTTAACTATGATACATTCAAATATTTTCTCTTATTTATAAAAAATACTTTTGCAAATTAATTACAAAAATAATTGTAAAAATTACATGAATTATTCCTTTCATACTAAGGTGCTTTAAGGTCAATTGGAAAATTGATGTGGAGATTCTGTAAACTGCTGGGATAACATCCTGGGATAACTGCACATGCTTATATTTCAGCTTAGGATTTAAGTGGTCCACTTATGCTCCTCAATTTTCGGTCATTAGGGCCTTAATCAGCATTGCATTAGAGACATTGTATCACTCCCACTGTGCAAAACGATATCCTTTGAAATAGACAACAAGCACTTTGAGAGCAAATGTGTCATGTCATGGAAAAACATGGAGAAATAACCCTGAATTCTGCTATTTAAGTTAGGGAATGTACTTATCCAGGTTGAAAAGTATATAGTATAAGCATCTAATCATTGGCTTGAATTCAAAGGAAGGGTCTTAGCCCTTAAAGCTTAAAGGCCACTTACTGAATAATAACCAACCATTAAGTGTAGATGTGGGTATTCTGTCCCTGTGGCATCATTTACTCGATTCAGTTATCAATGAAATTAGACTTATGCTGTATACTTCTCTAGATTACTGAGTATTATTTCAATTGAAGACAATCATATCATGTTACCCCCTGTACACATTCAGAAATTCAACCATGCACATGGTATACACCGATGAGCCATTCCAATAGGGGCTTTCACACCGGAGGAACCTTTGCAACCAGGAACATGGCCCAGGGGAGAAATTAGTTCTCAGGGAACTATCCTAGTGGCTAGTTCCTATAACTGAGTTCCTAGAAATATTCGTTATGAAAGCCCCTATTATGACCACCTATCTAATAACATGTAGGACCTCCTTTAACCCGCAAAACAGCAGCCACGCGGCGAGGCATTGATTCGACGAGGATGGCAATAGGTCTTCCTGGGGTATCTGGTACCACAATGTCAAGAGCAGGTCCTCCAGTTCCCATACATTGTGGAGTGGTGGTGATTTAGCACGACCCTGCTTTTACAAGTCGAACCACAAATGTTCTATTGGGTTCATGTCAGGCCAAGACATTAACAGAAATTCACCATCATGTTCCTCAAATCACTCCTTGACAATTCTGGCAGTGTGGCATGGCGCATTATCCTGTTGGTAATGGCCATCACCGGCAGGGAAAACAGTTGCCATGAATGGGTACACTTGGTCTGCAACAATGTTCAGATACCTGACAGCTGTCAAGGATTGTACTATTGGGATAATGAAAAGAAAACTGTTGCCAGCCTATGTTTGCCCAACAGTGCATCCAAGTGCCATAGCCTCTGTTGGTAATCAGCGTATCCACGCTTGGCCTTCGACGTGATGCACCAGGAATCTTGATTCGTCAGACCAAACCACTTTCCTCCAATCATCCACGGTCCAATCTTGATGATCTTGAGCCCATTTCATGCATTGTTGGCGATAGCATGCAGTTAGCATGGGGACCCGGCTGGGTCATTGGCTACGCAGGCCCATATGCAGAAGGCTGCGATGAACTGTGAGCTGTGACACATTGCCCTGGTCACTGCTGTTGTAGCTGCTGGTGATTTGTTGCACTGTGGCCCTGCGTCACTGTGAACAATGCACGACAGTTTACGCTATGACATCAATGAGCTGTGGACGACATACCGCTGAATGATGGTTTGTCGCACCACTTTTGATACTCGGGTGTTTTATATACTGCTCTGTTGCTGTTCGGTTGCCAGGCACGCTCATTGCTCTAGGCTCATCAGTGTAACTGCAGTACTATAAATATATATGGTCACACAAATTAGAAGAGGCATGTCCACCTGTCACCATGTGAATAATACCTACAAAATGACTAAAACATCACTACATACCACATTCAGCAATGAACATTATCCCCACCTACAGCACCGTTCAGTGCTACCCAAAATATCACTGCAATTTTCCTACTGTGTCTGCTAGGGATGTGCCTGAAGCTGAATACTATGTTTGGAAAGGAAATGACACAGTCTATGGAACCCCCAATAGGAAATGGTGATGCAAAAAAAAAAAAAAAAGGGTAATTATTTTGTATATAATTTGCGGGCATCAGGGTGCTGCTATCAATATGCAGGGTACTGAAATTGCTTTTGAATGCAAGTTCACTTGTCACTTTCACTTTCCAATTCACTATCACTCATACTCTGTTCATAGAGAGTGGCGGTACTGAGCACACATTTTAAGATGTTTTTCAATGACGCTCAGGATCTGTTACGCACCAAATCCTCCGACATCATCCTGTCATGTCATCTATCCTTACTATCTTCACGTGATAAGTGAAATCAGATGTACTGTAATATAACCGACTACTGCAGCAAGCCTAACCATGTCACTTAAGGGGCTCCGTAGAATGTGTTATTTGTTTTCTGTGCCTTTCTGAATTTGGATTTTGGCTTTAGGCTCATCCCTAGAGTAAAAATGGTGACCTGAGAAGCTAGAAGTCATTTCTAAAGTGCTACAGGGATGCTTTATTTTTGTGGGCCAAAATGTGGAAAGATTTAGCATTTTAGCACTTCTGGTTTCATCATCCTAAAGTCAATGGGCTTTTTGAATGGATTTTTGATTAAGTTATGTGATTAACATAAGTGCAAGATATGTTCATGTTTTATTGTATGACAAAATACATCAGTAATACCCCCTTGAGATTTTTAAAAAGTATTTAGGCCTACTTGTCTTGAAAAAGCGGTTGTTAACAAGTGGCTAAATGAGACTGTCAGGGACATTAAACATCATCAGCTGAACAGGTAAACTCATCTACTCACTTGTCCACCGTAAACAGCTTCGTTGGATTTATAACTGCACTCTTAAAAACTATTCTAACTCAAACTTTCAGGTATTTTTTTTTAAAGACTGAAATGATGGTGATGTTGAAAGTCATGAGTCCCTGGTGTAGTTCACTTATAGCCTGCGTTTAGCTTTTTACTTTTGGCGATTTTATATAGGCTTTAAAAATCATAAAAGTTATGTTTATTTGTGAAGGTTATTTTGATGAACAAAACATGTACGTATCATACACTTGTTGATCACAGAACTTATTTTCTGCAATAATCTAAAAGCCAATGGAAAAATCCTGCTTTGGGTTTTTGTCGAGGGATCCAGGGTGAACTTTTGGGTTGGCCTACAAAAATACGTCATCACTGCAGTGCTCTATTGTAAGTGGTTGATCATGATACTTAGCAAACTGACAACAGTTAACTGTTGCACTTTACAACCCGAATTCCGGAAATGTTGGGACGTTTTTTTTTTTAAAATTTGAATAAAATAAAAACTAAATGACTTTCAAATCACATGAGCCAGTATTATATTCACAATAGAACATAGATAACATAACAAATGTTTAAACTGAGAAATTTTCAAATTTGATGCCTGCTACAAGGTATCAAAATAGTTGGGACAGGGGAATGTTTACCATGGTGTAGCATCTCCTCTTCTTTTCAAAACAGTTTGAAGACGTCTGGTTATCGAGGTTATGAGTTTCTGGAGTTTTGGTGTTGGAATTTGGTCCCATTCTTGCCTGATATAGGTTTCCAGCTGCTGAAGAGTTTGTGGTCGTCTTTGACGTATTTTTCGTTTAATGATGCACCAAATGTTCTCTATAAGTGAAAGATCTGGACTGCAGGCAGGCCAAATCTTAATGAATTAAATGTACAGTTTTCACCCGGACTCTTCTACAACAAAGCCATTCTGTTGTAATAGCTGCAGTATGTGGTTTTGTTGTCCTGCTGAAATACACAAGGCCTTCATTAAAATGCACAAGAAAAACCCAAGAAACACTATACACAATCACAAACAATTACAACACTTTAACATTTAGAAAGAGTCAGGTCAGTGAGGCTTATATGCACTATAATTTTCTCCATCACATACAAAACCTTACCATCACAATATATTTTCAGATAAAATCATTCTGTATAAGATGATAAATAAGATCAACATTTCATAAAGAAAAGAAAAGATTCAAAACTTTGCCTTCTATTAGTTAACAAAACATGAACAAGAAAAATACTGCATTTATAAATCCTAGTTAATATACCATTATTAAAATCAAAAGTTTATGCTCTTAACATGCTAACTATACATTTTATTAACCATTTTTACTAATGTTAACAAATATTGATAAATACTGTAAAAAAAGTCAATCATAGTTAGATAAGTTATCTAATATATTAAGATGCTGGCTTTTGAACTGAATGCTGCAACCCTTATAGCACAAACATTAAACAGGACAAAAAGGTTTCTTCATCTTACTGCTGGAAGGTAATTTTGAAAAGAAAAAACAAAACAAACAAAAAAACAATGAATTCCAAAGGCACAAAAACAAGAAAACCAAAATTCCATCACCACCTTTTTTTAAGTTGTATGAAAAAGTGCTGTTTATGTCAATGTCCCAGAAGCTCTTCATCGGCAGAAAACCTTAAATGTCCATGAAGCTGCGAACCACCTCTACACAGTATGCATAAATGAACATGTTCCAAAGAGGCAAGAAAGTAAAAAAAATAAATACCTGGAGGAAAAAAAAACAAAAAAGAAGTAAGAGTCAGTCCATTATTATAATTGGTTCAATCGAATGAAATCAATAGATATAGATATATATACAGAACTCCAAAGTTTATATCCACCTTTGTAGGTTTGAAAATAATAAAAACCCATTTGGTATTCCCTAAAGGCAAAGAGTTGCTGATAGTGATTGAAGCCTGTGGCCAAGATGTTTACTGTGTACTGATAATTTCCTCCACTTTAATACCAGTTACAGTGTGAAATAAATATGAATGAACATCTGAAGGTATGTTACAACATACAGTACAACTGACCCATAAGTTGTCACATTTAATCGCTCAATCAGTGTTTCAACGCGTGGAAAGACGTCAATGAAACAGCTTGTAAACAATGTCACGTAACATCACATTTACTTCAGAAAAATCATATTCAGCATAAACTCATTAGTCAGCTATAGAGAGGAGCATTCTGCTAATTATATGCACCACGTTACATATTCATTATAATTTTATTTTAAATATTTTTTTTTATAATTAATTTATGTATTTAATGTTTGAATACATAATTTATGACAGCTACAATTTAAATGTTTATATTTCAAAAAACAATTTAGAGTAGAAATATGATTATGTAATTCTAAAGTTTACATAATCATAACTTTATTATAAAACAAACAAATCATACAAATTAGCATTGTATTTGTTTCTTTATTTAGTACTTCCCTGATGAAGCAGTTTATTCTGCAAGGTGTAAGTAAACTTTTGACCGCAACTGCATCACCCAAGATGAATTACCTCAGTCATCAGGACAACACTGTTGTAGAATCCTGGGAGAAGCTCCTTCACATTTCCCACAAACACCAGGATTCCAGTGACCACACCATCTTCACTGACACTGGCCTTTCAAAATAGAGAACATTTTTATAAACATTTTTATTCCTACTTTACAAGGAATTAAACATAACTTTATCAATTACACAAATATAGATAAATAACCCAAGGCCCAAGCAAATTGAGGGGTTTTGCTTTGAAAATAATTATATAATAATATCATTATATGTAAATATAAATATATAATGATTAGATGGGGATTTGTAAGTGCACAGGTGAGAATTTATTACTTGCAAACAGAAAAGATTCAAAGCATTTAAAAGCTATAAGGACAGTTGATGGCAGTGTTTTAGCTTGTAGTGTGTGATCAGGGTGGCTGAATTAATGGAAAAACATGGAACATCACCTCATCAATACATACAGGTCTTTGATTCCACACAGCTTGCACTGTATCTCCAATAACAAATCTGTACTGATCCTACAAAATGAATATATAAAACAACAGATAAGCACAAACATATTACATATTACAAACACAAACAGTAATTGAACAACTAACTTTTCAAATGCAAAAAGAAAAATAGATTATAAGCATTACTGGTGGTTATAATAGCGATTAAATGTATATAATTGTCTTTAAATGTTACAAGATCAGATCTTTGAATTTAGTTCTGCAAATTTAACTTAAAGTCATTTAAAATGATTTAAAAAGTCAGAGTTCAATTAAAATATATTTTCAGCAGCCAAATTCTTTGAACACGCCCACACACGCGACCACGTTCATATTGTATAAGAAATTATTATAATGCAATCATAAATAAATTACAGGAAACATGATTAATTCACCTCCATATTGCGATTAAACTAAATAAGTTACACTCATAAGAACTGCTATGTTCCGGTGAAAAAATAAAAATGAAGAGAGCATATATCAATATAAAGATACTTACTTATTTGTAATACATAACGTCTCATCTGTAGTCATCCAAACGTGCGCTCCTTTGTTTTCTTCTTTGATCAGCAAAGTTGCCTCGCGCATCGCGATCACAGAAAGATGGCTGAAGGTGCATTTTTCAAACTCTGGTGAAGTAATGCGCCGTCATGACGTAGTATTGTGGCGCATGCGCATGATTAAATTTGTTCAAGTTGGAAGTTTTTCTAATTCATTGTTGTAGTTAGACTGTAAGTTTACAGAACTTGACTCATTCACCTAACTGAAATTCAATTATTTTATAGTTTAGTCTGATTAAAATTAAATGTATTTTAACTGAATATGAATTCAAATTATTTTTTAGATCTGTTAAACTTTTGCTTGCAATTAAATAGGTTTAATCAACTTAGAACAACAATGATATTATAAGTATTATACAGATATGTAAAGTACAGCACTGTTGCATTAAGTATCACAAATACAGCACTCCGTAAAAAAAAAAAAAAAACATTTTATGTCAAATATTATGTAGAAAACTGACACTAGTCGAGTTTAGAGCAGGAGCTGGTGATAAAAATTTCAACAATAAGTTGTACAGGATTATACACTGTATAAGCAAGTGTTTTGAAATTCAGAAAAATAAATTTCAAGTGTATTAATGCACACAGTATTTATTAAAGACTAAGCACATTTAAAATACATTAACAAATGTCATCTTGGACAACACACTTAAGTTGAAATTAAAATAAATTATTTTTCATGTGCTTTAATATATAAGTCAATACATCAGAATAAGTTTACTTATTTAAAACACTATAAAGTCATAATTAGGTAAAAATTAAGTGCATTTTTAAAAAGTGCTCTTAAGCATGTTTAGAAATATTGTCATGAAAGTGTACTTTCTTCAAGTACAACTTAATAAGTCATTATTACAAAGTGCATTTTTAAAAAAGTGTCAATAAATATTGTCATTTAAGTCTACTTTCTTTAAGTACAACTTAATAAGTCATTATTACAAAGTGCATTTTTAAAAACTGCACTTAAGCGTGTTAATAAATATTGCTATTAAAGTGTACTTTTTTAAGTACAACTTAATAAGTCATTATTACAAAGTGCATTTTTAAAAAGTGCACTCAAGTGTGTTAATAAATATTGTCATTAAAGTTTACTTTCTGTAAGTACAATTAATAAGTCATTATTACAAAGTGTATTTTTAAAAAGTGCACTCAAGCGTGTTAGTAAATATTGTCATTTAAGTGTACTTTCTTTAAGTACAGCTTAATTTGACATTATTACAAAGTGCATTTTTAAAAAGTGCACTTAAGCATGATAATAAATATTGTCATTAAAGTGTACTTTATTTAAGTACAACTTAATTGACATTATTACAAAGTGTATTTTTAAAAATTCAAGCATAAGTACAACTTAATTAGTAAATACATTATTACTTTAAGTACAACTTAATTTGCATTCAAGTGCATTTAGTAAATATTGTCATGCACTTAAGCATGTATAATAACAATTAATTTGACATTATTACAAAGTCATTTAAAAAGTGCAGTATAAGCATGATAATAAATATTGTCATTAAGTATTCTACTTAAGTGGCTTAAGTGGCCTTTAATTTTATTTATATTGTATTATCTGCAAGTGCAATTTTTAAAAAGTATACTAAGTACACACAAAGTACACTTTCAATACAATTAAGTGCACTTCTTTTTCACAAGGGTATGTTCTATTGTGAATAAAATTTTGGCTCATGTAATTTGAAAGTCTTTTCGTTTATATTTTATTCAAATGTAAAAAAATGTCCCAACATTTCCGGAATTCGGGAGTGTATGTATGTGCACTTACGTGTACTTACAGTGTACTTACCTAAGAAAGTACTGAGTAATATATAGTAACTACATGGGTTAATGTTAGGTTTGTAGGGTAGGTTCATGGTTAGTACCTAGTTATTACCCAGCTATTTGTAATATCTATAATAAGAACATAGTATGTGCATGGGGAACAGGACTGCAAAATAAAAAATGCACTTGTTAACTGATGATTCTGTCAAACAATCTACTTAATTTCTCTCAAAATGACAATAACATAATGCGAGAGAGAGACATAAAAAGAACAGAACCATTCTGGCAAATGAAATTTAACCCACATACTCTTTAGATGGCTCTTGGGAGATGTGCGCAGCCACATGAATCATACCGCTTTGTCTGAACATGGACATTTTAGTGAGTAACATTCTGGAACATGAACATGAACATGTTGAAAACACTGACATGCATTCTTATAGGACAAGAGGGTGGCCCTATTTCTTAACAATAGGCCAGATTTAAGTTCACTCTGAAATGAAAATAATTGATTTAGGTTAACACAGGGCTGCTGGGAGATCCATTGTCACACCTTTTATAGTTTAATGTGCTCATCTGGTGTCTTGATGTGATGCATGATGTCCTTACCTACACAGTTGAGGAGATATGGTCGACAGAGCAATAGCGCGCCTTGCCCGTAGGACAGCTATATCAATTTCCTGCAATTGAGTCAAATGCTTGTGTTTGCGCTCCCATCAGCACAAATAAGGAGCTATTGGGGGATGGTCGAGGAGTTTCGATTTCCTGCGGCTGCCGACCGCCCGGGCGTTTGTCACTGTTTCTGCTGCTGGCGAGGAGAGTTGCTGTGCTGATGCGTAGGGAGGGTAACAGATGGGGTTTCTAATGTCATGAAGCAGCTGCTTGTTGGCCAAAGTTAATGATGATGGGCATGTGCATCTGTAGCAAATGCTGAGCTAGCTTACAAGTGAACATTGCACTTTCACAAGGAAATGAGACGGAGGGAGGCAACTGTTACCTGCTACAAACATGCTGGCTGTGGTCATTAGCTAATCTGCTTCTGCTACGTGAGGATATTGTGGAGAAATTGAAGGTCAAATTAGAGTATGTATTGCTGCCATATGGTAGAAACTCCTTGAAACTTTGAAGGAGTCCAGGTCAGCACCTCTGACTAACCTAATTGCCAATGATGATTGAATGAAAGATTGGGGTCAGTATTTTTTTTTTTTTTTTTTTGAAAATTAATACCTTTATTCTGCAAGGACGCATTAAATTTGTCAAAAGTGATAGTAAAGACATATTGCTACAAAAAATATTTCAAATAAATTCTGTTTTTTCAAGCCTATACATCAAAGAATCCTAAAAAAAAAAAAACATATCACGGTTTCTGCAAAAATATTAAGCAGTACAACTGTTTTCAATATTGATAATAATAAGAAATGTTTCTTGTGCAGTAAATCAGCATATTAGAATGATTTCTGAAGGATCATGTGACACTGAAGACTGGAGTAATGATGCTGAAAATTCAGCTTTGCCATCACAGGTAGAAATTATCTTTTGAAAAAAAAAATGAAAAGTTGTAATTGTAAAATTAAAATGTAATTTAAATTGTAATATTATGTAATGGTTATGTTCTGTTAGTTTCATTTTCTACTTTTAGGGGCTGTTTTTACGGCATCATTTTCAACTAAAAACGGAAAACTTTTTATGCGTTTTGGCTGTTCATTTACACAACAACGGCATTCTGGGGGCCTGAAAATGCAAACTTTTGAAAACTGGTTTCAAAGTTCTAGCTTTTGAAAACAATACAGTTTACATCTCCATGTAAACTACAAAAACGCGAATCTGTGAAAACAGTGCCAGCATGGACATGCATATTTCCTGTGTATAGCAATGCTCTGTAAAATAATGCATATGTATGCAGGCATGTAGTCTTTACAAAGTGACATCGCTAACTACTGAGCTTTTTTCACGGATCCTGCGAGCAGGGATTATTTTTGATAACGTTGTCATCTGTACAAAAAAAAAAAAAACTCCCACTTTTAGAACATCATTGTCGTGTAACGTTTGTTTGTATTCATAATTTCCTGTTGTCTTTGTTCACGTTTCCACCATGGATGCCATAGATATGCTTTACGAAGCTTTACGAAGCTTTTGTTTCGAATCAGTGGTTCAGAGCATGTATCAAACTGCCAAAGTCACGTGAACTATTGAAATTTCGAAACACTTATGATGTAACGAAGCCTTGTTTACTGAAATCACTTGACTTTGGCAGTTTGATACACGCTCCGAACCACTATATAGCAGTGTTTTGAAATCGCCCATCACTAGATATTGGTGAATAAAGTGTTTTTGTTTTTTTTTGGCGCACAAAAATTATTTTCGTCACTTCATAGCATTAAGGTTGAACCACTGTAGTCACATGAACTGTTTTAAATAGGTCTTTAGTACCTTTCTGGGTGTTTGAACGTTTAAATGAACTTGCTGTTAATGGAGCCCTCGCTGAGCCATCGGATTTTATCAAAAATATCTTAATTTGTGTTCCGAAGATGAACAAAGGTCTTGCGGGTTTGGAAAGACATGAGGGTGAGTAATTAACAGAATTTTCATTTTTGGGTGAACTAACCCTTTAAGCTTGACATCGACTAGTCGCTGGTCCTATAGAGGGCACGACACCTTAAGAAATCTTTGAAGTCCACATTTACCCTCTGTTTCCAAAATGACAAATAATACTCTGACAGCGCTCCACAAGACATGTGTGATTATACCATCTGGATGCTCGAAATTGAACGGAAGAATGCACATTTTAAACAGCTTATTGTACAGGTAAGTTAATCGCCATTTTAAACTAATGTGTGGTGCATTACGCATTATATACATTGCATTATATGCATATATATATATATATATATATATATATATATATATATATATATATATATATAATTTCAAAATTTCATGCAAAATAGGCTATGAAGTTTTGTTTAACTACTAAATGCAAGACAAGAACTGAGTTCACTAGAGTACTTCAGAATAAATACACTTTTCAGGAACCATTATTTCCTCTATCAAGTATCCACTGCTGTAAATGTTAGTTCAGCTTTATCCATGTTTGTCTTAATTGGTCTTTGCTTTGCATTTAATATTGGCTTCCAAGTGATCAGGGCTAATGAGCTGATAATGTAAACTCTAAAGATGTCAGTAATGTAAACAGTGTGCAGCTCTGCATAAAAGGAAGTTATGTTTGTTCTAATTACCCACAAGGTAGCTTAGTTAACAAAGAGGTTGAGCACTGTACAGTGAACAGCTGCTAATTGTTTTGGTTCAGCATTAGCATTCGTGAGTAGGCCCGCAACAACAGCATTCCATTTGACAGTCTTAGAAAAGCACTGTTGAAATTATATCTTTGTAGTCTCTGTGAATAAAGTGTTAAATTACAACAAATCAGTCTGACTTCAAAGTCATGTTAACAGGGTCCATAGGGGAGCTGAACAGCTTTGTGATTTCATTTTTGTTTGATACAAGAAGGAAAAAGTATTCATCGCCTTATTATCTGAGATTCTGTCATTAACTAGTCTGGACTGACATGGAAATTGTGAATGTTTCTACTGTTGCCCTCTGGCAGTCCCTGTCATGTATGATGTTCAAACACATATTGCTGTATGTAAGATCATAAAAACATATGTTGCAACCACAATAGAAGACTATATATCTGAGGCAATGCTCTGATGGACTGGAAACCCAACAAAAGAAAGCTAAAAAACGTGTTGAAGCTTTAGTGCTCCAGGGAATGTAGATCCCATTACCCCTCTATCTCCCACTATTTTCTCCTATTTCTTCACTTTTCTATCCATTAAAGGTATATAATTGCATCACAAGGTGCACCCTTAAGAGGTTTTAGTGATCAGAAAATAAAATTATTTGAAAGTAAAACATAATAAAGGGAACCTATTTATTATAATACAAAATTCACTTTTACATGGTGTTTGAACATAAATGTGTGCTGGCAGTGTGTGTACACAACTACCCTATAATGATAAAAATCCACCCACTCCTTTTTTCTTTTTTTTTAATCCCCATAAATCACAAGCAGTGTCTCAGAACAAGCTGTTCACAGATTCTGTACAAAGTGATGTCACTTTGTACAGGCCCCGCCCACAACTGCTGATAAACTGAGCGAGTTGTATACTCTCCGGCATTTTTCCAGGCCAGAGCAACTGTAGTGATAAGAATGTCTCGTTAACAACTCAGGTGTTTTGTTCTTGGAAGTAAGAGTAACATAAGTCTTCTACTCCTGACACCAGAGCCGCTGAAGACGCAGTGGATTTGTTTAATTTTTGAAGGGAATGCGCCCCCATATACCTAAATTCATTTATGTCTGCTTGAATCATTTTTCACCAGACTGCTTTGTGAACGAGGTTCAAAAAAAGGGACAATACAAAACACAGGTTTTGCTAAAAAGTTATTATTCAAGGATGGATCAGTACCAACTGTTCATGATCCAGCTTATAGTCTCAGGAGCGATACATGTTATGGCAGTAATGAAGTTGAGAGCATGCACTTTAATACAGTTCACCAGAGTTGTTTTATGGATATAAAGTTTACCAGTTTATGAAGCACCCCCCGAAAAGGCATATGGTTTGTATATATTTGTTTACTGTTAGTTGTAACGAGTTGTTTTTGTGTAATTCGCTGTGTATGTTGATGATAATGCAAAGGAGAGAGAGAGTTTATGACTTTACCATGCACTTCTTGTACTTTTATTATTCAGCTCTCATGGTGATTTTATGGAATGAAAACAGATGCTTCATCTTTTGTGTGATGTACAATAAACTTCATAAACCTCATCAGTAAAGTTTTGGCCATCATTCGGACGGGGTCCGCTACAACAGGCTTGTACTAATAGTAGAAAAAAGCAACATGACAACATAAGTTATAATGTAATTAATTAATTAATGTAATTAAACTAAACTATACCTGTTCTATCTCCATGATGCATATATTCTCTGGCTCTGTGTAGGCATCATTGTCCGCCTCTTGTTCGAACATATGAGTCTGAACACCACTACTGACAGTTTCTGACATTTTCAGTGTGTGAGATTGTCCTGTTTTGTTGTTGTCGGTATGCCGGTATGAGCTCTTAAAGCTCCGCCCTCTTCTTGAAAGGGGGTCGGGAGCAAGAGCTCATTTGCACTTAAAGGGACACACAAAAATGACGCGTTTTTGCTCACCCCCATAAAGTGGCAGTTTTAACATGCTATAAAAATGATCTGTGGGTATTTTGAGCTAAAACATCATATTCACACTCTGGGGACATCAGAGACTTATTTTACATATTGTAAAAAGGGGCATAATAGGTCCCCTTTAGGCATTTAATTCAACCCCCAAAAATATGATTATCGTCTATGAAATAATAGGGATGTACAAAAAGGAGTATATTTAGTCTTGGCAAGCAGTGAGCTTTTTACAGAGGTCAATCCACAGTGAATTACATTTCCTTCTCTCCTGATGTCAGACTGTTTCTTTCTATTACAATGTCTGTCTGGGAGCAGCATGATTTAATAAACAGTCATTTTATTTCATCTCTCTGTCTAGCAATCTCCTGATGAGAAGCCTCAAGGAGTACATTAAGTCTCCTGGATCCATTTAAATGATTTGCATGAAAGATGTGTTGAAAACTGATTCGGGCGTCCTAATCAAGCAAGCTTACCCATGAGACTATCTGTCTACTGTATATAATGCTCTTCATCCTATTGTGCTTCTCAGGAAAAATGATGGATGTTATTATTATTCCCATAGTCATTTTATTTGAAGTCTGAGAGAAACTCGAAGCGTATGAACACGTCCTGTCTACGGCTTACAAAGATTCGTCTAATTCACGAGAAAACGAAAATGTCAGCAGCGAGTCTTCTAAAAAAATTGCTGAGCTGAAACTTTTATTTTGTCAGAAGCTCAGATGTTGAATACACATTGATTAGCTGCGTCTTTCCAAATGCAGAATTGATGTGCAACGAACTGAAAGGATCCAGACACAATGAGGAAAAGGAATTTTAGCAACAAGTTTTTCTCATTGGTGCCTTCATCAAAACTGAAAATGGATATGTGCTTCTCCTCTTTAACGCTTGCCACATCTCATAACCAGCCAGGGTCTCTTTTTTCTTCACACTTCAATATTTTTACTTCATAGTCAATTTTTTTTTTTCAGTTCCTTCCGGCTCATTGTCACTTCTGAGACAGACTGACAGCAGAGGGGGTCCGCTACAAAGAGAAGCAATCTTCCATGAGGACAGGTCCACGGTTGGACTATAAGGAACAGCTTATCTTTCCTGACTGACCATGAGAGCTTAAAATGGTGAGAGAAATACCATCCTTTTATTAAAAAGTAGATGTGGGAGCAGGACTGTTTAGGAGAAAGACAAACATGCTTTAAGCAGCTATTGAAATAGGTATCATGCTCCACTCTCAAATAATCAAATAAGCCTCCAGCAGAAAAACTAATAACATCAGGGCTAGTTGTCACACCTTTCACTGCAGTGAATATTTCTCCAGGGAGTTTTGTTTTGTCCAGGGAGTCAATATCTGCATATGCACATAACTTAAAGTCTTGGCTACAAAAACAAACTTTGAACAATCATTGTTGTCCATGAAAAAAAGATATCTACTGAATGCATGTTGACATTTTTGTGCCCCAATAGAACTACACAATATGGGGTAAGTTGTCACAGTGGAACCTGTCATTAAGCAAACATGACTGACATTTTTAGTTTTAAAGTTTAGTTTGAAGGATATAAGTTACAGTGTTTTTTTGCTAGAGAAATGATTCGGCTGCGCCTGTGTTCTTTTCATTGCACGTCATCAGTAACCTAGATCACGTGCAAAACTTTCCACTCTTATGAAAAAGTTTATTCAAGTGTTCTATTAGTATACTTCTTTTAAACTAAAAATAAGAAAGTATACTTTGTCTACTTTTTATGTACTTCTCAGAAATATACTTAAAATTGCACTTAAAGGGTTAGTTCACCCAAAAATGAAAATGATGTCATTAATGACTCACCCTCATGTCGTTCCAAACCCGTAAGACCTCCGTTCATCTTCGGAACACAGTTTAAGATATTTTAGATTTAGTCCGAGAGCTTTTTGTACCTCCATTGAAAGTGTATGTACGGTATACTGTCCATGTCCAGAAAGGTAATAAAAACATCATCAAAGTAGTCCATGTGACATCAGTGGGTTAGATAGAATTTGTTGAAGTATCGGAAATACATTTTGGTCCAAAAATAACAAAAACTACGAATTTATTCAGCATTGTCTTCTCTTCCGGAATCCTTTCCATTGAATTGATTCCATTGAATCCTTTCATCTGTCGCCGTTGGTAATGCACTTTTACGTCGCCATGGTTATTTTTGGCGATTAGGACATCCGCGACATTTTGAAGCATTGAAAATACATTTTGGTCCAAAAATAACAAAAACTACGACTTTATTCAGCATTGTCCTCTCTTCCAGGTCTGTTGTCAATTCGCGTTCACGACTCCGCTTCTTCTTCTTCTTTCCTGTTTTACGGCGGTTGGCATCCAGCTTATTGGTGCATTACCGCCCCCTTCTGCTCTGGAGTGTGGTTCACGACTCCGCAGTGACGCTGCTGATGTAAGAGCCTGCTGACGTGTTATCTGGTGCTCCAGAGCTTCGTTTACAGTCTGAGGGAGACGCATGCTGTATTCAAGCTATTCTACATTGTTTGTATTTTGGTATTGCTATTTTTTTTAAAATGGTGCGTAAGTGTGCATGTCGCGGATATCCTAATCGCCAAAAGCAACCACGGTGACGTACAAGTGCATTACCAACGCCGACAGATGAAAGGATTCAATGGAATCAATTCAATGGAATCAATTCAATGAAAAGGATTCTGGAAGAGAATACAATGCTGAATAAAGTTGTAGTTTTTGTTATTTTTGGACCAAAGTGTGTTTTCGATGCTTCAAAAAATTCTAACTAACCCACTGATGTCACATGGACTACTTTGATGATGTTTTTATTACCTTTCTGGAAATGGACAGTATAAATTTTCAATGGATGGACAGAAAGCTCTTGGACTAAATCTAAAATATCTTAAAACTGTGTTCTGAAGATGAACGGAGGTCTTACGGGTTTGGAACGACATGAGGGTGAGTCATTAATGACATAATTTTCATTTTTGGGTGAACTAACCCTTTAAGTATACTTGACTTATACTGACAGAAAAGTCTAAGTATATTTGGCCTATAACTATCTTTTCTCTATCTTTTGATCAAGATATACTTAAAAGCTTAATGAAATATTTAAAGTGTCTTGTCTTGTAGTTATTTTTAATCTTTTGATTAAGTAGCCTATTAAATATACTACTTTCTTTTACATAGTTCTTATAAACTTACATTGTTTGAAAATATTGACTTATAAAGAAAACAGATATGTTCCTAATTCTTAGTATCTGAATTGAATTGTGTAGGCTAGTCTACTAGTAGTGTACATAAGAATTTACTTAAAATCTTTCCCCGCCACTGACTGAATGTTTCTAGCTATTCATGTTTTCACTGTCATACGGTAGGGGGCACTTTTATGCATCTTATAGTACAGAATCTCCAGATCAAAACACAGGAGCTGAAACAGCTCACGCAAATGTAAAATAACATGATCATCAAACATTAAATAAAGAAGCATATAAATCACAACTGCCTACTGTTACTGAATGAAGTTCTGAATCTGATCCAGGCTTTGACAAACTTTGTTAAAAATGTTGCTTTTCTTTATGAAACTTATCCACATTCAGGTGTTGAAAAAAAAATGCATGAAGCTATAATAAAGTGTTTTAGTACATTTAAAGGTATATTTCAAGTATAAAAAATTAATACCTAAATTGAAACATAGCAGTATACTGAAAGTGCAAAAAATAATATATAAATAGTAAACTATAAGTATGATGTTATGATTACTTAAAGAAAACTTACAAGTATACTTTCAGAATAAAACTACTAAACTAGTAGTTTACTGAGAGTGCAAAGTACTTTCATAAACTAAAAAATATAATACTAGTATTAAAATAGTAAACTACTTATATACTAGCATACTAGTTCACTTGTAGTACAGATGCAGTACAATTGCGAAACATAGTTGTGAACTAGTTGAGCACTTAAAGTTTTATACTGTTACACTTATAGTACAATTAAACGTATATTTTATATACTAAAAGTGGGCCAATTTAGTCCTAAGCAGTATTGAAATAGTACACTTACAAGTTTACTACTAGTACACATTGATATTAGTATACTTGCTACATAAAGTATACTTAAAATATACTTGAATTTACTTCAGTATACTTCATAAAATTAACTTGAAGTATACTTATTTTTCAACAATTTTCATGTTTAGCAAATCTGGCCTCAAATTGTCTAGCCACAGTCTCCCTTTTATGTACAATCTATACAATATATAAATCATGTGATATTGGTCAGCGTTTTTCCTGCTGCATGAAAAAAAAAGCTCCAATATTCTGTCTACCATATTCTCTAAGGGATTTGATAAGCGTTAGAAGCTTCACAATTACAGGCCAAAACACAAAAGATGGGAATTCTTACTGTGAACATTTCATATTAGCAATACAATTATATTCAATTACCCCCTTTTTTCAATGAAAAAAACTTTGTTTCATATCCATAACACTTTTTCCATGACTGACACTTCTATGATGGATCACAAGGAGCACTGTTCATATATTCATTATTGCACATCTCCGAGCTATAATTCAATCCATGAACAAATACACAAAGCACACTGACAGTGGAAAATAAACGACTTTTCCCAAATGATCTAATTTCATTCTTCCATTATTACAGCGCGAGTGCAGGAGGAGCCGAGCGCGGAAAGCCATGCCAGAGTCGTTGGAAAAATCGGTAGTAAGACTGTCAAGCTGTTGTGACAGAGTAAGACGTGCAGAAGGGCCTGTGCAATCACAGGACCATCCACCCGTGCAATTTCCTCCAGAGCTCTGTCAGAGCTCAGAAATCACACAGCCGAGCCGGGTCTACGCTCCACGCTGGGTTACTGAACACTCACAAATAAGCCACCGCTTCACGCCACGGAGTCAGTCCTTCCTATTCATCTCCATATTTGAGCCACTGCGACCAGCCCTGCAATCGAATGCCTATCAGCTGATCTGGTGCAGGGTTTGAATCTAAAATTTACAGCGTGGGGCTGCTATGTGCACACACTCTGTGTACATATGAGTTCATCAAACTGAAATATATTTTTTGACATAGCCAATATCCAGAGTCTCTAAGTTAAACATGTTTTTTTTTTTTTTTTTTAACCAGAATCTAATCCTTATCTTTGATGCAGGTGTTGATTTTGTCATGTTATGGGAGGTTTGCAGGCATTACTGGCAAACTTTACTTTGATTTAAGTCTAATAATGATTTCACAAGAAAGTATGTTGCAAGCAGCACATATATTGCAAATACTACTATTATAGTAATAGTAGATGTTTCACCAGTGCCCCACATTTTTAGAGGGCTCTTAAAAAGCATAAAAATAAGTCACGTCCCAAATGACGCACTATACACTATGCACTTATACACTATGTACTTTAAACTATGTACTCATCCATGTAGTGCATGAATTGTATTGTATTGTGTTATTTTGTCATTTAACATCGGAGTCTGACAGCCCCTTCCCCTCCACTACGTAATTAAAGCTGCGAAAGTTGAGTGCATGAAGTGTCCAACATTCGACACTTCATTTTTTTCTGTTAATTTAGTGCATCATCCAGGTATTTAAAGTGTACTTTTTCTTTTTTGATTTCTCGCACTACTCGCACTTTTTATACTTAAAAACGTCATAGAATAGTGCATAAGTACGCGAATTGGGACGCACCTATAGTCTTTTGTTTTGAATCAGTGGTTTGGAGCATGGATTAAACTGCCAAAGTCACGTGATTTCAGTAAACAAGGCTTCGTTACACCATAAATGTTTTGAAATTTCAATGGTTCACCACTGGGGGTGTGACTTTGGCAGTTTGATACATTTTGGATGTTTGATATTGTTTAATACCACTGATTTGAAACAAAAGATTTCGTAAAGCTTTAAAGCTTCATGAAGCAGTGTTTTGAAATCACCCATCACTAGATATTGTTGATTAAAGTTGTTATTTTATTATTTTTTTTTTTGTACACAAAAAGCATTAATTATCTTGCTGTGATTGGAGACCTCACTGAGCCATCGGATTTTATCAAAAATATCTTAATTTGAGTTCCGAAGATGAACGAAGGTCTTACGGGATGTGGAATGACATGAGGGTGAGTAATTAATGACAGAATTTTCATTTTTTTTTAGTGAACTAACCCGTTAATATTTCTTGCATTTGATAGATGGACAGACAGATGAATGACCCTGAGCTTGAGTGTTCCTTTAGGACATCTTTTTATTTTCAATACCATTTTTTTTTTTTTAGCTTGACCAGTGTGCAATAAAAGAGGCTGAATTGTCAGAGCTTGAGTTAAGTTTGTCTGAAGGTTGCTTTAATAACTCGGTTGAGTTAGTTGACACAGCTGGACATATGATTTCAACAAAGCGGCCACCGTGCAGGCAACCTGTCTTATGTTGAACAAAATAGTCTTTTCTAGGCCACTGATATGACTGGAGTCTTCAATGTGTGCGAGTTTACATCATTTCAAATTGATTTGTCAAAAGAAGTATTCATTTCGTTAGGTATTAAACTTCAAATCAACAAAAAATTGCACCTTCATAATGACTGAATGTCTATATCCCCCTTTTCATTCAAAATGAAACCTTTTTTTTGTCTTTCTGTGGTGTACTGAACACAAATTCTATGAATAATAAAAACACTTTTGGATAGTGGCAAGGTTATTTGGAGACTATGGCTTGAGTTATACAGGGGAATAAAAGCAGGCCGATTTAAATGTTCTGTTAACCACTATCCCAATGGGACATGTTGTTCCACAGTTCCCGCCTTGCTTGAGTGGGTTCACATAAGGGCCAGAATAGGAAATGTAAGTGTCTGAGCAAGAATGGATTAAAAATGGTCCTCCAGAACAAAAGAGAAGATGTTCAAATGCATTACCAATCTACGATATCCTGAGAGAGAACACTTCTGCAAACACCAAAAATGTAAATAAAGAGGCTCACCAGCTGTGCCTTCTTTCTCTTTTTTTTTTACAGTGTAATTTTTCACAGTGGTGTCATTCAAACGGGTGTCTTCAATTTAGCCAGGCCATGAGAAACGCTGAAAATTTCCTACATGGAGCAATGCGTTACATTTTAATAGAGCAA
Source organism: Megalobrama amblycephala (assembly GCF_018812025.1). Classification (NCBI taxonomy): domain Eukaryota; kingdom Metazoa; phylum Chordata; class Actinopteri; order Cypriniformes; family Xenocyprididae; genus Megalobrama; species Megalobrama amblycephala. The sequence goes on along the minus strand of NC_063048.1, from coordinate 15,021,740 downwards.
CACCTGCGAGGGCAGGGGAATAATGGCCCTCTTGAAATAAATTAGAGGGGCTTTATTGAGACCTGTCATGGGCCAGACAATGGCTCCCTGTGCCCAGAGAGCTCTTGTGTGCTTGCCGGAGAATTCATTTAAAAAGCTTGGAAACCCGATTCCTTCACTTGCTCAATTTCTTTCTTGTGACAGTCTTGCTACTTCCATCCCGGACTTAATTACCTTTTCATTTTTCATTTGCCTCCAGAATTGCCTCAAGCCTCAATTTGCTCTCTTTGGAAGAAATGTGGAGGAAAAATAGAACACCTAAAGTGAATGTTTAATAGTCTTATGTAATATTACTTTGCGCATGGCATATTGCATAGGCTAGTGGGGTGCACACATAATCGTAGATGAGCTATACCTAATGTTGATAAGTATATTTCCTTCAATATGGCAATATGTGTTGCAAATTTAGAATTCTGCTCAGATTTTTTGTGAAGAAAGGAAATAGTTATCATGCATTCATCATCATGTCGTTCCAAACCATATGACATTTTAACAGAACAAAAAGACGGAACAGTTTTCAGTACTCTTTCAATTACAATGAACAGTGGCTGAAGCTTTCTAGCTGTAAAAAGCCTGAAAAAAGTATTCTTATTCACACAGTATCTTTAAGTGAGAAATAGACAGAAATTTGAGCATATGGGTTTCCTAAAATATTAAGAAAAAGAAAACGAAGAACATTTTGCCTAAGAACAGACTGTACCTGCCAGACTATGGGATGTGATCCAAATTTAGTTTTACCAGCCTCAATGCAAATCTGTTATTTGGACTTATCTAAATATTCACACACACACACACACACACATATATATTGTTTTATAATTTGTGGTATTTGGAACAGTACTGCATTTTTATGTCATATTCAGTTTACCCTTTAAAAATCCCATTTTACTTAAAAGATAACCTCACAAACATGTACATTTGAGAAAACAACAATACACAGTGCCATTAATCATTTGATAGGAGTTAATCGAGCTACTTGGATTTAAAGGTGCCGTAGAACGTGTTTTCAAAAGATGTAATATAAGTATAAGGTGTCCCCTGAATGTGTCTGTGAAGTTTCAGCTCAAAATACCCCATAGATTTTTTTTTTTTTTTTTTTTTTTAAGTGCCTATTTTGGGGCATCATTAAATATGCGCCGATTCAGGCTGCGGCCCCTTTAAATTCTTGTACTTCCTACCCCCCGAGGTTGCGACTGCCTTAAACAGCATAAACAAAGTTAACACAGCTAATATAACCCTCAAAATGGATCTTTACAAAGTGTTCATCATGCAACATGTCTAATCACGTAAGTATAGTATTTATTTGGATGTTTACATTTGATTCTGAATGAGTTTGATGGTGCTCTGTGGCTAAAGCTAATATTACACACTGTTGGAGAGATTTATAAAGAATGAAGTTGTGTTTATGAATTATACAGACTGCAAGTGTTTAAAAAATGAAAATAACGACAGTCTTGTCTCCGTGAATACAGTAAGAAACGATGGTAACTTTAACGACGACATTTAACAGTACATTAGCAACATGCTAACGAAACATTTAGAAAGACAATTTACAAATATCACTAAAAATATCATGGATTATGTCAGTTATTATTGCTCCATCTGCCATTTTTCGCTATTGTCCTTGCTTGCTTACCTAGTCTGATGATTCGGCTGTGCACAGATCCAGACGTTAATACTGCCTGCCCTTGTCTAATGCCTTGAACATGAGCTGGCATATGCAAATATTAGGGGCGTACATATTAATGATCCTGACTGTTACGCAGTCGGTGTTATGTTGAGATTCGCCTGTTCTTCGGAGGTCTTTTAAACAAATGAGATTTATATAACATGGAGGAAACAATGGTGTTTGAGACTCACTGTATGTCATTTCCATGTACTGAACTCTTGCTATTCAATTATGCCAAGGTAAATTAAATTTTTAATTCTAGGGCACCTTTAATGTTATTTGAGACAATTAGATTCCTCTGCTTTCTAAGCCCAGGATGATCGGATACTAGCCAGACTTTGTCGAGGGAACGAATAACAGAGTTTGTGCTATTATTAGAATAATGCCCCAGACCCACAGGTATTTCACAAATATCTCTCTCATCAAGGATCTTAAGCAGTTAATCAAAAGCCACCAATGGTTTCCCCAATGCATTCAGCTGGATTTAGCACTTCTGAAATTATTCTCACACCTAGAGACAAGAACATACATGCAGGGATGATCTGGTCGTCATGTTAAGCTCTCCAGAGAGAGGATGATTTTAAACACTTTTAAATGTAATGATAGTAATTCAGGTGAATATTTGTACTGTGAAGCTTAGATTTGTCAATCAGCGCTTCAAGAGGCATGCAAAGCCTGATGCTGTGTAGCAAATAAAAGAATTTGCATGTTCCATCTTGAACAAAACAATGAGTTAATTAAATTGCTCACTTCATACTGTCAGTCGGCAGCATAACAAATTAAAATTGTCCAGTGTGATTAAATGGGGTGATTGTCTTGTAATTATCATTTATAATTAGTACTGCAGAGTTAAAGCATATTACAATGTCAAAGGACATGATGGTTGAATCAGAATGAAAATTAAAATTAGAGACAGTAAAAGTCCATTTTTAAAACAACGCTGAACATAATGTCCATAACACACTGTAAAATCCATCCATCCTGTCTATCTTTGCACACAATCTTAACACCGTAAAAATAAAAAAAAAGTCACCCATGACGCACAACAGACTGAGGGTCTTTGTAATAGGGAATCAGCCTGTCATTTGGGACATGGCCTCAACATCTCTAAATGAGATGATTTACCCAGATTGTCCCAGCAATCCCCCATGGAATGGACACATCCAGCTCCTGAGTTCCTCCCTTTGGAAGCCATCTTGTCTTCTCAATGAAATAATAGAGCCCTATGAGATGTGTGTTATTTCTGGAGAGCAGATCTTTGTAAATGATTCTGGGGGTCTGTATTCGATGTCCGTATTGGCCTGAAATCTTCCCGACAATTTAGAGTGGAAGGGAAAGGAGAGCTGATGAATTGGCTGGGGGTGCAGAGATTTGAGTCAGAGCCCAGGGGCCGGGCAATGCCCTCAGGATTGACACTTTCGGAGACGTCCATGTCGCCTTTGCGGAAATGAGACTCTTTCCACAGCTTAAATTTATTTCTCTCTGAAAAGTTGAAAATCGTGCAAGTCAATAGACACTCATACACATTCACACCACACCATGTTCGCAGTGCCAAAAGTGTACTTTTAATTCCTAAAAGCATCAAACCATAACTTACTTCAGTTTGATCTACAGCTGCGCTGACAAGTATATATACCAGCCCAGAAGCATATGCAACTGAATTACTAACCTTTGTCACATATTTTCCTTTTCTCAAAGTCAGTAAATAAGTCTATGGAAAGAAAAGCAAGAGGGTGAACTCATTATAAATCTTGACAGGCTGATTTCTTAAAATGGAGAGATTTTAATCAAGGCAGTTCAATGCCTGTGCAGCTCTTGGTTATTAAAATCTGATGTGGCAGGAGGGTTTTTTTTTTTAGGTGCATGCTGATAATTAGATTGAGAAAATCAGACAGAGGTCTACTCAGCAAAGATTGTCCATTTCCTCTCAGTTGTGGCATAATTTAAACATGAGATAGATGAACTGATTTGAGGGGTCAGATCAATGACCGTACACAGCCACTAAGAATCTCCTTCTTCGTGATATTTACCACAAAACGACAAGATCAATTTATACTCACTTTAACACAGTAGATAAGAGCGATCAATCACAAACCGTAGGCCTCTGTTACTAATTTCATATCTGGGGGACAGATTTGGCAGACGCTTCTTGGGATTCCATGAACATTCACATAATATTAGTTGATTTGAATGCAGTTCAGGTACTCGCAACGCTGCATAATTCACTTTGAATTGAGTTCTCTGAAAAAGATCAGTTGGGCAGAATTGTAATGATTCTTTAGAGAGGTGTTTAAACAGGAATCAATGAAGGTGTCTCGGTGCTGGTTTGAGTGTGATAACCCCTTTTCCCTTTTCTTATTCTTGCAAAGACAAGCGAAATGCCTCTGGTCCTTTAGGTCTGTGAGAAGACGGTCATAATTTCATGTAGTGCATGTTCATTTGAGATAGGGTGTATTGGATTTGAGTGTATTGGATTGGAAGTTCTATTGAATTATTAACCAAACAGTGTGCCTTTTGTCCAGCATGGCTCATAGTATGGCTCCTAATGATCTGTCTAATTTTAGGAAACTGTGGGGTGTTGGAGAACAAGAGAATTGCAAGGTCAAATCCCTGTAGAGAACCAACATCTCATCCCACGGAGCGTACTGAAATCTCCCAATATTGTTCTGACACTATATTCAGGAATAGACTGGTAAAGGCAACATGAAAGATTTGAACAACTCAAGTTTGGCTCACCCACGCAAGACAACTTCAACAATCCATTATAGCCAGATTTATTGCATTTACTGAAGATGTGAGTGGCGTTTTTACATGCAAAGCTCACTAACACAATAGTAAGGTCTTGTGAGTGGTTGCCGGGGTGTTGATGTGCAACAACTCACCCTTTGTTGGGAGTTTGATTGACAGGATTGACCAATCATAACACAGAATCCGCCATTTTATTAAACAAACCAGACTGGAGAGTTAGTAGATTAACATTGGTGAACTTGAACATGAAAAAATGTGTTTATTGATGTTTTTTTTGTTTTTTTTTTATGGCTGAAACAACATACCTTCTGATGTTCATTCATATTTATTTTGTGCTATATCTAGTAGTAAAGAGGAAGAGATAATCGGTTCATATGCCACTTGAACTGAGTACGCTACAGAGATCTGTCACGACACATTAAAGAGCCACAAAATGTTATTTATTGTTTGAATTTCTTAAAAAGTGACAAAAATTGAAAGCTGAAACTTTCGTTTCATACCAAAAGTAATCTGCTCTGTCTTGTCTGTCGATGTGTTGTCAGTGTGCTCTTTGCTCTGCAATGTATTTTTCACTGCATGAGAACATACAGTGGGTACGGAAAGTATTCAGACCCCCTTAAATTTTTCACTCTTTGTTATATTGCAGCCATTTGCTAAAATCAATCAAGTTCATTTTTTTTCCTCATTAATGTACACACAGCACCCCATATTGACAGAAAAACACAGAATTGTTGACATTTTTTTGCAGATTTATTAAAAAAGAAAAACTGAAATATTACATGGTCCTAAGTATTCAGACCCTTTGCTCAGTATTTAGTAGAAGCACCCTTTTGATCTAATAAAGCCATGAGTCTTTTTTGGGAAAGATGCAACAAGTTTTTCACACCTGGATTTGGGGATCCTCTGCCATTCCTCCTTGCAGATCCTCTCCAGTTCTGTCAGGTTGGATGGTAAACATTGGTGGACAGCCATTTTTAGGTCTCTCCAGAGATGCTCAATTGGGTTTAAGTCAGGGCTCTCGCTGGGCCATTCAAGAACAGTCACGGAGTTGTGAAGCCACTCCTTCGTTATTTTAGCTGTGTGCTTAGGGTCATTGTCTTGTTGGAAGGTAAACCTTCGGCCCATTCTGAGGTCCTGAGCACTCTGGAGAAGGTTTTCGTCCAGGATATCCCTGTTCTTGGCTGCATTCATCTTTCCCTTGATTACAACCAGTCGTCCTGTCCCTGCAGCTGAAAAACACCCCCACAGCATGATGCTGCCACCACCATGCTTCACTGTTGGGACTGTATTGGACAGGTGATGAGCAGTGCTAGTTTTCTCCACACATACCACTTAGAATTAAGGCCAAAAAGTTCTATCTTGGTCTCATCAGACCAGAGAATCTTATTTCTCACCAGCTTGGAGTCCTTCAGGTGTTTTTTAGCAAACTCCATGCGGGCTTTCATGTGTCTTGCACTGAGGAGAGGCTTCCGTCGGGCCACTCTGCCATAAAGCCCCGACGGGTGGAGGGCGGCAGTGATGGTTGACTTTCTACAACTTTCTCTCATCTCCCGACTGCATATCTGGAGCTCAGCCACAGTGATCTTTGGGTTCTTCTTTACCTCTCTCACCAAGGCTCTTCTCCCCCGATAGATCAGTTTGGCCGGACGGCCAGCTCTAGAAGGGTTCTGGTCGTCCTAAACGTTTTCCATTTAAGGATTATGGAGGCCACTGTGCTCTTAGGAACATTAAGTGCAGCAGAAATTTTTTTGTAACCTTGGCCAGATCTGTGCCTTGCCACAATTCTGTCTCTGAGCTCTTCAGGCAGTTCCTTTGACCTCATGATTCTCATTTGCTCTGACATGCACTGTGAGCTGTAAGGTCTTATATAGACAGGTGTGTGGCTTTCCTAATCAAGTCCAATCAGTATAATAAAACACAGCTGGACTCAAATGAAGGTGTAGAACCATCTCAAGGATGATCAGAAGAAATGGACAGCACCTGAGTTAAATATATGAGTCTCACAGCAAATGGTCTGAATACTTAGGACCATGTGATATTTCAGTTTTTCTTTTTTAATAAATCTGCAAAAATGTCAACAATTCTGTGTTTTTCTGTCAATATGGGGTGCTGCCATATTTTTTTTAACATTAACAAAATAAATATCTCACCTTCATTGTCATTTTTCAAAACATTTTTGAAAGACTTTTATTCATAAAGGATGCATTAAATTGATCAAAAGTGAGCAAAAAACAGTAAGGCATTTATAATATTACAAAAAATATTCTATTCTATTCTATTCTATTCTATTCTATTCTATTCTATTCTATTCTATTCTATATGTTCTATTGAACATTCTTCCATCAAAGAATCCTGAAAAAAAATGTATCACAGTTTCCACAAAAATATTAAAATATTAAGGTTGAACTGTTTTCAACATTGATAAGAAATGTTTCTTGAGCAGCAAATCAGAATATTATAATGCTTAAGTTTCTGAAGACTGGAGTAATGATGCAAAAAATTCAGCTTTACATCACAGGAATAAATTACATTTTCAAATATATTAAAACAGAAAACAGTTATTTTAAATTGTGATATTTCACAATGTTACTATTTCATTGTATTTTTTTTAGACATTTTAAATGATTTTATCAAATAGCCTACTGCATGGTCACAAAGCAATCTCACAACATCCTGCAGAAACAGACTAATAAATTTCAGGTAAACCCAGAGCTGAAGAGCATTCTCTTTTTGCCCCCTTGCTGTCCATCAGGCAGGTTAAAGCATTTGAGTGGACTGGATCACAGAGACAGAGACACCACTGGCCCTGACCCTGTCGGCCTTCAAGATTAAAGCTCCATGCAGTGTGTGTCAATCAGGCCAATTGTACTGGCCAGCTAGTGCTGACGGACTGAAAGTGTACAGCAGAAGAGATGATGCATGTTGCTTGGCTCCTACTAAGAACGGCTTGTGAACGGATGTTTGGAAGACCTCCAAAACGTACTCCCTCATTTTATTTAGAGGGGATCAATAATAGTGAGACGGGGCAGAGCAGGCCACCAGTCCAGAAGTAACTTACCCTCGCTTTTGTATGACACTTGTAGTAGTATATGTGTGGTTTGGACTTTAAATCTTCTAATCTTCTAATGACTACATATATAAATGAATGATGATATATATATATATATATATATATATGACTGTGTGTGTGTGGATGTAATAAATTCACTTGGAGAACAGGTGGATGGTCACTTAGGGTTGCTTTACTGTTTCTGGGAAAACAGCACCAAATGGCTTATCAGCATACAGCATACAGTGCATCGATGTCGCATTTAACGTCAGCAGGACGAGCTATTAGACTCTGATTATATACATTTTTGGCAAAGTGATCATGAACATATAGTGGAAGGGTATGATAAACAAAGCAAACATCCATAAAAATAAAATATAAATCACGAATATAGACAATTCACATTAATACAGTGAAAATATAAACTCAAGTAACCATCATTTTACATATTTTATATAAATTAAATGAGGAGAGAAGAACGCAGCCCTTAGATGGCGCAGTTACACAGCAGAGAGCACGTGCGAGACGATACAGCACGTGCTAAAAGCTAACATTCAGCTGGGGCTAATATTTTAACATAGAACATGACAAAAACTCGAATAAAACACATACCTGGGAAAACAGCACCAAATGGCTTATCAGCATACAGCATACAGTGCATCGATGTCGCATTTAACGTCTTAAATGAAATAAACAGTAGTTTGGAAATTACAATCAGGCCAATTTTATATATACAGTATATATATATATATATATATATATATATATATATATATATATTTTTTTTTTTTTTTTTTTTTTTTTTTTTTTTTTTTTTTTCTCCATGATTTTCACCTTCATCAAATGCATCAAATTTGAAGGATCACAGGCGAGTGCACTTTCTTGAGACAGTGGCAAGGTTAAAACCTTTAAACCTATCAAACTTTTTGAGAATATAAAGTCTTAACATTTAGCAACTTCTTTTAACTGAAAAGACATGTTTTTAAATTAAACAGTGAGAATGAATGCACAAGGGCACAGACTGCAAATGCTAATGGGACAACACATGAACAACTTAGGGAACAATTAAGCATAGATTTAAAATGCCAAGGAAGTAATTGCGCAATTACCGCACTTTTATTACTGGCTGAGACAGAGTGATGTTAAAAGAAGACCTGAAAGAACAGCATTTTTTCCATTTGATCCCTTCTTTCACTGGTTCATTTCTTCAAATATATTGTGTCCTTCCATTCTCAGAGTAAAGGCTACAGTCAAGGGGGTCAATACATTTTTAGTACATCAACAACAATAGCCCACAAAGGCAGGAGAGCTGAGCAATTAGAGGTTTTGGCTGGGATCCTGACTCCCATGCTTGGACAACCTGCCATCGCTTCACCGTGGGGGGCTTCTGAATTACTGACATTCACATAGCAGCTGTTATTGCTCCTGACTGGGCTGTTTCATGTTTGATATCGTATCACACAGGTCATTTATACCTCCTCAATACTGGCTAAGGTTCAAGTCTAACACAGCTGAACCTACTCCTGACCCTAAATTGTTTTTCTGTAAAGACTCAGGGTTTAATAAAGTATTGAGTACAGCAGTTAGTTTCATGTTCAAAAAGAGTGCACGAGGAAAGACAGCCCAATATGTTCGGCAAGTTAAAATAGCCTACTGTTCAAAAATAAGGTTAGCCAGAATTTTATGGAAACAATATTTGAGTCTTGTTTACCACCATGAACTCTGGAAAGCCAGGAACCCATGAGGCAAAATGTGCTAAAGCGAGACTTGAACCTTATACATTAACAATACAAGTCACTGCACACACCTAAAATAACAAGCCCTATATTACATTTTCCAGCCACTGGTTTTGGAGGTCTGCTTTTTGTTTGCACACAACAAATACAAAGCTGTCCTTTTCTCTTGGAAAGGTCTAATCTCCTGATCTGTGTGAAAGAAGGTCACCTGTCAGCCTGACAGTTCTTTGATACATGAGTGCTATAATTAGCATATCGAAGGAACATTAAGCTCTTCATTAACTGTGCCTTGATCAGAAATTAGCACATATGAGTGCAATTAAATTCACAAATTTACTTTAACATTTGAAGGCGGGTATTAGTCATCATGAAATATTCATCTGGAGAACAGCTACTCGTTAAACTGAAAAACAAAATGGTTTCCCTTATTTAAAGGTAGGGTAGGCAGTTTTTTTCTTAAACACTTATGCTCATTGAAACCCCCCCTACATCCTGATAGCAATCAATAATAGAAGTGGTCTAAATATTAAAAAATGTATTCGCCTGTGGAAGTCTCAGGACCAAAAACTGCAGTGTGGTCCGAATACAATGATACAATGTCCTATCTGCCTGTCAACATTTGTATTTCCACACCTCCGCGCACCTACTCACGCAGACATCACACGCCATGAGGCAATGCAGAGTTGAAGATGACAATTCTTTAATTTAACACCAATTTTGCTGAATCTGCTCTGGCTGTATGCGACCTGTGCGTTCATGTGTTTTTGAGGAGGCGTGGCTTTGGAGAGCGCTCTGAAGATAGGGTGGGATCTAATGCTTTTAAAGTTAGCTTGCTATTGCTAGCCTGCTCCAAAATTGCCCACCCTACCTTTAATAGATTGCTCATCTAAAAATTGAAAATTTTGTTACTATTTTCTTCACACTCATGTCATTCCAAACCCAACCTGTATATGTGTGTGTTTTTTTTTTTTTTTTTTTTTTATTTGAACACAAAAGGAGAAATCTAAAGAAATTGATGCTGGTCTTTTCCAAACACTGCCACTTCATATGGATCATGTATTTCCAGCTCCTAAAGGGAGAGGGAAAAAAACACACATAAAATTGACATAAAGGTCCTATTTTAATGATCTAAGCACATGATCTGAAGAGCATGGCGCAGGTGGACTTAGGGCGTGTCTGAATCCACTTTTGCTAGTTTAACGATGGAAACAATGGCTAGTGCACCAGGCGCATGGTCCAAAAGGGTTGTACCTAGTCTCTTAATGAGCCATGGATGTGTTTTGGGTGTAACGTGCACTGTAAAAAATGACTGTGATTTTAACAGTAAAAGACTGTAAAAATGCTGCGGTGAAAAACTGTCAATTGGTTTACAGAAAGTTTCCGTACTATATACAGTGAATAACTGTAATAGATCTAACGGTACATTTAATGTAATTTTACGGTAAAATACCGTTAAATTCACAGTTTTTGGAATTTACAGTGAAAAACGTAAATTGACATTCCCACAATTCCCTGCGTGACACTTCACATTTGATATATTTTCGTTGAAATAACTCTGTTTCTTCTTAGTTTTTTTTAATGTTACATCTAATATTGTTAAATTAATGTTTATTGCATTTTTAAAATTTCATGCATGTTACCATGATGGTGTTTAGTGTGTGTGTGAATGACACTGTGTGCACCTTCTATATGTTAGTGTTGTCCTTCTTAGCTTGTGGAAAATCTGCTTGTGATGAACTTTGATTCATCATGTGACTCTTATCACCACTGTGTTTGGTGACTGTCAGTGTATTATAAAGGTACAAAACAGATATTAGTACTTCATTAGGTTGGTAAATTAACATTATTTCAGTTAATAAAACACGTTATTTTACCGTAAATTTAACAGATTTTTTTTTACATTACTACTGTATTTTTTACGGTAAAGTTCTGGCAACCACAGCTGCCGTTTTTTTACCGTAAATTTTACTGGGATTTTTTTTACAGTGTGCAATAAACCAGAATCAGAATCAGAGTATCATCTCCTTTTCCCTTAAAAAGCCAGGTGCACTTGTACCATGGTGCATTGCTCTTTACATGACAGAATTTGCAAGCAGAAAGACTGAATGCTTCTCCAGAGAGGAAATGGTGTGAGGTTAAGGCGTTGTAATCCTTTTATTTATAATATTTGGCATGTTTGTGTGCTGCTGCGCATCCCTGTGTGTCTAATAAGCAGAGTGTACACATGTTGTGCACCCACCTATAGGCACATATTACTAACGTGCCCTTTAAATAATAAAAAATAAATAAACAATGGTGGTCAATGGTGCAGTCGTATTCAGTTGCCTCAAAATAGCAACACACTAACAATGCGCCTGAACACACCTCGTTTTCAGAACAGCATGCTCACGGGCGAACAGATGGGTGTAAGTGCATTTGCTGTTTAAACAAAGTGGACGCTGGACATAAAAATGATAACTGCGTCGGGCTGAAACTAGCAAAAAACTTGCATCGCACCTGGCGTCACATTGTGCCAGGTGTATGATAGGGCTCAAAATGTTCCACACAACTAACGTGATATATTAAAAGTCTTTTTAAAAATCATTTATATCACTGCAAACCTTCCCCTCCCCCTCTTCAGAAAAAAAAAAAAAAAAAAACATTACAGATTAATGTATTTGATCATGAATACTGTCATGAACTGCTGTTGTATGCAAAATAAGATTTTTTTTTTTTTTTCTGCAAAATTCATTTTCTTTTCTTTTTTCATTTTTTTTTTTTTTTTAAAGCCATAAGGGTAAGAAATTACATAAATATTTTTTTAAAATTATTTTGGGTGAATTATCACTTTAAGGGTAGAGAATGCAATAATTAAATCAAATATAATACATTCTATAATGAATAAATTAAATATACATAACCAATTGAAAGAAGGTCAGCTGAATAGCATTTAAGCTGTTCACGCTCTTACTTGCTCTCTCTCTCACAAAAAAAAGAAAGGAAGAAAAAAAACCCACGCCTTACCTCTGATTTAGGATCACATTCAATGCACTCGTTGCACACATTCATGCACCTTTATCCAGTGTAACGGCAATAACGTAGCATGTCAGATTGAGTACTATCGTCTTTCATTGTGACTTTATCTGTCAGTATTTTCAGTACTCTCTGAGAGCTCTGATTGGTGATGGGGCAATGCATCATAGGGTGTGAGAAAAGGACTCAGTTTATCAGTCAACCCTTAGATAAAGACAGAAAATCCATGACAAAGTACTCCGCAGCAAGCAAACGCAGACCTCAACCGCAGACCTGATAATCTCGCAAGACTGACAGCACCAAGAATCACACATTTTCATTCTCTTTGGTTCCCTCTCTTCCCCCTCGATCCCTCACACTGGGGATCTGACAAAAGAGAAAAGAGCGATAGACACAGCTTTCAGGCCTTTTTTGATAGTGTCAGTCTATCTTTTGGCAAAGTCACATTTCCTTTTTTCCCCATTACTGCAGAGGAGTAACCTAATTCTCTTCTGAAAAGGTCACTTATCGAGGGGTACAACATCAATCACTCTGAGTAAAGTCATTACAGTGACTTCATTTTCTTGATCTAATCCATCGCTGAGGATTTCAACCATATATAATGATCATTTCATGTCTGGATATAAATATTTTTTACTGTACATCAGAAAATGTATTATCTGAAAAGCAGGATTTATGGATGCCCTCAAAGAATCTTTTTTTTTTTTTTTAATTATTTAATCATCATGTTCTGTTGTGTTTAACTCGACACTTTTCCTAGAGACCCTACTGCTGTTTAATGTGTTAAAATAATAATAATCCTTTTAAATTTTAATTTATATTTTCCCTTCACATTCTTTTAATAAGTTCCTCTGACCTAATCAAAACCCAGCAGACAGACATTATTGAAGCTTTAACCCTGTTTTATCACAAAGCGCGTGCTTCTCAGAAATGTTTTGACGGTTGAAGTATGGTATTAAATTTGGTTTAAAATCGTTTCTCATAAAATTAGGCAAAGTCAACTTTCTCAGACCCCAAACAGAACACAAGGGTTCAGTTAATTTCATAACATTTGGCATCTAATGTACTCTTCTTGAACTTCTCGAAAACTTTATGTTTACTTTTTGTAAGCGAGAGTGTCAAATGAAAATGTCCGTGCACATGCCCAATGGTGAACATCCTCCTTACCTAATCTCATTCAAATGTGCATTATTTAACCTCTTTTGGTGATGGATTGCAAACATTTCTGAGAGACTATTGACAGGGTATGTGACGCATGAATCCTTTAAAGGGCACAATTTGATATGATGTGCACAGAAACGAGAGTGATAAACAACAACAGACACTCAGAATAACATCTTGACCTAGATAAACAGAATAAATCAAACTGCTTGACACTAATTGTATATCCATTGGGCACACATGCATATTTCTACAGAGATACTAGATCAACATTTGGAACGTTCTTCAGTAAGGGGATGGAATATGTGGCTGACACATTGAAAAATGGAAGTGTATTTAAATGGCAATCTTGGAGATTTGGGGGGAAAGGGAGTTTGAAAATTGACTTTATGCAACCCATTTTTCTAATTAGATACATCGGTGTCCACCTGTTTTTTTGTTTGTTTTTTTGAGGATATGCAAAAGCAGTGTCTTGTGTAAAAAATGGTCACATGTAAAATCTATTGTAAGCCATTCTACTTCAGAGTGTAACTAGGGAAAATTTGGGAAACATGAATACCACTTTCACACTGATTCAACACCTAAGACCCAACCCCCCAAAACATTGGAATTTGAGTTTTTTGTGGGTAACACTTTAGAATACTGTATCGTACTTACTGCATAACTAACAAGGAATTACTGCAGAATTAATCGGTAGTTTCTTCATTACCACTCAAGTAACTACTATTAACTACTCAGGAATATGTGTTAACTAATCAGTATGTCATAGCGTTTTTTAATTGTGTTAAGTAACTATTAGTTAATCAGTAACTAATCAATTCAGTCATGCCTCCTGAAGAACTACGATTAAGTAACTACTAATTCAGCTTCAGGAGGAATAACTATTAATTAACTATTAATGAACTGTGAAACTCAGTATCAGGTTATGGCCCTTTCTTCTTTACTACTAATGTTAGTTGATTTACTTAGATTTATGCCTACTGTACTGATATATATATATATATATATATATATATATATATATATATATATATATATATATATATATATATATAAATGCTCTGAAAATATTGTTAAACATTCGTTCATTTGCGCCACTGTATGTTTCTGTCGGTGGGTGCTATAATGTTGCACGTCTTGCATCACATGCAGGTCAAAGTTTGAGCGCACACATGTAATATCTGTGAGTTTTGTAATATCTCCCGTTTTGCAAGAGAAAAGGGACTGGGATTCCAACTGTCAGCGGAGAGGTACATCGCTCTCGCATTATAACAATGCGCTGGCGACACTTAAACTAAACACTGTAGATACCACATTAATGAAACTGTAGAATTAGAAGAAAGTTGTTTATTCATTTATGTTTTTTAAACGAATGGTGAATTCTTCGTGTTTTTCCTCGTGCTCGACCATTTCCGTGGATGGCGCTTGAGAGTGTTAATTTTTTTATTCAAGTGTTGTCTGCAACCAGAAAATCAGGATGGATCCGTGACCTGCCAATACCTCAGGTATGTTTATGGCCTTTTATATATTTTGTGTCTGTTTTTACTCAAGATATTTCACATTACTATTATAAAGTGATGCCAAATGAGTTCTGTATTTAAGGCAATGATCATTACCACATCATGCTCAAAGAATTACTTCAAACCCACTGATAATTAATAAAGAATTACCACATCATTCTCAAGGAATTACTAAGAACCTGGAACAGTATTCTAAAGTGAAAACAATGGGAACCCATTGATAATTAATGAAGAATTACCACATCATTCTCAAGGAATTACTAAGAACCTGGAACAGTATTCTAAAGTGAAAACAATGGGAACCCATTGATAATTAATGAAGAATTACCACATCATTCTCAAGGAATTACTAAGAACCTGGAACAGTATTCTAAAGTGAAAACAATGGGAACCCATTGATAATTAATGAAGAATTACCACATCATTCTCAAGGAATTACTAAGAACCTGGAACAGTATTCTAAAGTGAAAACAATGGGAACCCATTGATAATTAATGAAGAATTACCACAGCATTCTCAAGGAATTACTAAGAACCTGGAACAGTATTCTAAAGTGAAAACAATGGGAAGCCATTGATAATTAATGAAGAATTACCACATCATTCTCAAGGAATTACTAAGAACCTGGAACAGTATTCTAAAGTGAAAACAATGGGAAGCCATTGATAATTAATGAAGAATTACCACATCATTCTCAAGGAATTACTAAGAACCTGGAACAGTATTCTAAAGTGAAAACAATGGGAACCCATTGATAATTAATGAAGAATTACCACATCATTCTCAAGGAACTATAAGAACCTGGAACAGTATTCTAAAGTGAAAACAATGGGAAGCCATTGATAATTAATGAAGAATTACCACATCATTCTCAAGGAACTATAAGAACCTGGAACAGTATTCTAAAGTGAAAACAATGGGAACCCATTGATAATTAATGAAGAATTACCACATCATTCTCAAGGAATTACTAAGAACCTGGAACAGTATTCTAAAGTGAAAACAATGGGAAGCCATTGATAATTAATGAAGAATTACCACATCATTCTCAAGGAATTACTAAGAACCTGGAACGTATTCTAAAGTGAAAACAATGGGAAGCCATTGATAATTAATGAAGATTACACATCATTCTCAAGGAATTACTAAGAACCTGGAACAGTATTCTAAAGTGAAAACAATGGGAACCCATTGATAATTAATGAAGAATTACCACATCATTCTCAAGGAACTATAAGAACCTGGAACAGTATTCTAAAGTGAAAACAATGGGAACCCATTGATAATTAATGAAGAATTACCACATCATTCTCAAGGAACTATAAGAACCTGGAACAGTATTCTAAAGTGAAAACAATGGGAAGCCATTGATAATTAATGAAGAATTACCACATCATTCTCAAGGAACTATAAGAACCTGGAACAGTATTCTAAAGTGAAAACAATGGGAACCCATTGATAATTAATGAAGAATTACCACATCATTCTCAAGGAACTATAAGAACCTGGAACAGTATTCTAAAGTGAAAACAATGGGAACCCATTGATAATTAATGAAGAATTACCACAACATTCTCAAGGAATTACTAATAACTGGAACAGTATTCTAAAGTGAAAACAATGGGAACCCATTGATAATTAATGAAGAATTACCACAACATTCTCAAGGAATTACTAAGAACCTGGAACAGTATTCTAAAGTGAAAACAATGGGAACCCATTGATAATTAATGAAGAATTACCACATCATTCTCAAGGAATTACTAAGAACCTGGAACAGTATTCTAAAGTGAAAACAATGGGAACCCATTGATAATTAATGAAGAATTACCACAACATTCTCAAGGAATTACTAAGAACCTGGAACAGTATTCTAAAGTGAAAACAATGGGAACCCATTGATAATTAATGAAGAATTACCACATCATTCTCAAGGAATTACTAAGAACCTGGAACAGTATTCTAAAGTGAAAACAATGGGAACCCATTGATAATTAATGAAGAATTACCACATCATTCTCAAGGAATTACTAAGAACCTGGAACAGTATTCTAAAGTGAAAACAATGGGAACCCATTGATAATTAATAAAGAATTACCACAACATTCTCAAGGAATTACTAAGAACCTGGAACAGTATTCTAAAGTGAAAACAATGGGAACCCATTGATAATTAATGAAGAATTACCACATCATTCTCAAGGAACTACTAAGAACCTGGAACAGTATTCTAAAGTGAAAATATCCTTGTGCATAAGTAATAAAGCCTAAAGTAGTACTAACATAAAAAATGTAATTTTACTTTAAAAGATGACACATTTTAAGAACATTTACATTTATTGCAGTGTTAATAACATTTTCAAAAAAAATAATTTATATTTCCATACAACAAAACAATGAAAAAGTGAACACTAAAACAAGAAAACAATACCAAAATTTTACATCAGATTACTAGGAACTTACCAAATATAACAACAGAAGACAGCAAATATGTGTATGCCTAAACTTCAACTTTCAGCCAATGGTTCTCTAATACATCTAATTCATGTTATTTTTTCTGGCAAAGGTCAATAAGCATGCCATTCTTCTTTTTTCCTCGATGATGCTTCGAAGTGGCTCCCTTGTGCACATTTCTTTGCACTGTTTGGCAAACTCTGACAGTTTCTGGAACTTTTCACGCAATGTCTTGTAGGCGTCAGCATCACAATACTCCAGCTCTGCTATCGCTGCCGTATCCACAACCGTTTTTCGATCCACCCCACACTTGTGGTACGACACATTGATGTCCTAAGACACGAAACGATCGGTTTTTGTGAGAAACCGAACGGTATTTATATCATTTTTTAACTCTAATACACCACTATGTCCAACTGCCTTCATCCTTCCATGACGGAAGTGATCTCTAGCACACGTTGAAGTCTACGCGCGCGACATCACTTCCGTCCAGAATGCAATTTGACCTTATTAACATGGAGGATGAAGGCAGTTGGACATAGTGGTGTATTAGAGTTAAAAAATTATATAAATACCGTTCGGTTTCTCACAAAAACCGATCGTTTCGTGTCTTAGGACATCAATGTGTCGTACCACAAGTGTGGGGTGGATCGAAAAACGGTTGAAAAACACTTCGAAGCATCATCGAGGAAAAAAAGAAGAATGGCATGCTTATTGACCTTTGTCAGAAAAAAATAACATGAATTAGATGTATTAGAAAACCATTGGCTGAAAGCTGAAGTTTAGGCATACACATATTTGCTGTATTCTGTTGTTATATTTGGTAAGTTCCTAGTAATCTGATGTAAAATTTTGGCATTGTTTTCTTGTTTTAGTGTTCACTTTTTTCATTGTTTTGTTGTATGGAAATAGATGTTTTTTTTTTTTTTAAATGTTATTAACACTGCAATAAATGTAAATGTTCTTAAAATGTGTCATCTTTTAAAGTAAAATTACATTTTTTATGTTAGTACTACTTTAGGCTTTATTACTTATGCACAAGGATATTTTCACTTTAGAATACTGTTCCAGGTTCTTAGTAATTCCTTGAGAATGTTGTGGTAATTCTTTATTAATTATCAATGGGTTCCATTGTTTTCACTTTAGAATACTGTTCCAGGTTCTTAGTAATTCCTTGAGAATGTTGTGGTAATTCTTTATTAATTATCAATGGGTTCCCATTGTTTTCACTTTAGAATACTGTTCCAGGTTCTTAGTAATTCCTTGAGAATGTTGTGGTAATTCTTCATTAATTATCAATGGGTTCCCATTGTTTTCACTTTAGAATACTGTTCCAGGTTCTTAGTAATTCCTTGAGAATGTTGTGGTAATTCTTCATTAATTATCAATGGGTTCCCATTGTTTTCACTTTAGAATACTGTTCCAGGTTCTTAGTAATTCCTTGAGAATGATGTGGTAATTCTTTATTAATTATCAATGGGTTCCCATTGTTTTCACTTTAGAATACTGTTCCAGGTTCTTAGTAATTCCTTGAGAATGTTGTGGTAATTATGTATTAATTATCAATGGGTTCCCATTGTTTTCACTTTAGAATACTGTTCCAGGTTCTTAGTAATTCCTTGAGAATGATGTGGTAATTCTTTATTAATTATCAATGGGTTCCCATTGTTTTCACTTTAGAATACTGTTCCAGGTTCTTAGTAATTCCTTGAGAATGTTGTGGTAATTCTTTATTAATTATCAATGGGTTCCCATTGTTTTCACTTTAGAATACTGTTCCAGGTTCTTAGTAATTCCTTGAGAATGTTGTGGTAATTATGTATTAATTATCAATGGGTTCCCATTGTTTTCACTTTAGAATACTGTTCCAGGTTCTTAGTAATTCCTTGAGAATGATGTGGTAATTCTTTATTAATTATCAATGGGTTCCCATTGTTTTCACTTTAGAATACTGTTCCAGGTTCTTAGTAATTCCTTGAGAATGTTGTGGTAATTCTTTATTAATTATCAATGGGTTCCCATTGTTTTCACTTTAGAATACTGTTCCAGGTTCTTATAGTTCCTTGAGAATGATGTGGTAATTCTTCATTAATTATCAATGGGTTCCCATTGTTTTCACTTTAGAATACTGTTCCAGGTTCTTATAGTTCCTTGAGAATGATGTGGTAATTCTTCATTAATTATCAATGGGTTCCCATTGTTTTCACTTTAGAATACTGTTCCAGGTTCTTATAGTTCCTTGAGAATGATGTGGTAATTCTTCATTAATTATCAATGGGTTCCCATTGTTTTCACTTTAGAATACTGTTCCAGGTTCTTATAGTTCCTTGAGAATGATGTGGTAATTCTTCATTAATTATCAATGGGTTCCCATTGTTTTCACTTTAGAATACTGTTCCAGGTTCTTATAGTTCCTTGAGAATGATGTGGTAATTCTTCATTAATTATCAATGGGTTCCCATTGTTTTCACTTTAGAATACTGTTCCAGGTTCTTATAGTTCCTTGAGAATGATGTGGTAATTCTTCATTAATTATCAATGGGTTCCCATTGTTTTCACTTTAGAATACTGTTCCAGGTTCTTAGTAATTCCTTGAGAATGATGTGGTAATTCTTCATTAATTATCAATGGGTTCCCATTGTTTTCACTTTAGAATACTGTTCCAGGTTCTTAGTAATTCCTTGAGAATGATGTGGTAATTCTTCATTAATTATCAATGGCTTCCCATTGTTTTCACTTTAGAATACTGTTCCAGGTTCTTAGTAATTCCTTGAGAATGTTGTGGTAATTCTTCATTAATTATCAATGGGTTCCCATTGTTTTCACTTTAGAATACTGTTCCAGGTTATTAGTAATTCCTTGAGAATGTTGTGGTAATTCTTCATTAATTATCAATGGGTTCCCATTGTTTTCACTTTAGAATACTGTTCCAGGTTCTTAGTAATTCCTTGAGAATGATGTGGTAATTCTTCATTAATTATCAATGGGTTCCCATTGTTTTCACTTTAGAATACTGTTCCAGGTTCTTAGTAATTCCTTGAGAATGATGTGGTAATTCTTCATTAATTATCAATGGGTTCCCATTGTTTTCACTTTAGAATACTGTTCCAGGTTCTTAGTAATTCCTTGAGAATGATGTGGTAATTCTTCATTAATTATCAATGGGTTCCCATTGTTTTCACTTTAGAATACTGTTCCAGGTTCTTAGTAATTCCTTGAGAATGATGTGGTAATTCTTCATTAATTATCAATGGGTTCCCATTGTTTTCACTTTAGAATACTGTTCCAGGTTCTTAGTAATTCCTTGAGAATGATGTGGTAATTCTTTATTAATTATCAGTGGGTTTGAAGTAATTCTTTGAGCATGATGTGGTAATGATCATTGCCTTAAATACAGAACTCATTTGGCATCACTTTATAATAGTAATGTGAAATATCTTGAGTAAAAACAGACACAAAATATATAAAAGGCCATAAACATACCTGAGGTATTGGCAGGTCACGGATCCATCCTGATTTTCTGGTTGCAGACAACACTTGAATAAAAAAAATTAACACTCTCAAGCGCCATCCACGGAAATGGTCGAGCACGAGGAAAAACACGAAGAATTCACCATTCGTTTAAAAAACATAAATGAATAAACAACTTTCTTCTAATTCTACAGTTCATTAATGTGGTATCTACAGTGTTTAGTTTAAGTGTCGCCAGCGCATTGTTATAATGCGAGAGCGATGTACCTCTCCGCTGACAGTTGGAATCCCAGTCCCTTTTCTCTTGCAAAACGGGAGATATTACAAAACTCACAGATATTACATGTGTGCGCTCAAACTTTGACCTGCATGTGATGCAAGACGTGCAACATTATAGCACCCACCGACAGAAACATACAGTGGCGCAAATGAACGAATGTTTAACAATATTTGCAGAGCATATATATATATATATATATATATATATATATATATATTTTATATATATATATATATTTTATATATATATATATATATATATATATATATATATATATATATATATATATATATATATATATCAGTACAGTAGGCATAAATCTAAGTAAATCAACTAACATTAGTAGTAAAGAAGAAAGGGCCATAACCTGATATTGAGTTTCACAGTTCATTAATAGTTACTTAATAGTTATTCCTCCTGAAGCTGAATTAGTAGTTACTTAATCGTAGTTCTTCAGGAGGCATGACTGAATTGATTAGTTACTGATTAACTAATAGTTACTTAACACAATTAAAAAACGCTATGACATACTGATTAGTTAACACATATTCCTTAGTAGTTAATAGTAGTTACTTGAGTGTTAATGAAGAACTACCGATTAATTCTGCAGTAATTCCTTGTTAGTTATGCAGTAAGTACGATACAGTATTCTAAAGTGTTACCTTTTTGTGTTTACTGTGACACCAAAAGCCATCCTAGTTGAATATGACTTTCCATATAACTTTCCAGGGTGTTAATAAAGGCCTTCTGAAGCAAAGTGATGCATTTTTGTAAGTAAAATATCCATAATTATAACTTTATAAACTGTAATCACTAGCTTCCGGTAACATTCATACGCAAGTCTAGTTCTTGACGGAAGACTGATCTCTAACATGACACATGACACGACACATTGACGAACATGGAAGCGCAGAAGATAGAGCAAAATAAAACACCGGTCACGAATGAAAGGTCTAAAATGAGAATTTTTAAAGGTGCCATCGAACGTTTTTTTACAAGATGTAATATAAGTCTAAGGTGTCCCCTGAATGTGTCTGTGAAGTTGCAGCTCAAAATACCCCATAGATTATTTTTAATTAATTTTTTTAACTGAGGCATAATTAGAAATGCGCCAATTCAGGCTGCGGCCCCTTTAATTGCTCGTGCTCTCCGCCCCCTCCCGAGCTCTCGACTCTATCATTGCATAAACAAAGTTCACACAGCTAATATAACCCACAAAATGGATCTTTACAAAGTGTTCGTCATGCAGCATGTCTAATCGCGTAAGTATGGTATTTATTTGGATGTTTAAATTTGATTCTGAATGAGTTTGATGGTGCTCCGTGGCTAACGGCTAATGCTACACTGTTGAAGAGATTTATAAAGAATGAAGTTGTGTTTATGAATTATACAGACTGCAAGTGTTTAAAAATGAGAATAGCGACGGCTCTTGTCTCCGTTAATACAGTAAGAAACGATGGAAACTTTAACCACATTTAACAGTACATTAGCAACATGCTAACGAAACATTTAGAAAGACAATTTACAAATATCACTAAAAATATCATGTTATCATGGATCATGTCAGTTATTATCGCTCCATCTGCCATTTTTCGCTATTGTCCTTGCTTGCTTACCTAGTCTGATGATTCAGCTGTGCACAGATCTAGACGTTAATACTGGCTGCCCTTGTGTAATGGCTTGAACATGAGCTGGCATATGCATATTGGGGGCGTACACCCCGACTGTTACGTAACAGTCGGTGTTATGTTGAGATTTGCCTGTTCTTCGGAGGTCTTTTAAACAAATGATATTTATATAAGAAGGAGGAAACAATGGAGTTTGAGACTCACTGTATGTCATTTCCATGTACTGAACTCTTGTTATTCAACTATGCCAAGGTAAATTCAATTTTCAATTCGATGGCACCTTTAAAGAGAAATGTCGGAGGAGCTAGAGTTTGTTGCCCAGCCCTATTTGTTTGAACCGTGAGAGTCTTCTACTCTCACCTACACTTACGCTATGCCTATGTCATATGCTGGAACTCTCTCATGAACGCATGGATGGATGGTATTGGAAGCTTGTAATTACAGTTTATAAAGTACTAATTATGGATATTTTTCTTACAAAAATGCATCGTTTCCCTTTCAAAAGGCCTTTATTAACTCCCTGGAGCCGTATGGATTACTTTTATGATGGATGGATGTGTTTTTTTTTTTGGAACAATTCATTCGCTTTAATTTCAAATCATCTCAAAGTGTAAACAAGGTAAACAAGGCCTCGTTGCGTCATAACTGTTGTGACGTGACTTTGGCAGTGCTCCGAACCACTGATTCGAAACAAAACATTTGTAAAGCTTCGAAGCTTCATGAAGCAGTGTTTTGAAATCGCCATAGATATTGTTGAATAATGTCGTTATTTTGTTTGTTTTTTTGGCACACAAAAAGTATTCTTGTTGCTTCGTAACATTAAGGTTAAACCACTGTAATCACATGATTTAAATATGTTTTTAGTACCTTTCTGGGCATTTGAAAGTCTAAGTTAACTTGCTCTCAATGCAGGCCTCACGAGCCATTAGATTTTATCAAAAATATCTTAATTTGTGTTCCGAAGATAAATGAAGGTCTTAGGGGTGTGGAACGACATGAGGGTGAGATTTAAAGACAGAATTTTTATTTTTGAGTGAATTAATCCTTTAAACTAGCATAAGCTGGTTTAATTGCCTCCCAGCCTGGACATGGCTCATCTGTGAGCTAGTTTTAGAGGGGTTTTGGGCACTTTTCAGCTGGTCAGATGGGACTGGCCACCCAGATAAATAATATTTTCTTTACTGTGAACCAGATTCATATTTTTAATTAATTATACTGTAGCTATTGTTTGGTCATTGTGGCTTATTGTGTAGCACCAAGGTATGATGAATAAATCAATCAATAAAAAAATTTCACTCGCAATAAAAGACCTAATGGTGGGAGTATGCAAATGTACAGAGTGGGTATATTTATGATTGTCCAGGAAAGATTGTCTAGGTTATTTTATTTTTTCTTGCCAGATAGGCTGCTGAGATTCATGACATCTAAGCTCAAGATTTGGCAAGCTCATTCTCCTTGCAGGAGATGACTGTACTTAGCTCAGTAAATTATGCATGCATTATTCATATAATAATGCACCCTTTTAAATATTCAGATTTGAGAAGGGGAAACATAAAACATGTGGTAAAACCGTAGCACTTCACTTGTGCTTTTCAAATCCCAAATTCAAGAAAAAAAAGAAAGAAAAAAGGAATGGCTAAATGAAAATGATCTCTGTATCTTCATCTGTCCTATTTTATGTTTCTGCATAGATCATTTTAACATTCTCCATCTCTATCGTTCTCTGTCATACACACAACCGCACACACCAGCGACTTGCCTCCCAGATGTTGTACTGGTGTCATGCAAGGTAGGTGTTCCAGGTATCTTGTTGGGGGTCCAGCCCGACTGGTTTATCACTGATACTTCTGGTTCCAAATGATGCTTTAGCCTTGTGCTTCCATTTATCATCTGCCCCCAGGCAGCACACAGCTGAGCCAGGAGAGATAGGCAGTTTATTTTTCATAGTTATTTATTCGGTGTTCTCTCTGCCTTTGTGAGAGTGTGTATGTATTAGGGCTGTTGTTGGCATTGGCAGGTAAGGTTGGGAAAGGTATCAGAGACCGAGGTAAGCTGAATTAATGTAGGCTACTGTTAAAAATTATTTCTATAAATCTGAATCTTTCTAACCCTGTATCATTTTATTTACACAGTGATACACAAAATAAGTTAATTAGTCAAGTGTCCAAGCTGCTCTTTTCCATACAACAAATGTTGTATGGAAAGAAAAAAAAAAAAAAAAAAAAAGAACGGCATGCTGCAGTATTACTATCATTGATTCAGAGGGAGTCTTTAGGAATCAGAGTAATCCAATCAGTGCCTTGGTAACATTATAAACAATAGCCTATTATTACAAAGTCATATAGAATTACAGTCAAGTGCTTTACTTGAAATTAAAAAAAAAAAGAGTTGCAAGAACACCTTTGGAGACACGAGTGGACGTGGAGCATAACAAATGCATAAGGGTAAAGTTAATAACAGAGCAATTTGTTTTGTGCCTGGTCTCATTGCTCTTTGCCATGCAGCTCATAATTATTCCTCTTCATTCAACTAGGCAAGCCAATTAATTAAGCCTGATTAAATACAGCTAGACCATAAACAACAAACATCATCGCTACATAACCAAACTACTGGAGAGACGTCGGCCAATGCATTTTTTTTTTTTTTTTTTTTTCACCAAATCAGACGTATTCATCTGAACATCGTCTCTGGGAGTGAAATAAACCAATCAGCAACATATCAGTCTGAAGCATCTGCGGCTCGCTGCACTCTAGGGGGGATGTATGAAAGCAGGGGCCGTCTGAAGTGGGCAAAGCAATTTTGAAGTGTTTGAGACATCTGAGAGATCACAGGCTGCCATGTTTCCAGACCCATCCACCTCTCTCACCCATGGAGCTCTCAGTCTTGGACTGGAGATGTCCAAAGGCTTCTTCCTCAGTCAAGTGAGCACAGCGAAACTGCATTCAGGTGCTATTAGATCGCCGCACATCACAAAGAGACTCAGGTGGAAAAGAGCATCTAATGCACTTCCTGACGGTCTGACAGTGAGGAAAGGTCCAGATATGAAAGAGCGAATGTAAAACAGAGCCTTGGCATGAACTTTAGACTGCAAACAAGAACGTATGTGTGCAGGCTCATTCAAAATACTGGTGCAATAAATGTGCAACTGTGAAACATGGCTATTCAAAATGATCTAGCTACTATTTTTTTGGGGAAAAAAATCTGTATGCATGAAATACACAGATGACCTATTACATTTGCCAAAATGTGCATGGGATAATGAATCCCATAATGCAATGTGTTGGCGATTAGAGAGTAGACAGCTCTGTTTGCTTTCGAATTGCTCTTGCGGTATACTTTGATGTCATACACCAAGTGGTCTGCGCAGCACCACTTCAAGACTAACACACCTGGTGTTTCGTTTCAAAATGAATTTGCGTATTGAACGAATCAGTTTGGTGAACCAATTATTTAATGGCCCATTCATAAAAAGAGTCATTTACTTACTCAGTTTGAACGAATCAAATTAATGAATGACTCAATGACTCATTTAGATTTTTACTGCCACTTACTGCCTACAACTAGTTTTTTATTTAGAGTATAACTTCAGTATCATTACATTTACTCACCCTCATGTCGTTTCAAACCAGTATGACTGACTTTCTTTTGCATAACATTTTGGTATGAAAAATATCTAAATACACTCTAAAAAATGCTGGGTTAAAAACAACCCAAGTTGGGTTGAAAATGGACAAACCCAGCAATTGGGTTGTTTTAACCCAGCGGTAGGGTTAAATGTTTGCCCAACCTGCTGGGTAGTTTTATTTAACTCAACTATTGATTAAAAATTACTGTATTGCTTAATTAAAATTAACCCAAAGTATGTTGGAAATGAACATTTATTAATGTTCAATTAATAATTATTAAACAATAAACATTTATTAAATTGCTTATTAATAAATTTATATTAATAAACTATTAAACTATTAAATTTATATTAATAAAATATTAAAGCTTATTAATAAACATTCACCTTTTGTCTATTATTGTTGCCTCTAATTGCATCTGGTTTTTAATTTCCCAACTATTTTGGGTTCATTTTAAGCTAGCCATATAGCAATTTTTAAACAATAGTTGGTTTAAATAAAACTACCCAGCAGGTTGGGCAAACATTTAACCCAACCGCTGGGTTAAAACAACCCAATCGCTGGGTTTGTCCATTTTCAACCCAACTTGGGTTGTTTTTAACCCAGCATTTTTTAGAGTGTACCAATTCAGAAAAAAAAAAAAAAAAAAAAAAAAAAAAAAAATAAATCATAGACCTTGTAGCCTAAAAGTTTGTGTAATAAATTATATGTTGAACTCGAATCAAATAAAATATTTCTTTCTAAAGCTACTTTTTGTAATGTCTATTTAATGCTTTTCTCATTTAACACAATAATGACTTTATTTAATAAAGACTTTTGGGGGTAATTTCTCAGCCAAATTTGATGTGCAATTAAATTACAGTTGATTAATCTGCAAATCATGTAATTAATTAGATTAAAAATTGTAATCGCTTGACCCGTCCTAATATATATATTGTTATATATTGTTATATATATATATATATATATATATACACATACATATATAACAAAAATAACCATACCACTGCTACTGTTAGAAAGAATGTTTATCACTGTTATGCATTGTATCAAGATATATACTATGTATAATGTATTTTAAATCTTTATCACTGCATTGTAAATGCTGTATTGTGTTATTTATTTTTAATAAATAGTATGCAGTATAAAGTACATACTGTGTAAATACAGTAATACGTATATAGGCTATTAGATTTCTATTCATAATGTAGAAGAACATACTCTTTGTCTCTTTCACATTCCACTAAAGTGCAAAAACAACAACAACAACAACAACAAAATAATAATTTGGCTCACACACCGTGAAACACCCTGCATCATGTAAAAGGAAGTGAACATATTAGCATTATTTTTTTTCAAGAGCTTATAAGCATTTCTAATTTATAAATGTTGTCATGCTCAGGCATTGAGACCGATGAGCCATCAGTAACATATAACACAAACTCTCCTCTGTGTAACAAAAAGATTGTGCTTTATTGATAATACAGACATTAAATTTTAATCCAGCCACACAATATTTTAACAGACACAATTCATCCTCCAGTGCTGAAGGTTCCTGCTTAAATGTTCTCGCCTCTAGAGAGGAAAATGAATCACACTCTCTGTGCACAGGCCACCCCAAGGTGATTTATTTGCTGATTCCTTGTCACTGTGTAATTTATTGCAGTGCTTTTGTCTTCTTTTTTGTATACATGGAGTGATCAGGCAGTGCAAAGAAGCAAACGTGATTCTATTCCTAAGGAGATTCAGTGTCCAGGACTCGAGGTCAGCAGAAATATCCAGGGCTAAGCGTTTTAATATGAAACAATTTACATATTTTGTGAGAAATATATATATATATATATATGTGTGTGTGTGTGTGTGTGTGTGTGTGTGTGTGGTATATATATTGCCAGTGGCAGAGGACAAAAAAGAGATCTTATTAGTGAATTATATTAATATGTCAAAATACATCACAAAGCATACACACAACAGAAAATAATTTTAAATGTTTTTCAACATTATTTGCAAATAAACAGTGTTAAAGCCAATAGTTCTCCTATAAATGAAAATGACTAACCCGTTTGGCATTCTTTCTTCTGTTGAACACAGTAGAACATGTTAGAGAACATACTGACTTTCATTGTATGGAGGAGAAAAAAGAAGAAAACAGAAGACATACAAATTTGGAACAACAAGAGGGTGAGTAATTTTCATTTTCAAATGAAGTACAAAAATAACAATTTAAATGGCTCTTCTCTATTATTTGATAAATCACTACCACAATCACTAGAAAATGTCTCTTTATAAGCAAAAAACAATTCCAATGAAATGCACAACATAATCTAAAAATGAACTACACTGCAATACCAGTGCCTGGGTAAATGGAATTGAGGGTGATTTGTGAATTCAGTTTCTCCCCTAAATGTGGTACATGTGTGTTCGCATGTAAGGAGGGGGAGTACATTTCCTTGACATTTTGCTTGCTTGAATATTAATAGATTGCTTCAGCTCTGCTCTGTGGCATCCTGTCAGGATGTGCTGCCTGGAAACACCAGCTTTGGCAACTGATGATTCCACACTGTGCCGGTTGCTTCAACCACCCTTATCATCCTGCCTGGCAAAGTGTTGTGCCCTGCCCTTGCTGCGTACATGCCCAGCCTACCCGCACCTACTGAGATAATGTGATAGTAGTCAGCCAAAGCCAGCCCAGCCCAGTTTGGCAACCAAAAAGCAATGAGGCACAATTAAGGATGCACATATACAGAATTCAGAATACAGAGACATTCACAAAGCTCTTCAGAGAAGGTGTTTGGCCAGTGATGTGTATAGGTCTTTGTGTATATTGACATACTAATGTGTTTCGTCTATGAAATCACTATGGATTAATTTAAGGATTGAGAATGTGATGTGATCGTTCAGTTGTTTGTGATATTTTTTAATGGTTGAGTGTTGCAGTGGGGAGAAACAGAAAATCTGGTTAGCCAAATCAGTCAAGCAGTGAAATTAGTAAGACACCAGGAGTGTGTCTGATACAACGCCAGGACATGCATTTCAAAAATAATGAGCTCTCACTCTTTTGATTCATTGTTTTTTACTTTATGAAATAAAGTGAGTTGTATTCATGTGCTTTGCAATGACGCTCTCCAGTTGGTCATATAAAGATGTGTCGGCAAATACAAATATAAGCAAATCAGAGTGTGAAAAAATCACAATATTTTGTGTGGCCACCATTATTTTCCTTAACCCTCTTGGGCATGGAGTTCACCAGAGCTTCACAGGTTGCCACTGGTGTCCTCTTCCACTCCTCCATGACGACATCACAGAGCTGGTGGATGTTAGAAGACCTTGCACTCCTCAACCTTCCGTTTGAGGATGCCCCACAGATGCTCAATAGGGTTTAAGTCTGGAGACATTCTTTAGCAAGGCAGTGGTCGTCTTGGAGGTGTGTTTGGGGTCGTTATCATGTTGGAATACTGCCCTGTGGCCCAGTCTCCAAAGGGAGGGGATCATGCTCTGCTTCAGTATGTTACAGTACATGTTGGCATTCATGGTTCCCTCAATGAACTGTAGCTCCCCAAGTGCCGAACAGCACTCATGCAGCCCCAGACCATGACACTTCCACCACCATGCTTGACTGTAGGCAAGACACACTTGTCTTTGTACTCCTCACCTGGTTGCTGCCACACACGCTTGACACCATCTGAACCAAATAAGAACATAAATAAGAACACCACAGAACATGGTTCCAGTAATCCATGTCTTTAGTCTGCTTGTCTTCAGCAAACTGTTTGCGGGCTTTCTTGTGCATCATCTTTAGAAGAGGCTTCCTTCTGGGATGAAAGCCATGCAGACCAATTTGATGCAGTGTGCGGCGTATGGTCTGAGCACTGACAGGCTGACCCCCCACCTCTTCAACCTCTGCAGCAGTGCTGGCAGCACTCATATGTCTATTTCCCAAACACAGCCTCTGGATATGACGCTGAGCACGTGCTCTCAACTTCTTTGGTCGGCCATGGTGAGGCCTGTTCTGAGTGGAACCTGTCCTGTTAAACCGCTGTATGTTCTGCAGCTCAGTTTCAGGGTCTTGACAATCTTCTTATAGCCTACGCCATCTTTATGTAGAGCAACAATTCTTTTTTTCAGATAAGTGAAAAAGAGAGTTCTTTGCCATGAGGTGCCATGTTGAACTTCCAGTGATCAGTATGAGAGAGTGAGAGCGATAACCCAAATTTAACACACCTGCTCCCCATTCACACCTGAGACCTTGCAATACTAACACGTCACATGACACCGGGGAGAGAAAATGGCTAATTGGGCACAGTTTGGACATTTTTACTTAGGGGTGTACTCACTTTTGTGGCCAGCAGTTTAGACATTAATGGCTGTGTGTTGAGTTATTTTGAGGGGACAGCAACCATATCTTTACATAATTATATGGGTTACTAAAAATACATTTTGCATTTTTAATCTTACAATAATAATTAGACTATGAAAGTAAGCAAGCAAATTATGCAACTGGCACTGATTCATTATCAGAAAAAATGCTAATTGTTTTGCATGTCTACATTTTAAAGTGGCCAATTTCACCCTATAGGCCCTTTTGGGATCATGTCTTCAAGAACAGCTTCTGATAGTGAATTTTTGTAAATGTGATGAAAGCAGAGTTCTAAATTCTCGTTAGACAATTGAGCTCACATTGGTAAGCACAGCCGTCTCTCTTGTCCCAGCAGCACAAATTCATTCTGACTGAATCTTAATTAACAAATCAGTCTTGGTATTATTTGAATATGCATGTCCTGAGCATAGAGGACATCTGAGAGAAAGACAAAAAAAGCAGGGGATAGTAGAAAGTTTACCGTGACAGTTCAGCAAACAGCGGGGGAATTGTTAAATGGCTATAGAGGGCAAAAAGCAGCGGAACGACAACCTTGCAAGCCAGCCACTATTTGTTAGCCGTATTGGAAATGTTTGAGTAAATATGATATAAATTTATGCAAATAAGAATGGTAATAAAGCACCTTGTGACAGAGAAAGTGAATATAAATGGCACTGCTGCCTAGATAACCTAAAACAGGAGCTTGGCGAAATGAAGATGTATAAATCAATTGTGGAACTTGTCACAAAAGTTGTCTCCTTCTAGCTGCTCTAATATGTGTATGTGTTCAAGCAAGGCAGGAAAATGTCCCTGTCCTCTTCCATGAGGATATTTTGTCACTGTGCATTCATAGCCCACGACTTCATAAGCAAAGGACAAGAAGGAGTAACCTTGACCTTTCCACAAGTCCACAAAATGAAGAGAAAGATCATCATTAATCGCTAGTCATCTGCTCGCATTTCTTACAGCTGGTTCTTGTCATTTCAGATAATGAGACGGAACAGGCTCTGCCAGAGATGCGATCCCAGCCGTGGCTGACCATTTCGCGTGCCCTTGAACCCAGCTGGACCTCCCAAGAAATACAGCAACTCATTATTCCGTCAGATGTCACATCGAGCCAGGCTAGAGTGTCAGTAAACCGCTTCCAAACGGAGATGGAGTTTTCACATTGTTTAGCGGGATCCCAGAATAGAAGCCATATTTCAAAGCGCTGACTTTCACAACAGTGTTCGTTTAGTGTGTTCACCACGTCGTAACTTTTTAGTGTGCAGCTCATTATTAGTGATTTTACTGCTAGGCTGTTGAAACACAAAGAAGGGAAGTGCGGGGATAGTGCCATGTTGCTTCAACTGATCAAATGGTAAATAATGATAAATACAGGCTCAAATAAATGCTTTTTTCTTCCGTATTTCTTCAGACTAGAGTACAGAGTTGAAAAGAGCAACTGGGGCACAATAAAGCAACGGAGCAAGAAACTCCCTTAGCTCAGAGCATGAACGACGCAATAAAAGTCTGATTATTATTTAGAGAGAATATTGCCTCAATAAAACAGCAATTCCGGGCAGGATTCACAGGACACGGCTCCAAGGTCTCGCTCTGGAGTCATATTTGGATGGATTTCTGTGGGAGAAAGTATAAAATGAAACTGTTAATGACCAGAAATCTGAATAAAAATATCAGCTTCATATCTGTCGGAGCTGTTAATGTAGCTCTCTTGAAAGTGCAATAGTGCATCAGATCATCTCAGTACGGTTTCCAGTGTCTGGTCTGTGCTGTGATAGACGAGGGTCTGGAGCTGAAGCATTGTAGTGGATATTCAGCGCAGCGTTCGCGTCATGACCTGGGATGAGGATAGATAGTGGCATTGGCCAGGTCTCATCCATTCACTCAGGGGGCTTCTGGGCTGGGAAATGGCAGCCTATGACAATATCTCTATTAGGAGTGATGGAAAGCATGTCAGCAAGCCTTTATTAACAGCCCTTCCTAGCCTGCACCAGACCTGCTGCTATTTGAGTAATGCCACTCAGCAGTGCGCCCCAGACCTTTAATGTACACCCACATCCCACTGCTGTAATTTGCTGAGAGGGTAGGTCGTTAGTTTTGATTTGTATCAAAATATATTAATAAATTATTCTTTCAATTACCTGTGGCCTTCAACATGGAGAAGCCAAGCCAGGAAACATTTTTCACATCGGGGTTGCAAACCAGAACAAGTGCTTTGGAGTTTACAACCTCACCTGAAAACTGAAAAAAAAAAAAAAAAACCCATCTGAATTCACCAACTGTGGTGAGAGAAAGAGTTGAGAAAGAAATAAGTCAGGAGAAAGAGAGTGAGCAAAGAGCTAAATGTATGAACAGTGTTGGGGAAGCTACTTAAAAACTGTAGCTTTTAGCTTGTCGCTTAAATAAAAAAAAGAGGTCAGCCATAAAACAACGGCTATATATATAGCCTACAAAAAGCAGAAGGCAACTGAATTAAAAAAAAAAAAACATAATGGTAACACATTACATTAAGGTTCCCTTTGTAAAGGGTTTATAAAGATGTTTGTTAATGAGTAATAAGTCATTTACAAATGCATTATAAATCATTAATAAGCAGTTATAACTGCATGAATAAAAAGGGCGACTTTAACGCAATACCTGCCAAATAGTGAGCCGTTTTTTAACTCACACGTTATAAATGCTTAATAAATCGTCGCTGTCTGATGAAAACCACGTATGTCCATTTTGCCGATTTTGAGATTTTTCGCCGGATTAAATGTCCAGGTTCATTTCCGTATACAGTATGCTTCGCATATCTAAATGGCCAATGAAAAGTTGTGAAATCATGTCATCTGATTTTCACGTATATCCATTTGGTGTCAAAGCTGTCAATCACGCCGCGTATCTCCCGCCCTGTGGAAGCATCTCGCCGGTCTCGTGAAGTTTCATCGAAGCTCAGCACTGGATAGCTGAATAAGACTGTGAGGTTACATTGCCAAATAAACATAGCCTGGTGAGACAATGACTTTCCTTTATCGAGGTAAACGTTTCCCCTCTGACGCCAGACGTATGTCTAGGAGTGACAAAATTACGGTAGGACTGTGCAAACAAAGTATCTGTCTAGCATTACCATGTCAGTGTATTGATTCATTGTCCCTTCATAGTTTGCAAGAGACATTTAATAAATTTATAATTAATATTAAATAAACTAAGCGTATTTAATAAACTAAGACGTAGGCTATTTAATAAACTGAGCGTATTCATCTGTCAATATGAAACGCGACTTGGCCATTCTAATTAATGATCGGAAGAACGCGTATCGACCACCGTTACTGTAAAATATGCACGTATGTCCATTTAAACTCAATTTTGGTCAAATGTGGATTATATCATTACACTGGCAAGAATATGGTTACATGTAAAGATGCCGTACCAAGTATGACAACGCTACATTCAACTGCTTTTGAAATACAGTGTTTTTTTCACTTCCTGAAAAGTAACCGTTTTGGACATACGTGAGTTTCATCGGGCAGCGACGAAATGTATTTATTCACACTTATTTAACTCAAAACCAGATTCTTGATTTATTTCATGATGCAGCAAAAATTGACTATCATAATTAGACTGAAGGGTGTTGTATTTGTGGTTTTCTTATTATTATACTACGGGGCTGTTGAATGCTCGAATCTAATTGGTTGACCAACGTTCTAAGGTGTGCAATTATTTTCAGGGAAACACACGGCTAAAGTAGTTCTAGCAGGTTTTGACCACATTACAGTTCCATATCACTTCGCCAAATGTTTTCAGTTATTTCAATTAGTCCTTACAGCCTACAACCGCAAAAGAACCAAAACAATGACACCGACTAAGCAAATAAATATAATAAATAATAGGATGAAAACTACAAATTATTGTCATGGTTTTTGCCACAAAATGCATTTTATTGTGTCCTGAAAGCTCTCTCTCTCTCTCTCTCTCTCTCTCTCTCTTTCAAACATAATGGTGGTAATAACTGCGCAGTTCTTGAGATAAACTTATAGTTTTGCTATTAGTAGAGACACTGCTGCCGTTCAGGTAGGCTAAGATGCACAGATCAGGTAGGCTAATTCACATATGCTGCTTATTCTCTCTCTCTCTCTCTCTCTCTCTCTCTCTCTCTCTCTCACTCAACTGGGTTAATAACTATATCAACGGTATTAGTCTGCTATCAAGGCTCAAGCCTTTGTTACTAGTTCTGAAATTACGTTTTGGAATTAGCAATAGAGGCTTGGGATGAGATGCGTAAGAAATTAGTCCCACACAAAAGAGTGTTTTAAGGACAAAAACCTGACCTGAAAATGTCTTGAAATACAACATCGGAACAGTGTCTTGAGGTGTGGTAACCGTAGTAACCACACATTCTTAGAAAATAATGCACACCCGAGGTGTAACGGCCACTTCGATTCGCGTTGTGGCCGCATTACCACCTCGGGTGTGCATTATTTTCTAAGAATTCAATGGCCCGTCGTCAATTATTCCTTACATATCTCATGACTGCCACTTTTCTTATGTTGCTTACCAGAAGTTTCTGTCTTACCCATGATAATCTCCAAAAAGGTCATGATGCCTATCCACAGCTTGTTTATCAAGATGAAACTGAACCTTTTTTTTCAATCAATATATTTATTAATTACACATGAACAATTTACAGAATCAGTTCACTATACAAGTAAAAAAAAAATTCCCAACATGTTCTCCAACCAATACGACCATATAGGTCGTTTGTCACTTTGACCCTGAAATACGACCCATAGGAGCGTTTACTAAAGTGGCGCCCCTATCGACAACAGGACACTTTCATTTTAATGCATTTTTCCCTTTAATCTGCGTCATATTTCGGGTTTCGCATAGCTCAGTTGACAGAGCATTGCAATAACAATATGCAATCATGTGATCATGGGTTCGATCACATGGAATGCATGTGCTCATAAAGTGTATATGCATTATAAATCACTAAGGGTAGTTTTAGGGTTGGGGTAAGTGTAGTAGTTAATAAAAAAAAAAGAGTTTTGCTAAATGGAAACTCCACACATTGCATTTAAATGAACATACATTTCAATGAGCTCCTGGAAAAATGAACAGAGGAGATTTTTTCCTGGTGACATTTTATTGTTGAAATGTTAATAAGCAATTTATAATTATTCTTGATATCATGATAAAGGATACTGTAACTTTAGTATCTGGCCATCCACAGTACCTGCGCTTGACAGAAGTGGGAGCGCTGGAGTGGTTATTTGTTTAAAGTCAGCATGAAATCAAAATTGACAACTCTTATTTTTTTATGGAATATTGTAGTATTTACTGTCAATAATTTATCCATGCACTTCATTATTTTTTTTAAATCCATGTGCCCTCGTAATCTTTAATCAAAAACATTAACCTGCCCTTCCTCTCAAAACAACTCATCGTCTCTTCCTGTCACATGCTATGGCGCGAGGGCGGAGCAATCTGGAACTGCCAGCAGATCCAGTGACGTAAGGGGTAAATGCTGTCGCTGGGGTAAGCTGATGCTTCACTTTATAGAGATCAATGCATTAACCACTGCTGATGCCAGTCATTGGGGTGTACGGTACCCTCAAACATCGAAAAGAACCTGATTGAGGACATGCTCAGTGAGTCAGGCTGCGTGTCCACTGGAGCAGAGCAAGCGACCAGAGCGTTTTTTGGATTCATTCCTATGGAAGTTGAGCATCACACACGAACGTGTACTAACTGCGTGGCTTCTTCTCATGAAAAGTGTCAAGGCTTTATTGGATGCTCACTAGCGTCAACTCCTGTAACATACCAGAACACGCATGCTTAGTGATGTGAAACTGAAAGAGTGATGTGACCTGAAAGAGTATATAAAGTATAGCCTAATATATTATTGTCACATCTAGTTTTCTATAGCTATAGTTTTCTATAGTTTGTTCTTCTACATTTTTGAGTTCAGTTATCTTCATAATAGTACTGCTGCATCTAAATCCTGCTTCCTCACTGCTCTTCACAACCAGCTGTGACAATAATGTATAATATGCAATGCATTCTTTTTATTATTATTAGTAGTAGTATTAGTATTAGGCTATATACTTTATTATACTCTTTCAGCTTCACATCACTATGCATGTTCTGGCATGTGACAGGAGTTGGCACTAGTGAGCACTTTCAGAGGTCATTAATGTTTAAAACTCATGAATAAATGGTTCACATGTGTTCACTTTACATTAAGGTTCACTTTCACAGGTTATTAATGTTTATCACTCATGTATAAATGATTCACAAGTGTTCACTTTACATTAAGGTTCACTTTCACAGGTTATTAATGTTTATAACTCATGAATAAATGGTTCACAAGTGTCCATCCTACAAGTAATGGCTATTATCTGTTAAATAATTTCTTATTCATTGGGCTTCACTTTTTGACTTTCTCTGTGTCTTGGGATTTTTCCATTGTGCACATCATGTACCTACCTAGACAAAACAAGAAGTTGAAGACGCACACACATTTACACACATACATTTCTTATTTGTTATTATATTTCTTGAAATGCCATACATGGTAAGGTTTGATTCTTAAGTCAGATGATTGGATGCTCAAGCCATCCTGGAGATTGTCGTTTGATCTATGTCTATAAATATGACCCTTCTTCCTGAATAAATCTGAGAATGCTTTGTACCACACTTGATCTGTGTCTGCTTGGTCATTCAGAGATCTTGCGCTGCTGCTGCCACACATCACAGGGGTTGAGGCGCCTGTTTCTAAACTGATGACTGAGACTTCAAATATTCTACCTATTATTGAGATTTTGATCTAACATTATCTTATGTTTTATTTTCAAAATAAAGTTTGAATTTCATCTTGATAAACAACAAAAATCAGTTTTTATACACTGCTGTGGAGGCATCATGACCTTTTTGGAGAGTATCATGGGTAAGACTGAAACTTCTGGTAAGCAACATAAGAAAAGTGGTTTATAAACCCTTTACAAAGGGAACCTTAATGTAAAGTGTTACTTTTTTTTTTTTTTATTCAGTTTCCTTTTGTTTTTTGTAGGCTATATATATAGCCATTGTTTTATGGCTAACCTCTTTTTACCAGACTTAACCAGAATTTAACCTAATTGTAAAGTGATACAAAATTGTTTTCAAACTGGTTCATTTATAACATACCAGCTCACTAAAATGAATCACACCTTTAGATGTGACAAATAAAAGGAAGAGAAGCCTTTCTTGGAGAGTGAGTTTGATAATTGCCTCAGTTATTCTGAGAAATGTGGCATTAAATAAAAACGGTAGTATTTCATCATGCTACCGGAAAAGCTACACTAGTTTGAAAACAGCTGAGTTACTGTCACACTAAAAAATAAATAAATAAAAAAAGTTAAGTTAGAAGTGCCCTACTTTTAGTTAGTTACCCACAAACAATGAATCTGAAGTGATGAAATATGAAGATATGAAATATAAATATGATAATAAAGAAGAGTGAAACAATCTACTTGTGTGTTTCAAGTATAATGTACACAATTGCATTCATATTTCACACCGTACCCATCTGAGCAAGGGTATCTGTCAATCACAAGGGATCCGGAACTCACTGGTGACATTCAATGCCCTTTTCACATTTCCTCTGGGGACACAAGAGAATAAATCATACGAGTGCAGTAACCCAAAACTCATAATATGAAAAACAACGAACAGGCCAATGAGGAAGTGGAGCCTTATTTCTATGGATATCAATAACACACTAAACCGCATCCATCCATCCATCTATCATCTATTTATCTATCTATCTATCTATCTATCTATCTACAGTATCAATCCATGCATCCATTCTTCCATCTATTTACATTATCCATACATCCATCCTTCCATTTATTTACAGTATCCATCCATCCATCCATCCATCCATCCATCCATCCATCCATCCATCCACTTACATTATCCATCCATCCATCCATCCATCCATCCATCCATCCATCCATCCATCCACTTACAGTATCCATCCATCCATCCATCCATCCATCCATCCATCCATCCATCCATCCATCCATCCATCCACTTACAGTATCCATCCATCCATCCATCCATCCATCCATCCATCCATCCATCCATCCATCCATCCATCCACTTACAGTATCCATCCATCCATCCATCCATCCATCCATCCATCCATCCATCCACTTACAGTATCCATCCATCCATCCATCCATCCATCCATCCATCCATCCATCCACTTACAGTATCCATCCATCCATCCATCCATCCACTTACAGTATCCATCCATCCATCCATCCATCCATCCATCCATCCATCCATCCATCCATCCATCCATCCATCCATCCATCCACTTACAGTATCCATCCATCCATCCATCCATCCAGTTTGAAAACAGCTTTTTTTCTCAATTCAAAGAAACGACAATTCAGCTTTAAGAATAGGCAGTTTCTTCAGTTGGGCACAGAAAACTGACACTGACATGCTGGAAAACAGGACTAGATCGTAACTATTTGTGTTCATTGTGTGTGCAATCCCTGACAACAGACTTTAGCAACCCTTGCTTCTTCTCAAAGGGTACAGATTCACAGGTGATTGATTACGTGCTGCCCTGAGTTGAACCCAATCCACAAAGGCCAACAGATCATAAGTGAAAATCATTCACAAGATCGCATCTGAGAACTAATCTCTCTCCAAAGGAAATGGAGAACTGTTCATTCCCTAACCAGTAACTAGGCCATTTTACCAATGATTCAAACTGATATAGGCCAGGATGGTCAGCTACTCTCTGCCTGAACTGCACGTAGTCAGAGCTGTCAGACATGGTGCCCTATGCGAGGTAGTGAAAAGGCCTGTTCCGGCCCGCAAAATGATTAGAGAGGCTGGAGCTGGAACGGGGCGGACAGCAGAGTGGACTTCTGGGG
Organism: Megalobrama amblycephala; assembly: GCF_018812025.1. Lineage (NCBI taxonomy): Eukaryota > Metazoa > Chordata > Actinopteri > Cypriniformes > Xenocyprididae > Megalobrama > Megalobrama amblycephala. The sequence continues at coordinate 14,982,073 of NC_063048.1, read as the reverse complement.
GAAGAGCTGACGTGAGTGCACAACAGAAGATGAACTGGTGTAATGAACCCAGCGGCTCCCTGCAGCCCAATTCTAACCCCCTTCCAATTGCTCATCACATACTGATCATTCCAATCCATGGTCTAATAGTCCCGCAAGGTTCTGGTCTGCTCATGTTCAGTCAATCAGCTCAGCCTCCTGGCAACTAATGAATTTGGCATCAAGGCCTCAGAAAGGGTCTTGCTCAATTTCAGTTATGAAGGTTCACTGATTTGAATGGATCATAACGGAACTGGACTGGTTTTACCATTAGACTGACTCATTTTTAGATCAGAGAAGCTTGATTGTTTCAATATGGTGAAAATAAAGTCTCATCCCAGAGGCCAACAATTGCACAAATATGAACAATAGGCCAAACTGAATGATTTTTATTTATTTTTTTGCATTACACGCATATTTCATACACTGCACACCAGCAGAGCATTGAGGAATAAATTGAGGAACAAATGAGGCTGATTAATCAGAAATTTGAGGTACAAAAAACAGCATTCAACAATGAGTCCAAAGCTCTGGTTTGCATATACTGTGACTCCCTGCAGAACAGCTGTGAAATTTTGTTAAGGAATCAAAGTGAAACATTTGAGTTGTATGTTATGATGCAAAACAGCATGCACAGCATTAATATCCAAAATGTCAATGTGGTTTTAATGTCATGCTGTACAAGCATGTCTTTTATTAAAATGCCACAACAAAGATCCTGCATTCGAATGACGTGACGAATTTAAATGAGTCTGAAATATTGGAGGTCACAGCTATGATTATATACAAGATTATTTTTATTGCAGGAATTTACTGTATATTGTTCTATAGACAATAGAACAAATTAAATAACAGTATGCAAGGGCTGGGAATCAAACAGAATGGAAGAACGTGCCAATCAGCATTTGTTAACCACTAAAAAGTATCACATGCCTGGGATCACATCATAAACTTGCTCATCAATTTAAAAGGACTCATCATCTCTAGACACAGTTTAAAGACTTTTTTGAATCGAAAACCTCCTCTGAGAATTTTATCATAGCCGATACTTTTTTTTTTTTTGACAAAGTCATGAATGCACAACTCAATTTAATTGACTAAGTACAATAAATTAAGCTTTTGAAGGCATTGATATGCATGGATAATGAGATGCCTTTGATGTGAATGAACATCCATTTTGGAATTAGCAGCAGTCACAGGTGTTTTGCTGTGAAAAGTGTAATCAGATCCTTTGAAGTTTTATATTACATTACCAAATTGAACATGAAAAGCCCATTTATTTGCATAATTTAATCTGTAAAGGAGACAATTTCTGAAACCTCTTCTTTTGCTTTCTGCCAGCCTGCTGCAAACATACAGTATGTTCCTTGGCTGGCAATACAATACATGAATGTCAGTGAATGTCTGACAATTTCCAAATTTGAATAATCTTTGCATGAACAGATATTATGAATTTAACAATATAAAGAACCAAGGATGGAACAGGATCAACTTCAAATACGTCTTTGTGAGAAGATTAATTAAACTGCAGAAAATGAGGAAAAGAACACTGTAGAACATTCAAACCCCTGAAGAGCAATAATTTATGGAACATAATGTTACACTGCAGTGAGTAGGTGAGTCAGTACACAAAGATCCCACCTACTGAATATTTGCTGAACACATATACCCAGCAAATCCAAATTTTTAACAGTCTATAACTGCTCTGAAATTGAAATAAAAGTGCTGGATATGCTTTCAAGCATTAAATGTATCCAGCTCTGCTTGAGGAGATGCATTACTCCACTCTCTCCATTACAGTGCCCATATTATGCTAATTTAAAGGTTCCTATTATTTTTTTTAGGTTTAAAATAGGTTTAATAGGTTTAAACAGTCAAAAAAATATTTTCTCATAACATACATTGCAGCATCACCTCTTTTCTCAGAGTGTCTGAAATGGTTTGATAAAGGTTTCGTACTTGAAAGTGCATGTAAAGTAGATTTTCTTTCCAAGGACAGAAAACAGCATCTTCGTGACATGCTGATAACACGAATCAAATTTTTAGGCCTCAGCTACAGTGTTTAAAGGGTTAGTTCACCCAAAAATGAAAATTCTGTCATTAATTACTCACCCTCATGTCGTTCCACACCCGTAAGTCCTTCGTTTATCTTACTACACAAATTAAGATATTTTTCATAAAATCCGATGGCTCAGTGAGGCCTGCATTGCCAGCAAGACAATTAACACTTTCAATGCCCAGAAAGCTACTAAAGACATATTTAAAACAGTTGAACAATGACTAAGTTGTTCAACCTTAATGTAATGAAGTGACGAGAATACTTTTTGTGAGCCAAAATAATGACTTTATTCAACAATATCTAGTGAAGGGTGATTTCAAAACACTGCTTCATGAAGCTTCAAAGCTTTACGGATCTTTTGTTTCAAATCATTGGTTCGGAGCTTGTATAAAACTGCCAAAATCATGTGATTTCATAAAGGAGGCTTTGTTATTTCTTTCGAAATTTCAATGGTTCACCACTGGGGGGTGTGACTTTGGCAGATTGATTCGAAACAAAAGATTCGTAAAGCTTTGAAGCTGATGTAGTGTTTTGAAATTGCCCATGAGGGTGAGTAATTAATGACAGAATTTTCATTTTTGGGTGAACTAACCCTTTAAGGCCGGGTCAAAGTAGACGTTGTTCACAGGCAGCCAACAAAGACCATAGGCTGGCATTATGCAAATTTGTTACAAACCTACATTTGTGCAGGAAGTAAAGCTGGAATTACAGATGACTTGTTTCAAGCAGTTCAGTATCGGTTCTTTCTTTTGGGACACAATAACCCCTTTCACACATACAGTCTTTACTGTAAATTACCAGTAGGAGATTATGTGTAAACAGTACCTTTTCAAAAATACTGGTAAATCAGTTCCTGCAATTTACCAGTAGGGGGAAGTTGTAACATTACTAGTAAATTACCAGTATGATGCTGTGAACGCAGAATGAAGATATGCGGACGCACCACAACACAAGTCAGAACGCACCAAAGTATGAAGTCTGCTTTGGGACAATTATAAACGTCTTGTGGAGATTACTTTGATTACTCTTAAATATGTGCAAGATGGACATCCTTGACCGTTGCGCCACGCATCACAGCTTTTTTCAACATGTCGTGTTCGAGACCCTGCCTTCTTTTCCATTCATCAGTGCTGTGGCTCTACAGTTGGATATACTGTATTATGCACATGTTGCATTCTGTTTGATCCATTCCTGTATGCCTGACATTTAGACGTCAAAAAAATTGTTGGCAACTTGAACAGATATTGAAAGTGAAGCATTTCTACTCACGCAGGTGAATAATGACAGCGCAGTGTTTAAAGATAATTTCCTTTTACTGACATCACAGAATTTACTGGTATTTTGGTGCTGATGTGTGAATGGTCTCTTACCGGGAAAAAGTCAGAACACCGTTGCTTGTGTGAACAGCATAGGGCCTATTTGTGTATTACCGGTAAAGTCATTCTGGTCCTTTTATGGTAATTTACTACGATTGCTGCGAGAAAGGGGCTAATAACTCCATTTATCAAGCATTTTGATCTTTGAAACTTTGCACGTGAAAACATTTTACATTCATTTTACATACGCTTTGATGACAACACTCTCTTATAAAACGCAGTTGTAAAGTTTAAAATTATATTCATGGAAAATCCCATTAAATGAGCTTTTTTTTGACATGAAATGTCATCCTGACATGAAAGAACTGAACAGTTACAGATTGTTTAGAGGGGGAAAAAAACAGAATCAACAATTATTAAGAATTTAAGCTCCACAAGATAATTAAACTAACATTTTCCCATTTAGCTAGTCCTCAGTACTATGATGAGTTTCTCTTAATTGCATAAGCTGATCAGGTTCCAGGGAAAACATCCAAAATACCAGAAACGTTCCCAAAAATAATACAACTGGAAAAATAAAATGTATTATTTTAATAATGTATATTTTTGAATAATAACAACATACACACAGGGCTTGACATTGACACCCACCAACCAGTCAAATGCAGGTGGATTTCAGCAGTGGTGTGTTACACAGTCACTCGAAGCCATGTTGGCGGGTTGAATTTTATATTTAATATATACATTTTTGAATGTAGTCATTTAAAAGGGCATCTGAAATATCTGAAATGCTTCCAGTACTCAATTTCCGCAGAACAGATACACCATACCAGCTGCGTTTTCTCACTCTTTCATCTCTCCGACAGCCAGTTCGCACACAAACCCGCCTCCCCTCACTCACTTGTTTCATATGCTCCGGATGAATATTGTTGGTGTCAGGGCTTGAATTTCGGCATAGGATTGCATGTATTACGCATAATTTTACTCATTCCCGCAGAATTTGTACTCACACCCAAAGTGTGCGCACATAAAGCAGCCTTGAGATCGTTTTCACATTTATTACCCTGCATACACACTACAGTACATCTCTTAAAAAATGGACCAAATATCACTTAAGAAAAAAAAAAAAAAAACTGCTTGTCTCTGTAACGTGTATGTTCTGAGTTTCCTTAGTTCTGGGTCCGGTATCGTCAATGGTTAACATGGTTGTGTTTAAATGATTATTAGTGATATTGCTTCGTCAGGCACTCATTACAGCCACCGTGGCAGTCTTAGTCTCATTAAACTTACATACATAATGTACAGTAACTCCCAACTTACAAATGCTGTAGTCTGGCATCATAGCAACTGTTTCCCAGAGCCACATTCAGGGGAAGGCTCATTTGAGCTGAACTCTGGGTTTTATTGATTTTTGGCGGAACAGATTAACTGCCCTCATCCTGACTGGACTGCTGAAAATAAACAGAGCTGCTGTCCACTGTTATCTTTGCATGCAGCCTTCATTTGGTTAAGTTTGCTTTTTGCACTGCTTCATTCACACAGAGCACACACTCATATACTGGTGTATTGATGTGGGTTTGCATACAATTCACATTTCAAATGTGTTATTTGGCAATTTACTCAGTCTTTTTATCTGGCAGCTGGGAGAGCAAAGACTTTGTAAAAAATCACATCTAACCATGGAATAAAATGTCATATTCTAGCCATAATCAGGCATAAAATTTTAAATAGTGTTAGAAGTGTCACATTGCTAAAAAAAAAAAAAAAAAAAAAAAAAAGGACACCTTGGGCTAGAAACAGGTAAGTTACTGTCCATTCAGATGCCCGCAGGGTCAACACTGTCAAGTCCTTGAGCAAGACACTGATCCTCTCATGGTCTATAGGTATTGCAGTGACTTTAGTTTGACTTATGTTCACAAATTTTTAATAGGTTCTTGAGATTCTGAAGTGACCCTATAACATTGAAGCCTGGGCAGACGATCATGTCATATTGCATAAATAATCAAACCTGGCAGCAGATCATTTATTTACAGTGGGTACGGAAAGTATTCAGACCCCTTAAATTTTTCACTCTTTGTTATATTGCAGCCATTTGCTAAAATCATTTAAGTTCATTTTTTTCCTCATTAATGTACACACAGCACCCCATATTGACAGAAAAACACAGAATTGTTGACATTTTTGCAGATTTATTAAAAAAGAAAAACTGAAATATCACATGGTCCTAAGTATTCAGACCCTTTGCTCAGTATTTAGTAGAAGCATCCTTTTGATCTAATACAGCCATGAGTCTTTTTGGGAAAGATGCAACAAGTTTTTCACACCTGGATTTGGGGATCCTCTGACATTCCTCCTTGCAGATCCTCTCCAGTTCTGTCAGGTTAGATGGTAAATGTTGGTGGACAGCCATTTTTAGGTCTCTCCAGAGATGCTCAATTAGGGTTTAAGTCAGGGCTCTGGCTGGGCCATTCAAGAACAGTCACAGAGTTGTTCTGAAGCCACTCCTTCGTTATTTTAGCTGTGTGCTTAAGGGTCATTGTCTTGTTGGAAGGTAAACCTTCGGCCCAGTCTGAGGTCCTGAGCACTCTGGAGAAGGTTTTCGTCCAGGTTATCCCTGTACTTGGCCGCATTCATCTTTCCCTCAATTGCAACCAGTCATCCTGTCCCTGCAGCTGAAAAACAACTGCCACCACCATGCTTCACTGTTGGGACTGTATTGGACAGGTGATGAGCAGTGCCTGGTTTTCTCCACACATACCGCTTAGAATTAAGGCCAAAAAGTTCTATCTTGGTCTCATTCAGACCAGAGAATCTTATTTCTCACCATCTTGGAGTCCTTCAGGTGTTTTTTAGCAAACTCCATGCGGGCTTTCATGTGTCTTGCACTGAGGAGAGGCTTCCGTCGGGCCACTCTGCCTATAAAGCCCCGACTGGTGGAGGGCTGCAGTGATGGTTGGACTTTCTACAACTTTCTCCCATCTCCCGACTGCATCTCTGGAGCTCAGCCACAGTGATCTTTGGGTTACTTCTTTACCTCTTTCACCAAGGCTCTTCTCCCCGATTAGCTCAGTTTGGCCGGCACGGCCAGCTCTAGGAAGGGTTCTGGTCATCCCAAACATCTTCCATTTAAGGATTATGGAGGCCACTGTGCTCTTAGGAACCTTAAGTGCAGCAGATATTTTTTTGTAACCTTGGCCAGATCTGTGCCTTGCCACAATTCTGTCTCTGAGCTCTTCAGGCAGTTCCTTTGACCTCATGATTCTCATTTGCTCTGACATGCACCTGTGAGCTGTAAGGTCTTTTATAGACATGTGTGTGGCTTTCCTAATCAAGTCCAATCAGTATAATAAAACACAGCTGGACTCAAATGAAGGTGTAGAACCATCTCAAGGATGATCAGAAGAAATGGACAGTACCTGAGTTAAATATATGAGTGTCACAGCAAAGGGTCTGAATACTTAGGACCATGTGATTTTTCAGTTTTTCTTTTTTAATAAATCTGCAAAAATGTCAACAATTCTGTGTTTTTCTGTCAATATGGGGTGCTATGTGTACATTAATGAGGGAAAAAAATGAACTTAAATGATTTTAGCAAATGGCTGCAATATAACAAAGAGTGAAAATTTAAGGGGGTCTGAATACTTTCCGTACCCACTGTATCTGACTATTTATTTATCTAAGACTTAAAGTTTGTATGTTTGTATACATATAAATATGTGCAATGCAATTATAAAATTATTTTTTTTTTTTATAAATAAATATAATAAAATTATATAACAAATAACTGAATTATCAGCAATTATCCAATCTTTGCATCAGATTACTTCTTTTATACTAATTCCAGGCCAAAACTGTTCAAGTTCCAACTTGAAAACAGCGGTGTCGGCCAAAAGCTAATTGAAACAAGGCATGTGTAATTAAGGGTCAATTTGAACATGGTCCAGAGGCTATTCAGTCAGGAGATCATCATCAACATCTGCATATAGCCTAAAGCTGAACATTTTCAATGGAAATATGAGGGAAAAACCCTTTTTTAACTCTTTCCCTGCCAGTATCTACTAAAATGTTGCCAGCCAGCGGCATAATTTTTGATCATTTTTATGGCCCTCAGAATATTTTGTATAAATATGTAAACAGTCAATATATCAAAAGAAAGAACAGAGCCTCTGCTTTTAAACAACAACAACAAAACATTGAAATATTTCTAGCCTCATTCTTTCTTTCAATTTTTTTAATCAACACTTGGATGTGGGTAAGTTTTAAAGGTCCCGTTTTTCGTGGTTTTTTGAAGCTTTGATTGTGTTTATAGTGTGCAATATAACATGTGTTCATGTTTCGCGTGTAAAAAAACACAGTATTTTTCACATCATTTACTTATCTGTATACCGCTGTTTCCACTGTCATAAAAACGGGCTGATGACTTCCTTGTTCTATGAAGTCCCTCCTTCAGAAATACGTAACGAGTTCTGATTGTGCCAGCGGTTCCTGTGTTGTGATTCGACAGCAGCTTAGCGAACCTTGCCCGGAAAGGTCACGCCTCTTACCATAACGTGGAGATGCACATGCTCAGTGTTATTGTAAACATATCTTTAATTTTACCCTATCAATTTGAGCCGGAATCAGACCCGGTGATTGGACTGCGGGATGAAAATAACAGCGTTTCGACGACATGGCGACAAACACACTCTACAAACGCAACTCTTGCGTATTCCTGTGGGCGGAGGTTAGTCAAAAAACTGTTTTAGTGACATCATTAAAGAAGGAAGTAGAGGGATGTAGTCCAAACTGGCCGTTCGATGTAGGCGACTTCTGTTAAATAAAATATCTCGCTTGGCATTGAACTTTGAGCTTTAAAATTTTACAGATTTTATTTGTACTCTAACAACAACATTACACACTAACTAAAGTTTGAAACATGGGATCACGAAGAACGGGACCTTTAATTAAAAAAAATATGAATAATTCAAACAAAAAGCTGCGAAAACACGTTTTTGTCAAAGACTTTGTCTGCATCAGATTCAGAGCAATGATCAAAACAGATTGAGTAGATTGATTCCATCAACAGCCCCAAAACTTAAACAGTCGTATACCTCTTCATGGGTTCAACATTTTTCTCTGTAACGTCAGTTTTGATTTATATGCTGTTGAATGTTTGATGAACACGTTAGCTTACTTGTGCTTGAGCAACTTCCATCGGCTCTTTCTGGTTTACGCAGATATTTTTCTTTGTTTGTTGTTTGATCTGGAGATGCTGTACTATTTCAGAATATTTGTAACACCACCGTACGGTGAAAACATGGATTACCAGAACTCATAAATGGCGGGAAAGCGCTGTGTCATAAATGACGGAATATCTTGCCAATGATGGGGAAAGGGTTAATGCTGTTGGCCATTATCTATCATTAAATGTCCATTCCTTTCTTTGTCTCATAGGAACTCTACTTTTATAATTAGAAAATAAATATGTAATATAAACCACAAAGAAGAATCTTAAGGGTGAGTTATGACAGCACCTGGCCTTTTCTCTAGATCCCTCTCAGATGATTCTGCAGGAGAGATGCCCTTAGATTTATGGGGCACTTAATTCAGCAGCCGGAGAATCGATAAACAAGACGTAGGGGCCAGCCCTAAGTTGATAACTCCGAAATGCTTATATATCATAACACCTTGTGGAGGCAGAATGAGATGCTCATTCATTTTTAGACACATAGCCTTGATACTGGAATAGCGATGTTTCTCAAAACCCATTCAGATGGTCAGTAGGAGTAGGAGATACAGGTCCTGTGGATGATTTGCCAAACAAACATCCACTATAAATACTAACCCGGCATGAAATGAGTTTAAACCACGTCATCACTGAAAATACTGCAATGTACATTATGCAGCCCTGCACTAACGGCTGAACACATCTATCATGGTTTAAGACATCCCATACCCTATATTCCATCAGAACAATAGCTCCATTTCAAATAGAGGATTGCACTATGTCTTTCCATTGCCTAAGCACAATGGAGTAATGGGGTACAGACCACTGCTAGAAAAGGTTCTGCTCTGAAGACTGAAATTGATTTGTTGCAAATGGCGAGAAATGGATGGAAGTGTCTCGCCAGAGTAAATGGCAGGTGACTGCCAGCTCAGAGCTTAGATTAACCCATATCTCTCTTCCATTGTGACACTGTCCTCGTATTCACAGTCCATTAAAGTCAGCAGCTCCATAGGTTTATCATGCCTAGGTAGAATATAGACATTATATGGACCTTATACTCAGAGCATTTTAAACATTAAAGCACTGGAGCCTGAGAAACCAGAAGTTGGTTTGAAGCATGATTACACCTTTGGACCTTGTAAAAAGATGTGCGAAACATACATATATATATATGTATATATATACAGTCATGCTCAAAATTATTCATACCCTTGGTAAATATGACCAAAGAAGGCTGTGAAAATAAATCTGCATTGTTAATACTTTTGATATTTTATTTAAAAAATTTAAAAATCCAACATTTCATTGGAGAATAATAATTTTAAATGGGTGGAAAATCTCCATTATGAGAGAAATGTTTTTCTCTAATACACACTGCTCACAATTAATCATACCCTTTTATTCAATACTTTTTGCAACCTCCTTTTGCCAAGATAACAGCTCTGAGTCTTCTTCTATAATGCCTGATGAGTTTGGAGAACACCTGACAAGAGATCAGAGACCATTCCTTCATGCAGAATCTCTCCAGATCCTTCAGATTCCCAGCTCCATGTTGGTGCTTCTTCTCTTCAGTTTGCTCCACTCATTTTCTTATAGGGTTCAGGTCAGGGGACTGGGACGGCCATGGCAGAAGCTTGGTTTTGTGTTCAGTGACCCATTTTTGTGTTGGTTTTGATGTTTGTTTTGGATCATTGTCCTGATGCAAGATCCAACCATGGCCCATTATATGGATTTCTAGACAGGGACGGTCAGGTTTTGATTTTTTATCTGTTGGTATTTGATAGAATCCATGATGCCATGTATCTGAACAAGATGTCCAGGATCTCTGGCAGAAAAATAAGCCCACAACATTAAAGATCCAGCAGTATATTTCATTGTACACATGGGGTACTTTTTACCCCTGTGTGCACCAAACCCATCTTAAGTATTTGCTGCTAAAAAAGCACATTTTCTTGCTTCATCTGACTATATAACCCATCCCGTTTGAATTTCCAGTAGTGTCAGTTATTTTCAAATGTTCTATAGTCAGATGAAGCAAAAAAAAAAAAGCTTTTTTTAGCAGCAAAAAGTACCCCATGTGTACAATGAAATATACTGTTGGTATCTTTAATGTTGTGGGCTTATTTTTCTGCCGGAGATCCTGGACATCTTGTTCAGATACATGGCATCATGGATTCTATCAAATACCAACAGATAAAAAAATCAAAACCTGACTGTCCCTGTTAGAAGTCTTATAATGGGTCATGGTTGGATCTTCCATCAGGACAATGATCCAAAACAAACATCAAAACCAACACAAAAATGGGTCACTGAACACAAAACCAAGCTTCTGCCATGGCCGTCCCAGTCCCCTGACCTGAACCTCTAATAGAAAATGAGTGGAGTGAACTGAAGAGAAGAAGCACCAACATGGAGCTGGGAATCTGAAGGATTTTTTTTTTTTTTTTTTTCTGTCCATACTCTATGGAAGTCAATGGAGTCAACAGTAAAACCAACAATTAGTAAGCACCTTGTCAAACTAAAATGTAGTATTTGCAGCGCAATTTGTACTGAGACACATGTCCTACGTACACATTAATGGCCAAAATTATGTGAACACTTGAGAATTTCAAAATCATGGGTATTAACAGAGAACTTTTCTTCACTTTTCTGCTATAACAGCAATTTCCATTCTTCCTGGAAGGTTTTTCACTAGATGTGGGAACATGGCTGTGGAGATTTGCTATTAGACCATCAGGGAGTCGCTCAAATTCATCCCAAGTGTGTCTGTGTAGCCAAAATAACCAACCCCAAACACACTAATTAGAAGGGAGTGTCCAGATACGTTTTGGCCATGAGGTGTGTCATCAAAATGAATTAAGCTGTATAAACATAGTAATCGTGGAAACCTGCTTCTCAATTAATGTGATGCACAAGGACGCCAGCTAACAATCGCTGTCCTATCAGAGGGGATGGACCTTGTCCTTAGACAACGTGATACATTAAAGCCTTGACAATACATTTGCATTTGCACTCTACACAAATCAAACCTTATCAAACAACTTGAACTGTCTGTATTTGGATGTGTTGTGTCTGGACTGGGGCAAAATTGAGCTGTGTTATCAAGACTTCAGTCTCATTTAAATGCTGAGTCTAGACAGTGTGGTCACTTACCTAAGAGAAGTGGCATCAAATTCTGAAGCACCCTCTTATCCTTGAGTGCCTCCTGGGCTGTTTCTCTTAATGGGGATCATCGCACTACAGAGTTGCATGAAGACCTCTACAGACAAGTGCAGCAAACTCTCCAAATGAACCAAAAAGAGATTTAGAGAAATAGTCTCCTTGTATTCCACGGGGGCTCTGTACGAATCATTGATGCTTGTCTGTGCTCTTGTCAAGGGACTTGGAGATGCAGTTCTACCTGCAGCAAGTGAAATACAATCACAAGGGCAGCGCGGCAGACAGAATACAGATGCGTGTGCTAAGGGCCCACATAATTTAGCTCAGAAACCATGGTGCCTTTGGAACAGGGTTGAGAGGTATCATGTGTTGACTTGAGTGTGTTGTTAAGACTAATGAAATTATTCAAATCACTAAACAATACTGATAATTAATGGCCCAAATAGTCATTTTATCTGTCCCTCAAGAACAATATGAGATGAGCAAGATAACAGTATCTACTGGCTCTTATTGTTCAAAGGATATGGAATAATGTACAGCTAGCTTTGTTATTTTATCTTCAAATTTCTTAGTAGAATCCAAGCAGGGTTGGGGCATGATTAATTACATCATTTAAAAACAAATTGTGGTTAATCTAAAAAAAAAATAAAATAAATATATATATATATATATATATATATATATATATATATATATATATATATATATATATATATATATATATATATATATATATATATATATATATATAAATATAAAATATATATATAATAAATATATATATATATATATATAGAATTTATTAGTGTTAAATTGACATACTTTGTAATAACATTATATTTAGTAATTCTAAATTCTAAACATTTAATAAATTCTAAATATACATACAAATAAATATGTAAATATAGTGTGTGTATGTCTGTACATACGTATACACTAAATGTACATGTTTATTTATTCATATGTGCATCTAGATTTTTCACAAATATATATTTTACACACATACATATGCAAAGAAGTTATTATTTCTGAAACATACATTTTGAAAAACAAAATTGATTTGACTGTTCAATGACACAATTGACCAATCAGAATCAGGTATTTAAGAGAGCTGCGCAATAAGTTTAAGATATGCAGCTGAGAATTAGAGCTTGCAAAAACAGATTTGGTTTTGACCTCTATGGAGCACACTTCTCACCTTTCTCTTCCCTGCACCCTCTGTGCTAACAATAAACCCGCTGTATTAAATGCTATTACATTCAGCGAAGAAAACAAATATATAAATAATTTCATATGTAAAATTCCCCCACTGTTAACCATTACAATATGATTTCATAGGCAATGGCCTTGTCCAGTGGATGTGATCTCCTTATATTATGATAAATTAAAGCCCAACTGCAGCCCGGAGATTTAATTAAGATTCAGCATTCACCTTCGGCAAAGGTAGCTTTGTTACTTAGTTCCAATTAAACTGGTTGGTTGGGGCAAGCCTTGCATTGCTGCTCATTCAGATATCCTTTGTTTGCCCTCAGCGGGTAAACATATCAGAAACAAATCACAAGTTTCCATATTCAGGCCTTTTGGGAATAACAAGGCATTCTGGGAAAAAGATAGGCAGGATGCACGAAAAAGAAAAACAACAACAACTGATATTCAAATTGCTATAATCTGAATTCTGAATGCAACTTCAAAGCTTCAAAAGTTAAAAATGTTCAAAAGCCGGTTTAATGATGATATCAGTGCATGAAACATTTTTTAGTATGCATCTGATAAGTGAAACAGTTATTGGGGAGTATAGGAAAAAGCACTCTGTTGGATTTTCTTCCATTTTTAGTTTTCCAAAAGTTAGATGATTTGTAAATCTAACATTGTTTACGACCATTTAAAGTGATGTAATCTAAGAAGTAATAATGGATTTGTCATGTTTTTTAATTACACCCAATAATTCAAAGTGCTCTAAACTCACCGCAGCAGTGAAGGTTCTCTAGGGTCGGATTCGTCTGTTCTTCGCCAACACACCCCACTCACTCTCAGCTAAGGGAAACACAAAGCAGAAAGATGCAAATTCTTATTTCCTGAATTAGACATTAGCAGGGGAAAATTATGAGAGCCTGTTTTTCTGAATTTCTTGCAGAAGTCAGTTGGATTTTGACCAGATCATGGAAACATGTCAGTCCGATAACATTAGAACTGCAACACAATGAGAAACAATGCCCTCAGACACCCAATTAAAATTGTGCAGGCACTGCAAACACCTGGGAGGTATCCACATCTTAACAAAGATCTTCTGCCAATTAAAATCAAGAATGATTATCAGACAATTAAACATTTTAATGGATAAATAACTGTAATATCAAAGGGATAGTTTATCCCATAGTTTACTCACCCCGAAGCCCTCCTACTGTAATTTTATATGTCTGTCTTCTTTCAGCCAAACACAGTTGGAGTTATATAAAAAAATATCCTGGCACTTCCAAGTTTTATATAATTTGAATGAATGGTGCCATTTTTTTTAAGCCCCCCCAAAAAATGTGCATCCATCCATTGTAAAAGTAATCCGTATGTCTCCAGTAGGTTAATAAAAGCCTTCTGAAGCGAAGCAATGAGTTTTAAAATAAAGAAACTTTATTTATAACTTTATTAAAGCATTTAATCCATTTTCCAAACCGTGTTTTTGTCTTACCCTGAATCATTATGGTACTCTTATAATAAGTGTTTATATTCAGACTATTTCAGAACGGACTGGTAGGACCCGCCGCAGAGTATCACAGTAACTGCGTGACTCGCCATAGACATACACAGAAAAAAGTAGCTCCGGCTACAATGTTCTTCCACAAGACGTGTGCAGTTCTGTTTATTAACCACTAGAGGGCCAAAAATCGCGGACTGCAGCTTTAACTATAATAACTGGCTTCCAGTGATGGCCATACACAAGTCTAGTTCCTGTCGAAGATTGACCTCTAACCTGAAGCATGACGTACTAACGAAATCAGAAGCACAGAGGATAAAGCAAAACAAAACACCGGTCACAAATCGTTAGCCTCATAGCATAATTGCTTAAGTCATTTTTTGGCCAAATTGTGATATCTGCCTTTGAAATATGATCTGGGCAATTATGCTATGAGGCTAATGAAATTAGAAGTCTAAAATGAGAATTTTTAAAGAGAAATGTCAGAGGTTTATAGAAGCTTGAGTTTGTTTGAACCACGAGAGGCGTCAGCTCTCACCTAAGCTTACGTTATGCCTACATCCTACATCATACGCCGGAACTCAGTTCTTTCGTGAACATGCGTACGGCCATTACCGGAAGCTAGTGATTACAGTTGGTTATAATTATGGATATTTTTCTTACAAAAACCCATCGCTTCACTTCAGAAGACCTTTATTAACTTTATGATGGATTACTTTAAAAGGCCTTTATTATGGATTACTTTTATGATGGGTGGGTGCGCTTTTTAAGCTTAAGCCATTTACTCCCATTATAAAGCTTGGAAGCACCAGGATATTTTTAATATAAACTCCGATTGTGTTTGACTGAAAGAAGAAAGTCAAATACACCTAGAATGGCTTGAGGGTAAGTAAATTATTGGATAATTTTCATCTTTGGGTTTACTATCCCTTTAAATCATAATTAATTGCATATGTTTACAGCTAAGAAAAGCCCCAGAATAAAGACAATTCAAAAATATATTAATAAATTAAAATTAAATTATTTAAAAGTAAAGGGGTGGTGAACATATAATAATCTACAAAATTACACTTTTTTGCAGTGTCTTTCCATGGTGGGCAGATTCCTTTTCTCTTTTAACTCCAGCAGAAACTATATTGTTTGGAAGCAATTGGGATTAAAACCGAAGACTGAGGGGCGAATTCAGTGATGCACAGGGCTTTCATTTCCACCCTGTTCTACATACCCCATGCGGCAAGAACATCAAAGCATAACACAGACCGCAGTAGTGCTGGCTCCTAAGTAAAGACATCCAATAAGGATGCTTCATTGGCAAGACTTTAAAGTTCTCTGAAACGTGATCTCAGGGACGTCTGAGATTGAATCTGAATACAGTTCTGCGCTTGAAATTCAAATGGATTTGCCGGCACACATGTGTATTGTTTGTCAAGTTCTTAAGAAAGAGGGAATTCTAAAGTACATTCGGGTTAGATCAAAGCATGCAATGGCTTCTGACAACAATGCTATATATAAAATGTCATGAAGCCAGGTAACACCTTTATTTTGTGATTGCCTTCATTGCAGAACCCACCCTGAAAAGGGCAAAAGTGCACAAGCGCATGTGGAGTTTGTGTCTGGTTGAGTGAGTGTGCAGAGAGTTTGGCCTCTGATGGCCGTGACCTCCCATGACCAACAGGTGTTTCTTTCAGGTTCTTCAGCCAATTAGTGCTCATGGGTATGCAAGGCAGGCTCTGCTCATTAGAGTATCCATGAGAGAAAAATGCAAATATACGCTGAAGGTTTTTCTTTCGTAAAAACAATTTCTCTTTAGTGTCCATGGTAGTTTTAATCAAAGGCTTAATTGGGTTGTTTTGACCACCAGAGCTGATGTACTCCCAACATGAAAGGACATCTTGTCTCTTTTAGACAGAATCAAAGCTGTAAGGGCTCTTGGTACTGCAGTGAAGACACTGCCGTTACTTTTTCATGTTGGGTTTTTTCCTGGAATTTTGTAGAGAACGTTCTGGGTTCAATTCCATATAAAATCAAACGGAATTTGTTGAATAACTTTTTGTAGTTGTTGTGGACTTGAGATTAGCATAACTGCTGGTCTAGGATCAGTTTTCTCCATAGTAATAGCATGTTGTCAAAATGATCCAATGCGTATCTGCGTTTGCTCTCTAAAGAGCGTCAAAGGTTTCTGTTTACAATGTGTTTTGAGGCGTTGAGCAGTGTAGCCAATCACAAACATATCTGTTGATTTCTTGAACACAATGGCCAATCAGAGGTGTTTAAGTTAGCACTGAAGAAAAACTCTGATTTGAGCGGTGAGTGGATTCTGAGTTATGCACGCTCACAAATCCACTCATTATAACAAAGCATAGACATTATGTAAATAAGAGATTCATTGTGGAGTCATCTTCATTTATTATAACAGTACTTTGTGAGATCACAATGAACTAAGATGTGTGACAGCTTTTTGGTGATTATGAAGGGAGCCATGCCAAATCCCACAGAAAAGCCAGTATGCTTGCTTTTCTGTTAAAATTACCAGTGGATTGTGAATGTAGTCACTTTAATAACAAATAATGTCTTGGGAGCGTTTATGCAGGGATGTGTAGGTTGTGCAGCTACACGTAAATTGAAACTATTACAAGGAAATTTATTTTTAAAGGGGAAGCGCATCTCCTTAGGAGTTGGTTCACCCTCCACCTACCAACCAAACTAAAACACATATTCTTATACCTGATGATTTTAGAGTTAACTACATAAAATGCAATTTATCACTGTGCAAAAAACAGAGAGAAAGCACAAGCTTTTGTGTCAGGTTGTTGTAATGCTAAATATATCTGTAAATATATTGTGTGTATTTACGATCTGCAGGGACAGAGATCCACCAATCAGAGAGATTCCTGTATCTCAATAATTTTTTGGATTGTATTAAATGAATTGAGAATATATCTTATTTTTCCATGGGTGCTCAGCCATTTTCCCACTGGATCGACGCCTATGCTTGCAACAACATTCTGTCCGAAAATTTTGCCCTAACCATATCCCTACCCCTAAACCTAACCCTAACCCTAACCCTACCCATAACTTATTCCTAAACTCAGAGGGAAATTATAGGTGGATAACACTGATGTAGAAGCACCTAACCCTAACTTGACATGTAAACTGTAACATTGTCCTTCAAATCTGATTGGTTGATTGGAATGTTGATGTTGCATTTGATGAAATCCCATTCACTGTATTTTAATGTCTACTGCCTGGCCCATTTGCTTAGAGTAAGTAAGTGCCTTACTATATCACATTTTTTGCTTGTTTTTGTAAACAAAGAGAATCAAATGATTTTCTGTAGTTATTAATATTATGCCACAAATGCTTTCGATTGAGTTTAATTTGTATTAAACATGGTATATTCCTTTGAATTCTACACGTACCATAAACAAAGCCTTGCCATATCATTTGTAATCTGTAATTGATTATCAGGAGTTGGCCACTAGAGCTTAATTGATGTAAAATCTAATTTACATAAGGAGATGGACCACATTCACATCCTAAATGATAATTAATCTACATGGAATGGAACCCAAATCCCAAATTGTCACAAAAACATATTAAATTACCTGAATTCAGTCAGAGTGGTGTGTGTGTGTGTGTGTGTGTGTGTGTGTGTGTGTGTGTGTGTGTGTGTGTGTGTGTGTGTGCGCTCGTGCGCGTGTGCGTGTGTGTATGTCATTGCATGTGCAACCAAACAGGCAAGCATTTTGCACTATTATTTTATATTGCTTCATAAAAGCCCATATTGCTAAAGATTGTAATAATACATTTTATAGTGATTTTCAACATATATCAACATACTATGTCTAGCAAAAATATGCTCAGTGCCAAAGTTGCAGCTGTGATTCTATGTATTTGTTATAGACTCAGTTTATGTGGTAACTGCGAACTGTACTGTAAGTCCCCTTGTAGTCAATAATTTTTAAATTTTAAATTTTATCGTAAAACTCATCTTTGATCACCAAAATGTGGGGGGAAAAATTCTTCATGCCTTATAAGCTATATGTATCTCTACACCCTTGCTTCATTTAGTATGCGCGGATTCATAAATATGCAATTTAACCCCGCTTCCACTCAATCACACAAGCTCAGAATACCTGATCAACCTGATCCATACCTGATCCCCACGGTCAACTTTACTGTAGTAAATGCTGCACAATGACTAGGAAATACTGGAAACACTGATTTAATTCAGCCATATATTTTTGAACCAGAAAATGATTCAGAAGTTGGTCCCACTTTATATTAAGTGGCCTTAACTACTATGTACTTACATCAAAAAAATAAATAAAAATAATAATAAGTACAATGTACTTATTGGGTTCATATCGAATTGCAAAACACTTTTGCTGCTATTGAGGTCGGATACGAGTAAGGTTATGGAAAACGTTGGTAGTATGGGTAGGTTTAAGGGTTGGTTAAGGTGTAAGGGATGGGTCAACAGTGTAATTATAAATGCAATAACAGAATTTAATTACAGATGTAATTACATGCAGGTGTTTTTAAAATATAAGTACAATGTAAAGACGTGTATGTACACAATAAGTGCATTGTATCAAAGGATTAACTTAAATGTAAGTTCATAATAGTTAAGGCCACTTAATATAAAGTGGGACCCAGAAGTTTAAGAGTGAATTATCCAGGCTTGTCTACAAGTCAATGTATCAGAATGGTAATGCATTTTATGAACCGCTCTCTACAACGTCGGACACATAACTGTAATTAATATGATTAGCCTTTTGCTTGACTACAATATCAAATAGCTAATATTTTGTTGCTAATGTTACACAAACCATGTTCCCATTCGCCATCTCAGAGTCAGACAGCTGCCTTCTAAAAATCAGCATCCTTAGAAATGCATTGAACAACTTAAAATGTTAGTGGAGAAGGGCATATAGGGCATATATTCATTATAACATTGTAACATACATCATATACATAATCACCTCTATATTGCTAAATGTACCCGATTTTTCATATCAACAAAAAATATTCCAGGATAACCTTAGCTTCCCTTGAGACCTCCCTGCTTCTCAGCATAGTTAATGATATGCTAAACATATTTGTGATGTAGAAAACAAGGGTGATTTCAAACCGCGTTTTTGAGACTGTCTTTGGTTCACTGCAGTTTTAAGTGCACATTGTTTGTCTTAAAGCATATTAAAAACACCACATAGACATATAAACAACATTAAAAACTTGATTTTCACCACAGGGGGCTTTCATATGGTCCCAGAAATAAATACACACTGGATACTAATATGGTGTAACAATTCATTAACTGAATAAAGACACAATGAAAGATTTCAATGTCCAGTTTGAACCACACAAATCATTGTAATCAATAAAACAGGAAGTGTGTGAAACAAGGCCAATCCCTGATCAACAGAGCAATCAATCTCTCCCACTCCCATTTTACGTGTGTGCAAACCAGTCTGTGAAATTTTCTGATGAGCCGACGCTGTCATGGAGATCTGTTAACCAATTGACGGCACACAGCGTCCTACATAAATCAATTCTGGCCTGGAGCTTAAAGAAGCATTAATGCAGCTGTAATCTTTTGTGTTTGAGGCTGAGGCAGGTTCTTGAATGAGACCTTGTAATGTTTAGGCTGGAGATAACTCATGGTGGCACATGACAGAAACAAAACTCGTGCGCTACTGGTGGGTGTCTTCATCAGCTCCATATTGCTATATCACATCAGGCCTTTTGTATACGAAGAAAGACATATAGAAAATCTTAAAGCATGTGTCATTTCTAAGCATGTGCCATTTCATAGATAGATAGATAGACAGATAGATAGATGCTGTTTTATACAGGTACTGTATGTGTGAAGCAGATCATACTTAAGGTCCTATTTCATTTTTAATCACCTTGGCAGTGGTGTTCACATCAAAGTATTTGTGACCTTTTTCACAAAAGGGAGGAAGCATCTGCTACCCCCTCCAAAAGGTCAGCAGCACTGTGTCATCACAGGCATCATTAAGTGCCACTAGCCTCTGCCTCTGCTCTTTGGAAATAGAGAGAATATAGATGAATACCATTAATATTCACAAATGCAAGAACTTGACATGGAAATAAATATGAAATAATATGCAAAAATAAATAAGCAAAATAAAAACAAACAGTATGTTATTTCCCACAGGTTGCATGAGAAAAAAAAAAAAATTAATGTACAGACTTAACATTTTAATTATAATTAAAATCCAGCGCCGAACTGGGACTTGTTTACAAAGCATTCATCACTGAAATTCCGGGAACAAACAAACATACATGTGCAACTCCGTTGCTGCTCCGGAAAAACAAACTTTATCCACTGTTCCCTTAATGCTGGGTTCTTTAGGATGCTGAAAAAGGTAATCCTTTCCCTCTCAACCAAAAACACACTCCTTTGGTGACAGGAGCTGCATCTCATTTCAGAGGCTGCATCCTCCGGAGGTCGCATTTAAAGGCTGCATATGTCATCAAGATTGTCTTATTTTAGAAAAGTGACCGTAATAAAATTGACTAATATTCATTGTGAGGTGTAAAATGCTGTAATTTCTTTCTTACTTTGCAATCTAACGGTTATTTTTCTTAAATGAGACGGATGATGTATGCAGCCTTCGAAGGGTGCAGCCCCGGAAAAATCTCTCGGCTTCTGTAACCCGAACAAAACGCGTTGATGGGCGTGCTCTTGCTCTTGCTCTGGGTGGTGTGTGTGTGTATGCTTATCAGGGAGAAGTGCCTATACAAGGAATTCCGCCCTTTATTACACGATAAAAGCCCATATTCAAAAAAAAAAAAAAATTGGGGAAACGTCCACTACCGGAAGTTGTATATTTGGCACAGAAATACTCGTACGTCCAACTTCGTGTTTTGAAACTTTGGCCATGTTTAGCATGAGAATGCAACTCTTTAACAGTGTAAATAAGTCAGAACACATGAAATAGCATCCCCCCCCCACCTTAAAATCCAGTTTATTCCTCTGATGTCAAACCTAAATTTTCCTCATTATTACTCCAGTCTTCAGTGTCACATGATCCTTCAGAAATCATTCTAATATGCTGATTTGCTGCTCAAGAAAGATGTTTTCAGGATTCTTTGATGAATAGAACAGCATTTATTTGAAATAGA
Organism: Megalobrama amblycephala; assembly: GCF_018812025.1. Lineage (NCBI taxonomy): Eukaryota > Metazoa > Chordata > Actinopteri > Cypriniformes > Xenocyprididae > Megalobrama > Megalobrama amblycephala. The sequence goes on along the minus strand of NC_063048.1, from coordinate 14,960,471 downwards.
AAATATTTTAAAATCTAACATGATTTCTGTAAATGTCTTTATTGTTACTTTCAATAAATGTAATCAGTCCTTGACAATAAAAGTGAATAAAAGCATGTAAAAAAAAAACAAACAAAAAAAACCTTACTGAACTTTTGAATATATAGACACTGAACTGGTTCAAATAATTTGCTTTGAATTTTTATTTATTTATTTATTTATTTATTTATTTATTTATTTATAATTTTAATGAAAAAGAATGTGTCCCTTCACTTAAACTTGACACTCAAAATAAATGAATTAAATAAATAAACCCAGGCTGACCTTAATGTCTTAAAGTAATATGCTTCTCATTTCTCTACTGAATAGCTTCTCAACTGCTACTCTGTAATGCTGATAAAAGAGAGGAAACAAAGCCACCATGCAGTGCCCAAATAGAAAAACAAAGCATTGTGGGATTTATTGTTTTCAACGCTCTGGAAGATAATAATAATTCATTTGTCTCCTATTTTGTGGCTCAGTGGACCCATATATTAGCAACTGAGCACACCAGCATTTAAAAGTCTGGCTCATCAATGTCAAAGGAATTAATCAACTTTCCCCAATTATCCCAAAGCATGCAGATTTATACAATAACATTTATATTATGATTCAAAGTAGCACTCGACCGTTCATTCAGGGAATGAAAAATGCCCAAGCCACACAGATCAGAGATTAGAATGCAATTTACAGCATCACTGATCTGGATGCAGTCAAAGCATCCAAGGTCCTCAAACACAGAGCGATACGCACTTCCCACTTTGTTGTGATGGAGCGATATCAATACATCAGAAGCCCCTCGTTCTCTTCAGAACGCCCTAAAACAACGATTATCCCCATGATCTCCGCCCCGCGCGCTAGCAGAGCAGCGGCGATAGACTCCCACTTAGAGTGAGAATGATCTCATTTTCAGATCTGCCTGAAGATGGATGAGGAGTCATTATTACACAACGACTATCTCTCCACCTACCTTTCCATCCCCTTCCTGGAGTAAATTAAGGTAGCCCACACTGTACTGTCAGAGGCTGCTTGCCATACATTTCACAAAGGCCTCATCATTACTACACTATGACCAGCTCCCACACTAATGCCTCCTGACATTTGCCGTGAGGGTGTTTAATGACGAGTAGATGTGATGCCTTAAATCACCGTCCATCTTTAGCCCCCACCAGATGGCTCTCTTTCATATGCGTCCTTTCTGACATGCTGAAAAATGCTGATTAATGTAATGGGGCTCTGCACCTCTCACAGCAGCTTGGCCATTGCTAATTACCTCCATTCAGCTTCAAAAAAGGAAAAGAAGGGAAAAAAAAGAATCCTTTGTGATTTTTTGAGCTTTCAGCACAGAGTAGCTAAACTGTGAGAGGTGAAATGTGTACTCCAGGCTGAATGTGCAGAGATAACTTTAAGCCACTCCTATGTTTATTCCCATGAAATATGCAAACACTGTGGCGCTATCAAAACATTGCTCTGTTTTGAAAATCACGACCAAGGAGGTCTATAATACCTGGAGAAATCTATCCGTTAGTATTCCCATTCATCTCAATGGCAGTTGGCATCAAAGGAATGCAAACAATTTCAAGCGACTACCTTGAGCTGCAATGTGAAAGGCAGAAAATGGTGAAAAGGTCAATTTCATTAATTTTAAGAACAAAACAATTACTAAAACATCAATTATAATGAAATACTTTAGATTTATATGCAGGGGTCAATGCTGAGGATTTTTTCTACTGGTCCAATGAAACACTGAAACTGAAACACAATGAAATTTCACAATTCAATTTCAACCATTCCAATTTCTCTACCACAGCAAAAACTGCTAGTTTATAACTAACATGCATTTCAAACAGTATTAAAGACAATTAAACAGAAATACTATAGATACAAAGATACAAATTAAATAAACGAAGAGTTTGGTTCCAAAACGCAATAACTCCATTTTGATTAATTTGAGTAAAAAGGTGTTTTCTTTACCAAAGAAGAGGCAAGATGAAAACCACTATTTTCTGTTTCAAACTTTCACATAGCATCTTTTGGTTATAAAACATTAAAAAAAAAAATATTATAAAAAAACAAAAAAAAGTTTATTATAAAAACGTATTTTTTTTTCCCAAAATGCAATTAAATCCATCAATATAAAAGTTATTTTTCAAATTAAAAATACACAAAAAAGTAAGTTGATTCACATATATGACATATGTCTAAAATTTGCCAATATTTATCTTATATACAGGCATTTTAATAAAAAAACATTCAGCCGTCGCTCCCAAAATGAATTCAATGGGTCATCTTGTTAAAGCAGAACTAAGTAACTTTTTTTAACTTCATAAATAGTTGATAAATCACCTTACGATGATTAATTGACTTGTAGTGGTGTGTTTGAGGCGAGCACTAACCCCCTCTGGCACGTCTACGCCAGAAAACAGCACTTGCAAGTTGAGCTTCGCCGACCCGACACAACTCTCGCCTCATGTTCACGTTCATGAGAGAGTGAATGCTTTACGGTAATTCAAAAATAATGTATATATTATGACTTTATAAGACAATTTTCGAAAATTACCCACCTCCATCGAGATTTCTTGTACTGTATTTGCAAAACTACTGTGCTGTTGAGCGTTGTAGTCGTTGTAGTCCAGAGCTGCGCTTGGAGTATTTACGACAGTGTGATTCACTGAAGGAACCTGTAGGGGGAGCTTCGCAAATCTTACTGAGTTCTACTTTAATGTTATAAATAATTTGTTAAAATAAATTACACACATTTGCCGAGTACATTGGTATTAAAAACGGGTTTTTAAAAAAGCCTTTAATGTTTACAGTGGGTGGAATGGTGCGATGTGATTGGTTGAGAACGGATATATTGCGTTCTACAGAAAAAGGACACTGGCATTTGTTGTGTTTTGGAAAGAAAGGGATAAAACATGACAGAATAACACAACGGATATTGCATTTTGCACAAAATTTATAAATGACTTTTCAATACCGACCAGATACAATACTGATTTTGGCGGAAACTCAATTTTTTTAAAAATGGCGTTTATCGCGTTTTGGAACCAAACTCTTCAAATAGTGCTTTAAGTTTTTCAGGCAGTATTCAGGTACAGAAATTAAAAATATCTAATGTAAAATAACTGCATAGTCAGCATAAATTTAATATAGATTAATCCTTATTAACATTACAAAAGATATTCAGTCAAGAGCAGTGAGTGATTTTTTGTTTGTCTTTTGTTGTTTGTTTACTTTTGAATATCCAAGACATTACAAGGATAGACAAAGACAGGCATTTTGGCATAACTGTGTTGTGTATTTGTCCGTTCGAGTGAGCGAGAGAAAAAAAAAAAGATCTCAATAAAAACTCTTCTCTCTTCTCTTCTCAAAAAGAACTCAATTCAGTATTCGTGTGCATCTGAGAAGCAGCTTTATGTGCACGTGCTCCGAATGTTCAAAAAGTGTGCGAGTACCGAATTGAGTTCTCTTTTACGGAGCCCCTAAAGGGACATGGTGGTAGAAAAAAAAATGGGAAGGAAGGAAATTTTACTTGGTGGTGGAAAAAAAATTTGGGATGGGAGGAATTTTTTTTTTCAAATCTTTTGCGTTCCCTCGCAAAGATTGCGTTCCCTCGCAAAGATGTTTTGCGTTCCCTCGCAAAGATGTTTTGCGTTCCCTCGCAAAGATGTTTTGCGTTCCCTCGCAAAGATTGCGTTCCCTTGCAAAGATGTTTTGCGTTCCCTCGCAAAGATGTTTTGCGTTCCCTCGCAAAGATGTTTTGCGTTCCCTCGCAAAGATGTTTTGCGTTCCCTCGCAAAGATTGCGTTCCCTCGCAAAGATGTTTTGCGTTCCCTCGCAAAGATGTTTTGCGTTCCCTCGCAAAGATTGCGTTCCCTCGCAAAGATGTTTTGCGTTCCCACGCAAAGATGTTTGCGTTCCCTCGCAAAGTTATAATCGTTCCCTTGCTGTGAGCTCAGACAAACACTTCCTCTTTAATGTCCCGCTGGCTGGCAGTAGTGTTTTAGTTAGTAACATACGTTAATAATGCACACAAATAATGCGCGGCTCATAGAGTTTTAACTTGTTGGACTCAAAAATGAATGCAGTCAGTGCTTATGTCAAGCAGTTCGGTTGGTAATATATTCACAGATTCGAGCTTCCCGGATTAATAACTCGTGAGCTCAACGTTGTTAAAACACAAATGCAGCTACTTCCAATCATAGTAACCTAGACAACAAGCTACAACAACCCAATTTTCCTCAAATGTGTTTTATAATAAATTGGTCTCTAGGAGCAGGCGGTGGAGATACACGCCTGAAGGGACCGTCTGAAAAGTGCAAAACCCGAAACCCTTTTGCTCATTTTATATTACGAAAAATACTCAATAACTTCACTGTAACATACTGTACTGGCACCAAATTCAGTTCATACATCACTGCTCTCCTGCTGGTTATAGGTACTACAACACTTAGTTTGGCAAGTAGCACTTAAAGGCCTTCTTTACACAAATGATGTTGGTACACAGCTTACATACAACAGCTTTTGCATGATAATGGCTTACTGGATTTGATGGCATTACAATTTATTTAATATTTTTACTAATAACAGTTAAGTTATTATTATATTATTTTATTTAATAATTAATAATCATAAACGTTATGCATTTTTTTTTTTTTTTATCAAACTAAGTGTTGGGTTTTGCACTTTTCAGACGGTCCCTTCAGGCGTGTATCTCCGCCGCCTGCTCATAGAGACCAATTTATTATAAAGCACATTTGAGGGAAATTGGGTTGTTGTAGCTTGTTGTCTAGGTTACTATGATTGGAAGTAGCTGTATTTGTGTTTTTAACAACGTTTAGCTCATGAGTTACTAATCCGGGAAGCTCGAATCTGTGAATATATTGCCAACTGAACTGCTTGACATAAGCACTGACTGCATTTCTTCATTTTTGAGTCCAAGTTCAAACTCTATGAGCCGCGCATTATTTGTGTGCATTATTAACGTATGTTACTAACTGAAACACTACTGCCAGCCAGCGGGACATTAAAGAGGAAGTGTTTGTCCGAGTTCACAGCAAGGGAACGATTATAACTTTGCGAGGGAACGCAAACATCTTTGCGTGGGAACGCAAAAGTTTTGCGTGGGAACGCAAAACATCTTTGCGAGGGAACGCAATCTTTGCGAGGGAACGCAAAACATCTTTGCGAGGGAACGCAAAAGATTTGAAAAAAAAAAATTCCTCCCATCCAAATTTTTTTCCACCACCACGTAAAATTTCCTTCCTTCCCTTTTTTTTTTCTACCACCATGTCCCTTTAGGGGCTCCGTACTCTTTTGCATCTTCTTGCACTTCAATGGAAGATTTAAAGTCACTTTAATGTTTAAATTGGTAAGACTTAAATGATAACAGAATTTTCATTTACTCATACATTTACATTTACATGTCGTTCCAAACCCATAAGACTTTTGTTCGAAACACAAAGAAAGATAATGAAATCTGAGAGATTTCTGTCCCTCCGTTAACAGTCTATGCAACAACCACTTTGACGCTTGAAAATGTTCATAAAGAGATCGTAAAACTAATCCATATGAATTGGAGAGGTTTAGTTCCAAAATTTCTGAAGAGACACGATTACTTTATATGATGAACAGATTTAGGCTTTTATTTACATATAATCATTCATCGGTGCACACATCATCACATTAACATTATCGTTTGGCTATTTTACATATAAATATGAATAAATTCAAAAATAAAACACAATTATTAAACAAAAAACAAAACAAACAAGAAAGCACTGAGCACAGCAACAGTCCAAATATTACAGTATATACACTCTTGAGTGTCCACATGCCAATTTCAAGCTGATAATAGACCACAAAGCTATAACACAAATAAAAAAATAAAAAAAAACTGTGTAATTTGGGAATATGAGCCACCAGCAAGCTGCTTATTGCATCTTCTTCTGATTAGACGATGACATTTTACTGGACTCTCATCACACGACCTTCAAGAGAAGCTAATGGTGCCCTATTGAGCTCAGAATGGAGAAAAGCTTTCATACATCTGAGGCTGATGAAGGGAGGGGGACCTTGCGACTTGCAAAGTTGAAAAAAGATGAGTTTTATTCCAGTGGGGAGAAAGAAAAAGAACTGTGTTACAAAGATATACAGAGGGCTCAAGTTCCTTTCTCGCTCTTACCTGAGGAATCAAATGCAGATCTTTCAAGTCTGACTGAGCCTAACCAATATCTATCTCTGTCCTCACCTCTGAATGTCAATTCATACTTCTACAGACTACAGACGGAGTGACAGGCTGCAGTAAACAGCACATCTTTGAGTGATGCCAAATAAAACTGAACATGATTCAATTACAGCAGCAATGTACACTCAATGCAGTATATATGTTAGAATAAGTTAACACAAACAGCACAGACAATGCATACAGATTTAAACTTAATTTACATGTTACATGTGGAAGCTACATGAGAATTAATACTGTAATTGTTTAGATTCAGTATGTAACTATGATTATATAACTTACTCGGCAGTAATACATTAAATATGGGTAGTTGATATAAAATTATGTTGATATGCCCTATGTGAGGTGTTATACCGTATTTTACTATTTTAAACAGCATTTTGCTAATTCTTTTTTAATTGTCATGTATGCAGCTTTTATGAGATTAAATTAATTAGAGAGACTACATGGAATATTCATACTTAATTTAAGTAAATAAATAAATAAAAATCACAACTGACCATTTAAAATGAATTATTCATGTTTAAAAATGGAGAAGAGGTTAAAAGAGATGACCAGTCAGAGAACAGATAATCACTTCACTTTAGAAGTATTCATTTTAATCTAAAAATCTTGATGTTGATGAAAAAGAAAAGTCCATGAACATGTTATGCACCAACAACCTACAGTGTTTATATAAGTTTTATATAACATATAAATTATTATAGCATCAAAACAAAGCTATGAAAAAATATAATTTACTCACCCTCAAGTTGTTCCAAACCTGTATTATTTGATCTGCTGTACACAAAGAAAGATATTTGGAAGAATGTTTGTAACCAAGCAGATCTCGCCCTCCACTGACTACCATTGTAGGGAAAAAAAATACTATGGTAGTCAAAGGGGGGCGAGATCTGCTTGGTTACAAACATTCTTCGAAATATCTTCCTATGTGTTCAGCAGAACAAAGAAATTTATACAAGTTTGGAAAAACTTGAGGGTGAGTAAATGATGACATAATTTTTATTTGTGGGTGAACTATCCCTTTAATACGATGAGACAACAATAAGGCGGAAACTTTCATTTAGAAAATGTGAAAGGAAAAAAAAAACTTTGTAAAATCCATTTACCCTCACATAAAGAGGTATTATGGTGATTTATATGTACAAAAGTGTTAAGCAGAGATGGGTAAAAACCTTCAGAAATGTGTTTAGGAATTTTCATTATATAACAGCAATTCTTATAGAATCCATTGTAAATGGGTTTCATTTGTAGGAGCATTAAGTGTTGCAAGGAAATGAAATCTCGGTGTGTCAGATATCTGAGTCACATCTCTATAAGATCAGATAAATGGAAAAGAGAGACTATTAGCCAGATTTAATGCTTGCAGGAGAATGTCACATCAGCACAGATCACATACAGCAAGAACTGACAACTCAAGTCAGGTGTGGTACATTTTAGATGTCTCTAAACCGCAAGTTTAGCTGCTTTTATGCTTTTGGATACAATGCAGGTGTAAGAGAAACTCTCTCATGCAGCTTATTGCCAAAAGGCTTTATAACAAATGGAGAGATTGCCCAAGTTCCAAACCTATATGACTTTCTTCTTTCAAAATACAATGAAATTCAGTCATACAGGTTTAAAATGACATGAAGGTGAGTAGTGTTACATTATGGCTGTATACAAAGTGCAGTCAAGGCAAGGAGTTGTAAACAAGGCAGTCTTTATTACAATCCACAAGGCAAACAGGTAACATAAACGAGATCAGACAAAGAATTTGAAAGAACACAGGGCATGTGAACACAGGAGGTAATCAAGGGAGAAAAAAAAAAAAAAAAACAGGTGAGTAATTAACTAATGATCAGGAACAAAGGCAAAATAAAACTGAGTACACAAAAGCAAAACAAAATGAAACCATTACAGTAGCTCCCCCTTCCGGAAGTCATGTCCTCGTGCAGTAATGAGTACACCTGAGGAGGGAGGGAGGGGGCTTTGGAAGAGGGCCTGTAGTTGGTGATAGGCAAGGAAGAGGAGGAGTCGGTGGAGACAGACAGGTGGGAGGAGCCAGGGTCGAGCTTTGGCTGAATGTCCAGGACGCGGAGACTGACTGACGGAGGCGGAACCAGGGTGTGTGGAGTATCCAGTGCAGCAGAGAGGCTGATGGACCAGGGTGACATCCATGGCCCGGAAGCTCAAGGTGGAGGTGCTGACTCGTGTGACTGAGGCAGAGACAGGGGATCGGCAGACCGGGGCGATGAAGACAGGGAATCCAGAGGGAAGGAGAAGCCCGGTGGAGCTGAAGGGGTGGAGGTTTGAAGTGCAGCCGGAGACCCAGAAGTCCGTGGCAAAGGCAGAGTGACAACTGACTGAGGCTGATTCAGAGGGACGAGGGAACATGGAAGAGTCCTAGGGCTGACAGACCACGGTGGAGACGAGGGAGTGCAGAGCCGGGGTGGAGCTGACAGGCTGGAGACATGGACCTGGAGGCCCAAGGTGCAGCCGGGGACTCAGCATCACGCAGAGCTGGTGGAGGGGAAGTCCGAGGCAGAGCGGACGAGATGCACAAACCTAGCCGTGGGGGCAGAGCAGAGGAGATGGACAACACCAGTGGTGCCGACAGATTCTGGGGACTGGACATAACCAGCGGAGGGGATAGGATCAGGAAGTCTGGCGGGAACATTGGAGGAGGAAGATTTCCGGAGAAGACCGGAGCATCCAGACTGCCAGGCAGCACAGGCGTAAAAGGCGAAGACTCAAGGGTGGGGACTCAGAAGGGAACTGGATCAGCAGACCACAGATCTATAAGGCAGAGGTCCGGCTCTGGCATGGACTGAGCAGCGGGCGTAGTCTCCATGGCTCTGATGGTAGCCGGTTCCGGGTCAAACACTGTGGCTGCCTCGGGCTCGCAGGCCGTTCCGAAGCATCTAGCTCAAATACCCCAACAAATTCTGGTTCTTTGGGAGGAGGAGGAGATGCGATGCTTACTCGTTTTTTTAGGGTCTGATCTTCTGTTACATTATGGCTGTGTACAAAGTGCACAACAAATGTAGTTGTAAACAAAACAGTTTTTATTACAATCCACAAGACAAACAGAGAAAACCATCTAACATAAATGAGATTGGACAAAGAACTGAAAGAACACCAAGCTTATAAACACAAGAGGCAATCAAGGGAGAAACAGAACATGTGAGAACTAATTAACTAATGATCAGGAACACAGGCAAACTAAAACAAAGCAAACAAACCCAAAACAGAATGAAACCATTAAAAGCAGTGTTGGGCGTAACCTCATTACAAGTAACTTGAGTTGCGTAATCAGATTACTTTTTTCAAGTAACTAGTAAAGTAACGCATTTACTTTTAAATTTACAACAAAATAGCTGAGTTACTATTTCAAGTAAGTAACGCAAGTTGTTTTCCCATGTGTTGACTGACACCTCTCTTGTTCCCATGTTGAGAGAAATCGTGAGTAAGAGCAGAGGCGTTGTGTGTAAATATGATGGTTATTGTAGTTCTAGACTAAATGTGAGCATTTACTCATCTCACTTGAACAAAAACAGAATCAGTATTCCTCAAAATGAATAAAAACAGTGAAATGCAGTCTCAGAATATTGCACAAACCTGCAATAATTAAATATATTAATAAATACACTTTGTGTATTTAATCTCACTTTATTAACCAATGTCTTTGCTACTGACCTTCTATGATCCAATTGCACCATATTAATAAGCAAAAATGACTTTAGATAAACATAACATTTGTGATCAGCCTGAAGTTTATTCATTTCACTTTTGGTGTGAAAAGGCCTTTACATTTGCCAAAAATAGAACTTTTTCTTTCTTCTTATCAAAAAAGAAACAAGTAAGCCCAGCCCAGGTGAGAAAAAGTAAAAAAGAAAAGAAAAAGAAAAAAGCCATTCTTTCAGCATGACTGCAATAAAGTTGGCAGCTGATTTTTAATAACTGGCACACATTTAATGTGAATTTTACAGCAATTCCACCATTACACAAATGTTACTTAAATTCAATTCTTAATGTAAAATTCATCATGCATATTGATTAATTCTTTCCATGTAATGAGTAGAATCCATCTCCTGATATCAGTTTTTCTCCTCATCAAGTGAAATTGACCACAGCACTGATCTGGAAACCTTATAATGAAATCTTCCTCATAACAGCCCAGAAAGAGGATTTTGATTTTCCTATTTGTACTGAAAATCTGTGGGCTTAAGCACAGGCTGCAGATGTTTGAGTAGACTTGTTTTCCTCCCTATCAGCGGATCTTTATTTGAGTAATCATGTTTTCCCTCCCGTCGACTTGCACTCAGGCCTGCAACAGCCGGAAAAGGCAGCCGAGCACCTGCTCTGGTCTTCACGCATACACGCTGGGGGAAGACATATGGTCATGACTTTTTGCTGCTCGTTGCATGATCAACCACTGGAACTGCATAGAGCTGCTCTCAGTGTAGCCTGCTCAGATAAATTAAAGTCCAAACTATTGCACTCAGGGCTGAGTAGAATTACTCCACGACATCGGGTCATTTACCAAAAACAGGGACCAGTGTCCATAAATTCACTGGGTGGAAAGAGAACAAAAGGTGAATGGGAGAACTTGCCAGTGTGTGGACAGTTCTATAAAATGGGTCATTAACAAACCAGTTTCCCCCTTCAGCAAGTAGGACTTTTGTGTGTTTACATTACAATGTCCACAACATAGTACCTGTATGTCATAGCTATATGTATTTGCAAGCCAAAATGAAAGGTAATGCCTGATAATCAGTTACATAAAAAGTTGCAATCATGTGTGCAAAATGGATTTTTGAAACCAAGTTCCTCAAGCCTTCTGATAAAACTAGATACATCTATAATTAGTGGTGCTTTCTACGCTAGCTTTTCCACTTTATTCGACAAACGACAAGACTGAAAGTCATTGATTTCCCTTCATATTCATATGCAAAAATTTCGGATCCAATTTGAGCTTTGGATACTCTGAAAAACTTCTGTGGCTAGACTGTATGCGACCATGAGACTGGATGTTGTCACAGTCACGCCGGGGTTCTCCCTCACTCGTCCGAATGTCACATTCACCAGACTACTGATTACGGACTACATTTCCCATCATCCTCCCTGGCATGCACACCTGGAACTCATCTAGCCCTCATCACCAGAACTATATAGAGGCAGTGTTGCCAATTGCTGTCAGTTGAAAGTAGCTAAAACTGGTTGCTAAATGACGTTATACAGGCGAGTCCACTGATCTATATTAAAATAAATATAGGTCAGTGGGTGAGTCACGGAATCTAGATAAGGTTTGTCCAAGAAGTTGCTAGATAGTGATGGGCAGAGCGAGGCTTCGTGAAACACTGAAGCAGTTGAATCAAATGTGCCGTGATGATTCGAGGCTTCGAAACAATCTGACACCTGACTCCATCATGACCCCTAGTGGTCAGAACAGTGTAAATGCAACAAAACTCAAGCTAAACATGCAGTAAAAACACCTTTTACAAATCTATTGCAAATGTTTTATTGAAAGTAAAATCTATCACATGCAATTAACTAATTCTCTAATAAGATTACATATAGAGTGACTGAATATGTGTTCTTTTATCAATTTTCAAGGCTTGTTTCTCTGTTCCATGGCTCAAGCTAAACAGGCAAATAAGAGATTAATAACTACCATTATTCATTTTAATTATTCTAATGTCTAATTAAAACATCTACAAATTTATAAAACTGATCAGAGATCAGGTAAAACCCATAGACAGTTGTTCAATGATTCTCAGTGAATCTGCATGATTCATGGGTTAACTTTATCATTGCCCTCTACCGGTGAACCACTGAAATTTCAAACTGTTTTGAAATGTTTCGAAACAGTGATGATGTAATGAAGCCTCGTTTACTAAAATCACGTGACTTTGGCAGTTTGATACACGCTCCGAATCACTGATTCGAAACAAATGATTCATGAAGCTTCGGAGCTTCATGAAGCATGTGTTTCGAAATCGGCCATCACTATTGCTAGATTTGTCACTAGGTTTTTGAAAAAAGTCTCAAAAGGGGCAGGGAAGTCGCTAAATTGGCAGCACTGTATAGAGCACACACACTCCTTCAGTCATTGGCTATGCCCCAATTCAGGGGCTGCGTCCTTCGAAGGCCACATTCGAAGGCTGATTGCATCACCGCTGCATGACGAAGGCTGTCCCAAATTGAAGGCTCCTTCAAATGCAGCCTCCAAATGCGTCTTTCGTTTCCCGTGAAACAGATGGATCTTTCACGGCCTTGCCTACCCCAGAATTCATTGCGCAACGGCAATGACAGGATTATTTTGAGAGAAATTGCCGAATTACGCTTTTAAACGTAAGTATTGGGTTTCAACTTACTCAAATATCAAATGATACAAATGTAATAATAATAACTATCTGTTTTGTCTTCAGATAGTTTAATATACCTGAAAGTAACTAAAAAGTCCAGTACAAACATTACTTTCTCTCAACGATAGCAGCTGTCAAAGTTGCTAGGTAGCAAGAACAATCCTCCGTAGGTCTAAGACCGTCCCATTTAATAAAGCTCGTTCCGGCCTTTGTGGCCTTCGAAGTCTTCGAAGTCTGTGTCGTTCAATGGATGCAGCCTCTGAATTGGGATGCGGCCAGAGTCTGGCCTTGTCTGATGCAACAGACCTTCTTACCAACTTACCTGCTTTAGTTCCTGATTACTGCTGTTACCTTATCCAAGTCTCCAGTCATCCAAGCCATCTTTCAGTCATCAAGTCATCCAAGCTGTCTTCCAGTCATCCCTCGTCTCAGTGTTGTTCCCTTGTGTGTGTGTGTGTGTGTGTGTGTGCTCCAACGATTCTTTAAGAAATTAAAGTTAAAGCGTTAGTGCCCCCCAAAATGAAAATTCTGTCATTAATTACTAACCCTCATGTAAGATCTTCATCGTTCATCTTCAGAACACAAATGAAGATCTTTTTGATGAAATCTGAGAGATGTCTATTCCTCCTTTGACTGCCTTTGCAACTGACACTTTAAAAATTTCATAATGAGATCTGAAAACTAATCCATATGAATCGAGTGGTTTAGTCCAAATTGGTAAGAGACTCAAATTGCTTTTTATGATGAAAAGATTTAATTTAGGCTTTTACTGACATGTAAACACTGTTCAGCAGAAGCTCAACAGAACATGAAAAACACACAAGAACAAAGCTCTTCTGGAAGCTCAAACATGCTGCATAATACACGAGAATGAACCTCATTGCGTTATTCAGGTTAGGTTGAGCTTCTGCTTATGTTCTCTGACCAATGTTTACATGTGTGTAAACGTCTAAATTAAATCTGTTCATCATAAAAAGGGATCGAGTCTCTTCAGAAAATTTGGACTAAACCACTTGATTCATATGGATTAGTTTTCCAATCTCTTGATGAACTTTTTGAAGCATCAAAGTGTCAGTTTCAAAGACAGTCAATTGAGGGACAGACAACTCTCATCATCATCTCTCATCTTCAAGATCTTCATTTGTGTTCTGAAGATGAATGAAAGTTTACAAGTTTGGAACAACATGAGGGTGAGTTATTAATGACAGAATTTTCATTTTAGGGTGAACTAACGCTTTAATACCAGTCTATCTCATCTGCTAACGATTTCCAATATCATTATTTACCTGTTTATGCATTTATTATGCATTATGCATTTACCTCAGTTCTGTTCATTGTGTCCAAGCCTGTATGTGACAGCACTAGAACACTTAGTAACTGTATAGCAATGTCCTGGGAACTTTAAGACAAATCCCTAGCATCCACTTTGAGTCGCTTGTTAAGCACCACTGCAGAAAACATGTTGGTGCAATACTGTATATCCTGGTCACATCTTGAGGTTCAAATTTAATGGTATATCCCTTGCTTGCAACATGGCAACAAATCTGTATGGAAGCCATCAAAAAAAAAAAAAAAAAAAAAACATTGAATGGTAGCGCACAGGGTGCCATTTAGATGTGCATGCTGTGGAAAGAGAGCATGTTTAGAAGACTGTCAATGACCACCCACCCCATATAAACTATTAAACGTGGAAGACACCCTTCTCAGAAATGCATTGCCATGTTATCTGAATGACATTATTCAAATCTGCTAGTTTTCACTTAACGGGACTTGCGAAATCATTCAGACATAAAAACGGATATTCATGAGAATACAAAAGCATGCTCTTGATGTAGATCTATGATCATCACGCTCTATTTGGCTGGAAACATTCTGACTGTCAGCTGTGATTTGTGTCAGTATTTAAGGTGCTTTCCAAACTCAGACTCCGAAATAGTCACATCAAATTATTATCATTAACAAAGAGGGTGTAAAAGTTAAAACTGAACATCATTCTTATTGCTGTGATCTGTCAAACCGCAGAGAATTAGTTATGTATGCTCTTGCCATTATTCACTTTCTGTGAACGTCAGCCCTCAATATCACTTTGTTGCACTCCTTGACAACTTTATTTGTTTTTACATTCTTGTCACACAAACGCCAACAAACAAGGGGCAGGCAGACGAAGAGTTACAGCCAAATAACCACCAGGTGCTTCTGTATGATTGGAGTGGCACAAGCAGCTCTGCACCTACTCTACGCCAGAATGCTGCGGCCCAACACAAAAACCCTCCACCATAATCTCTCTGTCCTCCGTCACTCCTCCAAACAAGGTGGAATTTAGAGATTTGACGGCTAAACAAAATGAGGTGTAAACAAAACCCACAGTCACTAAAAAACTTGGAAGTCATTAAAAAGAACAAGAGTTGCTCGTGGAGAAGATTGGCCATGTAAGGCGTGCAAACAAAAGCAAACCCCTTCGTCCCTGTTCAACTTCTGCTGCCACAATTAGCCGTGGTTTCTGGATTTACACCTCCACGGTCACACTTCACTCACTGAATTCTCAAGAATGTCAACAATTAATTTGTGTTCAAGTAATGCAGTAATATCTTTTGGTATTGCTATGTGTCTTAAATTAATGTTGTGGCTCACAAAAATGAATTCTGTCATTAAAGTGGTCCAAATTACTCTTTAGGTGAATGGATAAAGTTAGCCTTGAACCTGAGATGAATTCCATGGGCCCTATTTTAACGATCTGGGGGCGTATTACAGAACATTTCTATCTTAGGTCTTAACTTAAGATACGATAAGTTAATTTAGGATTTTTCACAAATTCGTATTACAGAAGCAAATCTTAACTTGATTTAGGACTCTTATCCTATCTTACAAAATCTCATCTTATCTGTAGTTAAGAAATCTTAAACTGCTCCATCGAGTTCGGTAATCAACTGTCAGGTCTGTTACCAAGCAACCAAAGACGCGCAAACTGCTTCTGAGGTAAACCTAAAATCAAAATGGAGAAACAACGACGCGCTTTTAATTCCAATGCGGCAGAGACTCAAAGTTCCGTTGAAAAGGTAACGTTAATGTGACGAGTAGGGCGGGCGAGAGCCGTGAGAGAACGGCGCAAGACCGATGAAACGCGCAGCTGACGCTCATTATCACTCGCCAACGGCCGCGCGCCGTTCTCTCACGGCTCTCGCGCGCCCTGCTCGTCATAGTTAAAAAGCCTGTTTTATTCAGAAAGTTTTCACCTTCGCTCACTCACGAAGATAAGGAAATATTTTATCATTAAAGCGCAGCACATCCTCTGGGTCCTCCAAAAGTCTCTCCACCATTAAACATCGCTGCTCTTTGTCTTGGATAATTAATAAATGTAACACCATTCTCAAAAAAGGCTTTTGTTCTGTGATTTTTACCATTGGATTTCAAATAGGTTTGAAGTTAGGACACCGGTGGGGTTGTCCTAAAGTTAAGACAGCTTTTAGGATTTTTTGTCGAGTTAGGATGCTTCTGTAATACTCGTTTCCTATCCATAGTTAAGATACGATTATGCATTTAAGAAATGACATTCTGTAATAGCGTTTGTCCTAAATGAGGTCCTAACTGAAATTACCATGGTTACCAAACAGATAAGATAGGATTCTGTAGTTAAGATCTTTCTGTAATATGCCGCCTGAAACGTAAGTGTCAAAGCGCGAAGCGCAAGTAACTTTGTGGGCGGGTCTCGGCGCTGTTGCTATTTTCCCGGCGGGGTAAATGGCTCTTGCGCCCGGCGCAAATCTAAAATGGGTTGGTCTGAAGTAGCTTCATTATTCATAGGTGTGGTTTGGGCGTAACGTGAAATAAACCAATCAGAGCGTCATCCAACATTCCCTTTAAAAGCAGGTGCGCAAGTTCCATTATGGATTGCTATTATTATGGCGTATTTACCAGGCGCACGCCAGGAGCGGTTCACAGCCGAGGAGACTGATGTTCTTGTAAGAGCAGTGAAAGACAGAGAAGTTGTGTTGTATGGGGATGGGAGAAACCCACCCAAAATAGCGTCGGTTAAACAGGTTTTTTCACATCTTCGTGGCACACCACAATGATTTCCGTCATCTCATGTGTTAATATTTTTTTAGTGTAACAATTTATGATTTGCAAAAATAACTGTTGCATCTGTGTAGATTACATGAGCAAAGTGTATGCGCGTTGTGCACGCTATACATTATGGTCAAGCATGCGCCCTTAAAATAGCATAATGAACAACGCGCAACGCGCCACTGACTTTAGACTAGGTTTTTTCTGGTCAGTGGCGCAATTGTTTAATGGAACAGCAAAATAGCACCAGGGATTGTTTGCGCCGGAACACGCCTCCTTTTTTGCGCTGAACCGCTCAGGGAGCGCAAGTTCATTCACTAATTTAGCGACGTGCTTCTGTGGAGGGAAAAGCGCGCTTTGCGCGGGTGCAAAATAGGAATGACACATGCGTCGGTGTACAAAGTCAATTGCGCTGGGTGCAAGATAGGGCCCCATGTGTGAATTTGTGAAGTTCCAACAAATGAGTGATTAAAGATGGAGAGCTGTAGTAGAGGGATGCTTGAAGAATAGTCTATTTAAAGGTGCTGTAGGTAATTTTCTGACTGTACTAAAGCATAAAAATACAATAATATGTTTGCAGATATTTAGGAAATGTAAGTTCACATACTCGTTTCTCTGAAAAACACTGCTACAGCCAATTGTTTTTCTTTAAAATGTGTGTTTTTGTTTTGCTCTACGTAATTCCGCCCACTGCCAATTTACTCAATAGTATTTTGACACCCTGGGTTGCCAGTTGGAGGAAAACAAAATTAATTGCAGCCATGGAAGCCAGCAAACAAAATGGGTCAGAGATTGCAGATCCTACTCGACCTAAAAAGCCTCGGCATCCATCTAAAAATTACTTTGAATGGGAGCAAATTAAAACACGAATAAATCAACTTATCAACAGTTTGTAAGTCTCCTCTCCTCCCATTGTCAATTGCACTCACTCCTGTTGCATGTCCTCAATCTGGCAACCTGCGTGAGCATTGAGACTGAGTAGGAGGGGGCAGGGGAAGCAACTCTCTCCAATATTTTGAATTTGGACTGCAGCACCCATTTCACCCCCAAGCTGGTCAATATTACATACTGCACACCTTTAAGTGAAGTAAGTGGCTTATTTTTCATTCATCAATTTTAATAACATATGGCCTTGAACATCTCTGTATCTACCCACAGAATGAGAGCTAAATTCAATAGATTTATTTGTGTACATTTTGCTTTGTCATTTTCATTCATGTTGTTACTGCTAGCAACAGTAATCCATGCCTACGTACACCTATCACTGAGAGTAAATCATATGGATATGGTTCACACACACTTCTTATGATAAAGTGTAGTCCATGATGGTGCAACAAATCATAAACTGAAATTTCAATTAAAATGGGTACAATAAAAGTTATAAAACATCCTTTCAAACTAAAAAATCTTACTGACCCCAAACTTTTGAACAGTAGTGTAACTAAAATAAAATAACTGAGGTATATACACAACTTCACATAAAAATATATATATATATATATATATATATATATATATATATATATATATATATATATATATATATATATATATATATACAGTACAGTCCAAAAGTTTGGAACCACTAAGATTTTTAATGTTATTAAAAGAAGTTTCGTCTGCTCACCAAGGCTACATTTATTTAATTAAAAATACAGTAAAAAACAGTAATATTGTGAAATATTATTACAATTTAAAATAACTGTTTTCTATTTGAATATATTTCACAAAGTAATTTATTCCTGTGATTGCAAAGCTGAATTTTCAGCATCATTACTCCAGTCTTCAGTGTCACATGATCCTTCAGAAATCATTCTAATATGCTGATCTGCTGCTCAAGAAACATTTAATGTGTACAATTGTGCAAAATATTTGTGTACAATATTTTTTTTCAGGATTATTTGATGAATAGAAAGTTCAAAAGAACAGTGTTTATCTGAAATCTAATCTTTTGTAACATTATAAATGTCTTTACTGCCACTTTTGATTGATTTAATGCATCCTTGCTGAATAAAAGTATTCATTTCTTTAATTTCTTTTCAAAAAAATAAAAATAAAAATTCTTACTGACCCCAAACGTTTGAACAGTAGTGTATAATGCTACAGAAGCTTTGTATTTCAGATAAATGCTGTTCTTTTGAACTTTCTATTCATCAAGGAATCCTGAAAAAAAGTACACAACTGTTTTCAACATTGAAAATAATCATAAATGTTTATTGAGCAGCAGATCAGCATATTAGAATGATTTCTGAAGGATCATGTGACACTGAAGACTGGAGTAACGATGCTGAAAATTCAGCTTTGCATCACAGGAATAAATTACTTTGTCAAATATATTTAAATAGTACACAGTTATTTTAAATTGTAATAATATTTCACAATATTACTGTTTTTTACTGTATTTTTAATTAAATAAATGTAGCCTTGGTGAGCAGACGAAACTTCTTTTAAAAACATTAAAAATATTAGTGGTTCCAAACTTTTGGACTGTACTGTATATATATATATATATATATATATATATATATATATATATATATATATATATATATATATATATATATATATATATATATATATATACTGTAAGCAATGTTTAGACTTAGTCTTAGAACAGAATCATGCAACATGTAAAATTGTATTGCATTTTCTTAATCTGTGATTTAGATGGTCCAAGAATGCTCAAACAAACACATGTGAATTAATTTTACCTCACAGTTGGAGCATAATTACAAATGAAAACAACAAACAAGGCCTTTGGCAAGAGAAAGTCATTCATCCAACAATACGTACCAAGACAAATGTATGACTTGACAGCAAATTCACCTTAAAAATTAATAAAATTATGTTGTAATCACATTTTTCTGAATTTCTGAAAACAACACACATGCATATTTTATGTATTTTATAACATACATTCATCTTAGCTCTGGCATGCTGAAGAAGCCTTTTATAAGTTATTTGAAACATCGCTCAGCTGATAAGACTCAACTTGAGCCGATTTCATTGTCAGTCATGAAAGAATAATCAAGTCTTTGTCTTTTTAGCAGATAATGTCACAATCAATGAGTCTAGAACTAATAGCCAAAAGCTTTGCTATGAGTTAATTACAAGGGGAACGAGATTACAACAACCTTGGAGCTAATGGTTATCCAAACTGTAATTTGTCACCGCAGTTTCGCCTCAAGTAAAAAGCTATTTGGATACAAAGTCCAAACATGAATATTGTCCTGCCCCCTTTACCTCAATGACAGCCACTGAACAACATACTTCAGTGCGACTACAGTTTGTGCGACTGTGAGTTCCACACTTCATCACTTGTATGACAGAGAGAGGCACTCTAAATGTCTTTCTACACACACACACAACTGCACGCACACATACACACACACGCCGCTGTAATGCTCCTGGTGGCTCACTTCTCATTCTGACAAGATGCTAGACAGCACACTCTATATCGCCTCTCAGTAGGATTAGCAGCAGCTGTAATACCATGGATGACACAAGTGAGAGAATTTTTCAACTTCAGAATTAGCCCCTTAGCATCTATACTCAACTCAGTGACAATTTAAAAATAAAAATGACCTGGATACATTTTTATGTCTCTCAGCTTTGATATACTCTTCAGACGAAAGGTAAAAGGTTATTTGATAGTTGTATATTGTTGGATCAAACTGTGATTGTACCTAAAAAACATAGCAGAATCGGCTGTGAAGTTTATATTGTGCAGCAGCTCGACGGATAGGCAATATAGGTGGTCCCGACATGCCCGGAGGCCTCATGAGATGATCTATAATATGTAAGCAGATCATAACTTCAGGCTCTAGGACATTTCTCAGTCAATCTATACTGGAAGCTGGTGGCGAAACGTGATTAAAATAGATCAGTCCCATATTCTTTAATGAATATGGGTCCACTTCATTGCACCATGACGCGCTGTTCGCTTTCAGGGTAAAGTGAGTATATCACAGCTTCATTCAGATGTGCATGTAGTGCACCTTAAAATTTAACACATAAACCAGATTAATGGTCACTACCAAAAAAAAAGAAAAAAAAAAAGAAAAAGAAAACAGAAAAAAAAAGATGATAATTCACTCTATAAATACAACAACATAAGAAAAAGCAAGTGTATTTTTACTATTTGTCATCACTGATATATTTTCTATGTTATATGTCATGTATAAAATATATAAAATATCACTCATAGGAAAATTACAAACCAATGTGCAGATGCAAAGCCCCAAAATCCCACTATGTGTCAAAACTTTTGCCATGACATCAAGAGCAGAGCTTCCATTTTTTGCCACAGTTTGTTTTCATTGCAAGTTACTGCATTGAACTGTTAGCTGTAGTAATTTTTATCTACCGCAATATGTTTTACATCACTTTGCAGTGTCCTTCTTTTGCCCAGAGGTGCTTTTAAACCACCATGTGGCTAAACGTTGCTTTTATCTTGTTCAGCCTTGTTGTGATTGACAGGTATATGTGAATGTGCATCTGCTGGAGTTTGGGAATACAGCCTAGGCCAGATGTGACCTGCTGTTTGGTGCACAGAAAGCAAACACAGCAAACACCATCAACCATCTGCTGGTGCAAAATATCACCAGTCTGAACGTATGTCTTTGCCATTTTCTGCCCCCATAGAGACAAGATGTTACAATGTTCAGTAATAGATTGTTTCCACATGAAACCTGGAACAACAGTCTGTAATAAAACTGTCTCATTTACAGGATATATAACATTTAGTATGTGTGTGTATGTGTGTGTGTGTGTGTGTGTGTGTGTGTGTGTGTGTTGAGGGGGGCATATATACAGCAGGGTTCAATAAGTCCACATGAAAAATTAAGGAAATCATAGACTATATTTAAAACTATATGAAAATTAATTAGAAAGTTTTAGGAAAGAAAGAAAGAAAGAAAGAAAGAAAGAAAGAAAGAAAGAAAGAAAGAAAGAAAGAAAGAAAGAAAGAAAAATATTTTTTTTTTTCAAAAAAAAAACTAGTTCTTTTGAACTTTCTATTCATCAAAGAACTCTAAAAAAATCGCAGTTTCCACAAAAATACTACAACTTTTTTCAACATTGATAATAATAATAAGAAATGTTTCTTGAGTAGCAAATCAGCATATTATTATTATTGATTTCTGAAGGATCATGTGACACTGAAGACTGGAGTAATAATGCTGAATCACATGAATAAATTACATTTTAAAATATATTAAAATAGAAGATAGTTTTTGTTGTATTTTTGCACAAATAAATAATACAGACTTTTGAACGGTAGTGCAATATTGGACCAGCAGTCAAGTCAAGTCATCTTCATTTATATAGCGCGTTTTACAATACAGATTGTTCAAAGCAGCTTCACGGTGATAATACAGAAATTAATGGACAGAGATTGTTTTGGTTTTACAGCAGGTCTAGGAAAAAGTTATTATCGAGCTAAAGTAAGTTTTCGATTGAATCACTTCCGTTGTAAAAATAATTAATTATTAACTTAGGGGCCACTTAAATGACACCTTTTTAACTGAAAACAAAAGACTTTTAATGCTTTTTCTTGCCATTCATTTACATGTTTAGTCTATAGGTATGTGCAATTGAATGTGTATGTGTGCAGACGCTTAATCTTTTTTACAAAGTGACATTACCAAATTACTTGTGTGGTCCGCATAATACAGAATTATTAGTCGTTTCCGTGGATCCATGCGAACTGGAATCATTTTGATAACGTTTTATCTATACTTAGGGAAAGGAAAGGGAAGGAAGCATTCACAAGGAATAGTTTAGTTGACACTTCAGGGCTGCGTTGTGGTCGTGTCTAGGCGCAGGTCCTTCATCTCATCTGGATACGGCCTGGATCTGGCAGTACATCAGGTGTTATGGGAAGTGTTCCCGGTTCTGGCTGACCTAATTTATGCAGTCTTACAATTTACATGATTTGAATTATAGAAGTAGATAATGTGTTATGTGTTTGCCAGGTTAAATAGATGTGTTTTAGTCTAGATTTAAACTGACAGAGTGTGTCTGCTTCCCCGAACAATGCTAGGAAGACTTTTCCAAAGTTTAGGTGCTAAAAAAGGAAAAGAATCTACCACCTGCGGTTGATTTTGATATTCTACACTGTAAAAAAAATCCTGTTGTTTCTACGGAAAAATACCGGCAGCTGTGGTTACCAGAACAATACTGTAAAAATGACATCAAACCGTAAACATACTTACGGAGTTACATGTGAATTTTACATTTTAAATATGTATATTTAACATTGGATTTCAGTACACTGTAAAAAAAAATCCCAGTAAAATTTACGGTAAAATGACATATTTCATTAACTGATATAATGTTAATATACCAACCTAATGAAGTACTAATATTTGTTTTGTACCTTTATAATACACTGACAATCACCAAACACAGTGGTGATAAGAGTCACATGATGAATCAAAGTTCATCACAAGCAGATTTTCCACAAGCTGAGGAGGACAACACTAACATATAGAAGGAGCACACAGTGTCATTCACACACACACTAAACACCATTATGGTAACATGCATGAAATTTTAAAAATGCAATAAACATTAATTTAACAACATTAGATGTAACATAAAACCCTAATGTACATAACTGATTAGAAAAAAAATGAGAAAAACTAAGAAGAAACAGAGTTATTTCAACAAAAAATATATCAAATGTGAAGTGTCACGCAGGGAATTGTGGGAATGTCAATTTACGTTTTTTCACTGTAAATTTTACAATGAATTGTTATTTTTCACTTTCAAAAACTGTAAAATTACATTAAATGTACCGTTAGATCTATTACAGTTATTCACCGTATATAGTACGGAAACTTTCTGTAAACCAATTAACAGTTTTTCACCGCAGCATTTTTACAGTCTTTTACTGTTAAAATCACGGTAATTTTTTACAGTGTAGGTATTATCAACTGGCCAGCATTTTTTGATCTCACTAGACATGAAGGACTAGAATGTGTTAAGAGCTCGCTCAAGTACTGGGGAGCTAAACCATTTAGTGCTTTGTAAGTAATTAGCAAGATTTTAAAATTTATACGGTGTTTAATAGGGAGCCAATGCAGTGTTGACAGAACTGAACTAATGTGGTCATACTTCCTGGTTCTAGTAAGAACTCTAGCTGCTGCATTTTGGACCAGCTGGAGTTTGTTTATTAGTCATGCAGGGCAACCACCCAGTAAAGCATTACAATAATCTAGCCTTGAGGTCATGAACGCATGAACTAACTGTTTCACATTTGTCATTGAGAGCATGTGTTATAATTTAGATATATTTTTAAGATGGAAAACGTGGTTTTACTGATGCTAGAAACATGGCTTTCAAATGAAAGACTGGTATCAAAGCGGTAGCGGTAGTGCATATACTTTAACATTACAAATTTCTATTTACAGGTTGTTTTTCATCTAATTCAAGTGTCATGAATGATAAAAATCTATACAGGACCACAGGACCTTGCACTTTGAAAAACTATCTCTATCCATAAATCCATTCAAGTAATGATGAGTTATACCTAGCTACTAGCAGGTCTCAGGCAAACACAGTGACCTCTCAGATTGAGTTTATGGGCTCTGAATGTGTGCGCCTTGAAGTTTTTCCCATCATGCTTTTCTGTTGCTCTTGAAAAGCACCAACTCGTCTCTAGTGACTAAACCTCCATCTGCTGAAGGCCGTGGCAGTGCTTAAAAAGTGAACCTCACCTACCTGCCCTCTGATGGAGTCTTATTACCGCCTCAATTATTCAAATCCTCCAGCTGTGCAAAAATGTCATGCGCATTATTTTCAGTTAATTTCATGTCAGAGTTCCATTATGGATGGATCCCGCTGTTCTTCAGCTTGTGTGCGAGAACTCGAGGTGAAGCAGAACTCATTGCTGTCCACTTCTGCAATGCCAAATAGATGCAGACATGCTTTTAGACCATGCAAACAGTAAAGACATCATTTAACATATTTTACAACATCCTCATGATGTCCCAGTGATCATATAGGGTAGAGTGCAAGCTTTGTGAACATAACATATATTATATATATATATATATATATATATATATTAGGAGTGTAATGGTACATGTATTCATCCCGAACCAAATGGTACTGTGCATGCAATCAGATGACGAATACAGTCAGTCTCGGGCGACCCATGCTCCAGTCCAGAAGGGGCAATGCAGTTTGCTAACCGTCACAACAGCAATAATAGCACAAAAAGAACAGCGCATACGTGAATGACTTGAGCGCTTAAAAACAAAGCCTACTAGATAGTGTGCACGTGTCGAATGCGTCTCTGCGCTCATGGCAAAGGAGAATACTTTGAAAGGCTAGGGCACTCAACTGTGCGCGAAACGCGGACATTTAAGTATAGGAGGGTTGGGCTTAAGCTTTGAATGTTTAAATATAGTTTAAGTGGAGCAAATTGTAACACCCCTATTAAAAATAAATAAATAAAATATTAAAATTAAATAAATCTAAATTGTTCTCATATTCCCCATAATGGAATTGATGGTGTTCCCCAACTTTTTGTTATATTTTAGTTATATTAATATTTCAGGTAATATTTTTATGGCTCTATTTTTGTAGCTTTCTTTTAATTTGCATAGACAGCAGACATCTAATCATGCATTTTACTTTTACTAGCATCTCCTTTTCTCGACTAGAGGACAATGGCACATCTTACCCCACTCTCCCCTACCACATAACCAGCTCTGGTCATATCAGAACACCCTTTAAAACCTGCTGGCTCGGTTATTGGCACAAAAGCTCTGTCTCCTGCCTCCAATAGCACAGTGTTCCTTCAGACCAATTATTTGACCTCCTCAAGACTGAGAGCAAATCTGAGCACTGCAGCTGTGCAAAAACCACCCAGCCTGCAGGGCAAGGAGACTACGCCCTGCAGACAGAAGACGTCTTGCTGATCGCACTTGTTCTAGCGTCATGCGGTTGGGTGCACACTTCCGCCAGAGACATGACAGAGATAGATCCATCCATCAGAGCAGCCACAGCCCACACCCTTGCCCCGTCATTGCCGCAGAACAGAGGCGGTGAAACATGATAAACTATGATCTGCTGTGAACTGTTTCAGACATTTTGCACCCACACCCAGTCTAGAAAGAGCAACAGATTGAATTTCACCCTACGCATAGAAGTATGTAAAGCTGTGGTGAAAACTAAAGAAAAAAATAAGAAAAACATTGAGCAAATTTTAGGGGAAAAAATTGTTGATTTGAAAAAAAAAAAAAGTAACAAGTAGAGATAAGCTAAGAAATGGTCACTGATGTGATTGGCAACCCTGCAATTACCTATTATGCTATCTAGTTTGTTGCTTTCCTTTGCAATATTGACCAAACAAAAGCCATGCTTATCTTCACCTCAAGATACTCCTCTCGGCAGTGAATATTCTGATACCATCATAGCGTATCTTAAATATAGATGGATTCTGGGTCGGCTGCGTCTCTAGCTCACCTCCCTGCAGAGTTAAGTTAAAAGCATTTAAAATAAAGTGTAGCTGTTTAATGGATACACACATCACATCTTCAGGAGAGAAATAAGGGTTGAGAGTAGGGAACGAGGGCCCTCGCATTCATGTAGGCTATAATGCGATCAGCCACTGTTACTCTGAATAAATCTGAGAAACAAAATCACCCGAAACAGAGTTTCATACTTTGTGTTTACAGTGAATTTTTGTGAACTTCCCATGCACTAGTCAATAACGAAAATTTGTGGATGCAAAAATAAAAAATACATGAACTGCAAATAGTTCAAAAATCAAGTCAAAATTAAGTAAGTTTTTCCAAAGTAATCAGCCATTGGGGTAAGCTAAATAATCTTATTTCAAACCAAAAACAAGATTATTTATCTCACCCCAATTTTTTGATATTTAGACTGGAAACAATATAAAAAAATCTAAGTAAGATAAGCATTTTTGCAGTGTACCAAACTGCTACAGCAGTGGGGAAGATGCATTAGGCACTGAGTATCGTCATTTTAATGTCATTTAAATTTAGGGGAGACCGGGTAAGGTTGTAACATGGGGAGAGTTGTAAGACCACCAATTCCTCCAATCAGGCATAAGCTAGGAGTCCTATGATCATTTCATTATTAATACTCTCCTCCCAGGTCACATGGTTGTCAATAGGCTGTAAATAGACACATGCAGATTTTATAAAGAAAAAAAAACAAAAAAACAGATTTTTAGGTAGGTTTTTTTTTTTTTTTTTTTTTAATACATCTTAAAAATAAAAAATTCAGTGAGTTACAGATGCTGAAACAGTGTTACAACCATACCCGGTCTCCCCATACCTGTACAGTAATATGACATATCCTGTATCCTGTAAACTGAGATTAACAGCTTGACATTTTACAGCAGAATTTGTTTACAAAATGTATAACCTAATTATGATTTTAATTTACAATAAACAAACTTTGCCTAATGTAACTTCATTTTCGCACCTTCAGTCAAATCCTCCACAGTCTGCGTGCTTATTGCTATTGCTACTCCTGATTCTTGGCTTATTTTAAATCATGACTAATTCAGGGAGTTGAGACTCAGTCCAAATGATTCATTGAATCTCTGAGTTGCTGACCTGAGAACAGTTGCAAACTTCTAAACCTAAGACTCTTTTGAGCGCATTCTCTTCAGAGAACCAGTTGAAACGGTTCACTCGCACTGAACAATTCATTCGAACCTACTCCGCTGGCTCACCAAAAATAATTGGTTCTAAAGAGCCATACGTTTACTAATCGGGCGTTACTATCTCGTCTCAGAGTGGGTAATTAGGCTATTATCTTCAGTTCTACGAGGAACAATATTTGATGAAATGCATCTGAGTAAAAGGTAAATTATTGTACTTTGAAATGTTAAAGGGTTAGTTCACCCAAAAATGAAAATTCTGTCATTAATTACATACCCTCATATCGTTCCACACCCATAAGACCTTCATTCATCTTCGGAACACAAATTAAGATATTTTTGATAAATTTAAAAATCAGTAGTTCGGTGTGTGTATTAAACTTCCAAAGTCACACCCCCAGTGGTGAACCATTGAAATTTCAAAACACTTATGACGTAATGAAGCCTCATTTACTGAAATCACATGACTTTGGCAGTTTGATATATATATATATATATATATATATATATATATATATATATATATATATATATATATATATTGATATCTTAATTTGTGTTTCGAAGATGAACGAAGGTCTTACGGGTGTGGAACAACATGAGGGTGAGTAATAAATGACAGAATTTTCATTTTTGGGGGAACTAACCCTTTAAGTAATCTTACTAAAATGAAAATACTTATTATTTTACCACCATTGACAACTGCTGAAGTGATCTTGACAGATCTTTTCAAAGAATCAGTTGATCCATTTCACAAAACCAGGATGAACTGTTCCTCACACAAAGCTATCATTTGACTTTAGAAGTGTTACACAGAAGGTAGAAAGTCAGAGAGGTTTAGAGAGGTATGAAATGATGACAGAAATTTCATTTTTTGATGGAACTACAGAATTTATCCTGTCCTAAAAAAGTCTCTGGAGTGTTGTGTAACCGTATCAGTAAGTGTTGCAATTCACTCACTATATTAAAGATTCTTTTGTCTATATTTAGAAGTTCATTTTTGGTCACTGTTATTTTGTTTATTTTCTTAATATGCCCCAACTTTTCTTGTTCAATCCTGGCTCCTCCCTAATTAGTTGCTCATTGGCTAGTATACACCCTCTGTTAATTAGCCAATCACTGAAGCCATGTACTAATGAGTCCTGATTTATAAATGCCTGCAGTGAAGCATGATAGACTGTGAGTCGTTGGAGCTGCCTGATGCTTGTAACTTGTGTGTGCCCATATTCATGAGCAATGTACGTTTGTTTCTTTTGGGTTTCGTATATTGTATTTTTGATTGTTAATTTGTGTGGCTCATTTTCATTTAAGCATTTGTATTTCTGTTCTTGTTTAGAGACCACACACATACCTACCCCTACTCCATTTCATATAATGTGCTCCCTGCTCATCTTTGTTCTGTCTGTTTCAATGGAATAATAAAAGTGGCCATATGGAACTGTACTGGACTCTTGTGTTCTTGTTGACATCTTGTTGGACTCAAGCCAGCTATCCCTTAAAGCCCAAACTCCTTGACACTCAGTATTCCAACTGAGACATAGCGATGTCAATTTTCCAGTGGTTTCTGTCTGACTGTTTATTGAAGAAATTATGAAATTACAATGCTGTATCTATCCAGCTGTAGATGTTACTTCTCTGGAGCCACACAGCAGACATACTGTAGCAGCAATTGACAGAAAATGGGCGCTGACTCAGAGACCAGCATTAATTAATGCAGAACACAGCCGGTCAGTCTAAACCAGGGGGTTCAGGAGTTCACATAACAATAATTCCACCATTTGTATTATTATAATAACAATTAATCAACAGACATGTTTTAGATGCTAAAAAGTGATTATTTATGGTGTATTTTAATAGAAAATGAGAGATCTAAACAAAGAATTTCATTAGCATTAATGATTACTGGCCCTCCAAAAGGCCTGGCTTTAACCACAGGAAATGTGCATCATTAGAATTCTCAGTCCATTCTATTGACCTCACTTCAAGAGATCCATTCTTACAAGCTTAAATGCATCAATCTAACAATTTCCAGTGTGAATCAGGGACTAATCAATGCCGGTCATTTGTAGTTGGTCAACCTTACGGAGTGATAAAAGAGCTTTGAGGGCATTAAAGGCCTCTAAAAAAGAAATATAGATCAGAGACTCGCTGAGGGTCTCATTTCCTTGCTACGCCGGACTTTAAGCAGCTCGGCACGTTTATCAGTCTGACAGACGTGGCATTATGGCTTCTCTCTGCAAAGTCAACACTGTGAGCAAAGCCATGCACCACGGGGAGGGAAATTAGAGGAAGGCTACATCTGTAAAGAAAGCAAAAATTAACATTTACACAAACAAGCAAGTCCTAGTCTACAGTGTAGTTCAGAGAACAGCATGTGACTGTGAAAATATTTGTCATGTGCTCGCTCTAGCCACGGTCAGCCATCTCTCGCACTCTCACGGTGGGATACATGTGTATTCAATGTGCAAGTATGAGAGCATGTATGTTATGTTGGCTTTAAGGAATTTGGCACATTTCCCTACAGCCCTGTCTTTTAAAGTGCATTGGCTTTATCTGATTGGCAGCAGAGATCTTGACGCGAGCTGTCAAGAGAAATGCTTCAGTATTGTCTTCAAGGAATTCAATTTAAGATGTTCACATTACAAATCTTATTAAGAATATATTCAGGAACTAATGCTTTTAATTATAGACATGTTTTTCTAAGCTATATGTTTAATGCAATTTGCAGTGTTTACACATTACATCATCAAGCCAAGATCCAAGAAAAATCCAAGATGTCCAAGAAAAAGACAACCAGTTGGCACACGATTCCAACCCTTGGCCCGATCTTCAAAAGTGAGATGATCTCAGATAATGTCCCATAAACACAGAGTCATCTTCAGATTTGAAATAGACTTTTGATCATGACTTGTGGCTTCCACTGCATTGTTGGACAGTTTCATGTATTTTTATAAAAATAAATATTTGTAATGAATGAATAAATAAATGTGTAAATTAATATTACATTATAAATATTTCTATAAAAAATATGCAAATAAATGATTACATTAAATACAAATAAATAAAAACAGTTTTAATATTTTTAAATAAATGAAAAAATCACAACTTTAAGAACAGTAAATGTTTATGAATTTCAAACATTTTAGTTTCAGGGTTGTGGTGGGAATCGGGCAAACACTGAAATGTGTTGGCTCAAAATAAAAAAATAAATTAATGCAATTTATGACAACTTTGAATGAAATTACGTTCAACCAACAAACTATATTGAGTTAGAAGAACTTATTTTATAACATAAACACACTTTTTAAAGTTGATTACTCCAAAAAAAAAAAAAAAAAAAAAAAAAAAAAAAAAAGTCGCTCCAACTACTTAAGCCCTGGAAACCAGTTAATCTTATCTATTTCAGTTAACATGCACAGCTATCATAGCACATGCTTAATATAACTTATTTAGCATGTGTATTTAATGAAAAATTAAGATACTTGTCACTGGCATTAGTTCAGTCATTGCTTGTAGAGTCAAGTGTTTACCTTCATTTATCTCAGCACAATGGTAACCACAAAAACTTCAACATTTAACTTGTTCACAGGTCCTCTGAATTACTTTTTAGAGTGTTATGCATCCCGATGGATTACACTGTAAAAAAAAAAAAATGTTGGTTTAACTTAAAAAAGTAAGTTACCTGGTTGCCTTAAAGTTTTGAGTTCATTGAAATAAAAAAATTGAGTTAATATAATGAAGGCAATGAAGGTTTAATCAACAGAAACTTAAAATATTATGTTATCTGAACCACATTAATTATTGACGTTGATTTGACAAAAGAAAAATAAATATTACAATTAATGATTACAAATCATGAAAATAATTTTTACAGTGTAGATGGATGGATGGATGGATGGATGGATGGATGGATGGATAGTTAGATGAATGGATGGATAGATGGATGGATAGAAAATGGATAGTTAGGGGATGGATGGATGGATGGATGGATGGATGGATGGATGGATGGATGGATGGATGGATGGATGGATGGAGTAAGTAAGAGGTGTTGGTTAATTTTTTTCTGTACAAGCCTTCTAAACTGTACAAGCCAAATTAGGCTGATTCCTTGATGGACTTGTTGCATGACATGCTCTTGTCCTCAAATACCATGAACAACTCTTAAAAAAAATATAAACAATTCCTAATGAGTCTAATACTAAATTACTAATTTTGCACATGGTTTATGCAGTTACATCTGTGTCCTTAAGTTAAATCAGTTGAGAACCACTGGGGCAGGATACTTTTTGATTTAAATAACTCGATATGAGTGTCTTTTTGATTTGCACTGCTCATTGGTTCAGAGAGCTTCACAAGCAGAAGACAGCAATTCCTGCTTCCTTGAAGTCAGCACTGCCTTCCCAATCTTGATCTTATACTCTGACATTACTGCTCTGTCTCAAAAATGTCATCTCCTCTCTGTCATTCTGGAAATTTTAAAACGAGGAAGATTATACAAGATAGATCACAAAATATATCTAGGTCACGGTTACATAGCTTCATGAGTTTATAAAGTCTAACCGCAAAGTTTTCAAAGTAAGATCTGGAAGGTCTTCAGATGAAGAAGGGAAGGATATAACATTAAAAGTTTGTATTTCAGGAAATAAGAGTGGATTTGGATTTGAACTCTTTTTATGTGCTCAGCCAAGTTAAGGCCAATGAATCTGATACTGAAAAAATTAAAAATAATTATTTTTGCTTAAGTGCTTAATTATTTAAAATTAAAATTCATGTACATTTCCAGCAAACCACTGTAAAGAATCATTTTATAAATTAAAATTATATATATATATATATATATATATATATATATATATATATATATATATATATAAAACAGTTAGTTCCTGTTCTTGATTCTGATTGGTCAATAGCTGTGTTTTATTCACGATAAAACATGGCTATGACTGCTTCACCTAACGGTTCTGTGTATCACTACACAACACCCTTAGCACCCACTCTTAGCAACGTAAACTGTGGCCACGTTCACACTCTCAGTTTTTGGAACTGACTACCACATTTACTTACAGGTGAAATGTCTTGAAATGTCCCGTTCACACAGCAACTTACAGTAGCGTCTGGAACACTGTCTGTATGAACGTGCAATGAGACTCAAGCCCGTATTCTCTTACTAGTAACCATAACGACAGTGACCAACACAGTACGAATATTCCGAGAATGCAATTCTGAGTCCTGAAAATTTACAGGTGTGAGTTCGGTTATAGAATGCGGTTGTCACTTCCGTAAATAACCATACTGTGAGTGAACATAACCGTATTACACAGCAGCAGGATACGGTTGTCAGTCCTGTGTTTGAGTCCTTACATGTAATACAGTTACGTTCACACACAGTACGGTTATTTACGGGTGTGACAACCGTATTTTATAACCAAACTCACAACCGTAAATTTTCCGAAAATTCTCGTAATTTCGTAAATTTTAAACTTAATTCAAGAAATATTCAGTATATTAATATACAATTGTTAAAAGTGTACTTGATCAGAACTGATCTCATATTTATTATGATTTTTTTCTATGTCAGATTTAAGTTAACTGAAGAAGTTAAAAGGAAGTAGTGTTGAGGCTAAGCTAACTGATGGTTGCAGAATAAAACACATCTCTTAAAGACGAAACGGTTCACAAAATTGTGTTTGATTAAGCACACGTTTCATTTTAGAAACCTTTACGCATGCCCTTTGGTAGCTCAAAGTAAATCTATTAAAACTACAAGACCAAATGTGAGTCTGGCACTTCTGATAACGGCTATCTGCAATATTGCAAAAGGATGACATGATATTTTAGACAGATAAAGGGTACCATGCCTCTGTCCTTATAACCCATCATCAGAATAAAGGCATCCTAGAAATTGCCTTGCAGACATCCCAGATGGTGGTTCTGGAAAATACATGTGCAAAACTGGTAGCCGATATCACTTCTTAAAATTTTAAGGATTCCTCACTGTGGATGAAGATAAGAGAGCTTTCTGCAGGGGAACTTTTGAGGGTGCTGCCAGCTTTTCTTAACAGCTGCAAGGCAGATGTTTTGGCATATGCCCAAGTACATCATAAAAAGATCAGCATAGCATTTGGATGGTGCATGCATCAAATTCTCTAATCCCACTCCTGGTCAAGCATATTAGCAAGCCAATGTTATCTCCTAGGACACAGGAGATGCAGCCATTGATCTCTCTGTCATCCTCATGCAGTTAACTAAGGCTCTTGGGCCCAAGGTGAAGACATCTCGGCCAGCTTTATATTCACATAGGCATGTAATGAAACTCACTGTTGTTCAGCCAGTCACTGAGACACACATCCTGAGATGTTATTAACATCTGAGGGAGGAGCCTTTCATCAGTTGTGCTGCGTTTCACAGACAATCCTCCATGGCACCAGGGCAGAGGGTTAGTGCAATACCCTCATGACTTACAACAAATAAACACATTATATTGCAAGATCCCAGTGTTGGCATGCAAAGCTTTCTGGAACATTTATTTATTTATTTTCTACTTGAATACTCCTGAGCAAGTACAAACCATGCATTAAGCAAGAAGGTTGACATTTTTACTTAAGCATTTTGTTTGAGAACATTACTTTAAAATATCTTTTGTATATTTATATATCTGCCAAGAAAGGAATGAAAATGTATATATATATATATATATATATATATATATATATATATATATATATATAAATTCGGCTTATTAAACTGAAATATGACTCAAGACATATTTGAGTTTTTTTTTTTTTTTTTTTTATTGACCTGCTGAATCCAAATGAATATATCTGAGACAGGTCTGGAAGAACTAGTTAAGAGCTAAGAACAAGACCATTAACACATTTGCCCTGTAAGTCATCAGATTACCCCAAGAGGAATATGAAACTGTCAACAATAAGACCCAAAAAATAAAGCATAAATAATACATGGCTCCCATTGAGGCAAAGTGGGTCAAGTTTTGACTAGTTGGTAGATCGTCATAACTACACCATCTTGTTCCAAAAAAAAAACTTTCATCATTGATGGCCTGTAACAAGGCTTTATGTTCAAGGAAGAAGGAGGCTGGAACAGGTGACTGTTTAATGTAACTTTTAATGACTAAATCAACAAAATGAAAGTAAAGCTGCAGCCCCTCATATATGACTGCTGCATATAAAACATAATTAAACAATATAA
Source organism: Megalobrama amblycephala (assembly GCF_018812025.1). Classification (NCBI taxonomy): domain Eukaryota; kingdom Metazoa; phylum Chordata; class Actinopteri; order Cypriniformes; family Xenocyprididae; genus Megalobrama; species Megalobrama amblycephala. The sequence goes on along the minus strand of NC_063048.1, from coordinate 14,925,937 downwards.
AGTCCAGGGGCTTCATGTATCAACCTTGCGTACGCACAAAAACTTTGCGTACGCCAGCTTTCACGCTCATGCTCGGATGTACAGGTGCTGGTCATATAATTAGAGTATCATCAAAAAGTTGATTTATTTCACTAATTCCATTCAAAAAGTGAAACTTGTATATTATATTCATTCATTACACACAGACTGATATATTTCAAATGTTTATTTCTTTTAATTTTGATGATTATACCTGACAACTAAGGAAAATCCCAAATTCAGTATCTCAGAAAATTAGAATATTGTGAAAAGGTTCAATATTGAAGACACCTGGTGTCACACTCTAACCAGCTAATTAACTCAAAACACCTGCAAAGGCTTTTAAATGGTCTCTCAGTCTAGTTCTGTAGGCTACACAATCATGGGGAAGACTGCTGACTTGACAGTTGTCCAAAAGATGACCATCGACACCTTGCACAAGGAGGGCAAGACACAAAAGGTCATTGCAAAAGAGGCTGGCTGTTCACAGAGCTCCCTGTCCAAGCACATTAATAGAGAGGCGAAGGGAAGAAAAAGATGTGGTAGAAAAAAGTGTACAAGCAACAGGGATAACCGCACCCTGGAGAGGACTGTGAAACAAAACCCATCAAAAATGTGGGGGAGATTCACAAAGAGTGGACTGCAGCTGGAGTCAGTGCTTCAAGAACCACTACGCACAGACATATGCAAGACATGGGTTTCAGCTGTAGCATTCCTTGTGTCAAGCCACTCTTGAACAACAGACAGCATCAGAAGCATCTCACCTGGGCTAAAGACAAAAAGGACTGGACTGCTGCTGAGTGGTCCAAAGTTATGTTCTCTGATGAAAGTAAATTTTGCATTTCCTTTGGAAATCAGGGTCCCAGAGTTTGGAGGAAGAGAGGAGAGGCACACAATCCACGCTGCTTGAGGTCCAGTGTAAAGTTTCCACAGTCAGAATGGTTTGGGGTGCCATGTCATCTGCTGGTGTTGGTCCACTGTGTTTTCTGAGGTCCAAGGTCAACGCAGCCGTATACCAGGAAGTTTTGAGACTTCAGCTTCCTGTCTGACCAACTTTAGAAGAATTTCATTTTCCAACAGGACTTGGCACCTGCACACAGTGCCAAAGCTACCAGTACCTGGTTTAAGGACCATGGTATCCCTGTTCTTAATTGGCCACAACTCGCCTGACCTTAACCCCATAGAAAATCTATGGGGTATTGTGAAGAGGAAGATGCGATATGCCAGACCCAACAATGCAGAAGAGCTGAAGGCCACTATCAGAGCAACCTGGGCTCTCATAACACCTGAGCAGTGCCACAGACTGATCGACCCCATGCCACGCCGCATTGCTGCAGTAATTCAGGCAAAAGGAGCCCCAACTAAGTATTGAGTGCTGTACATGCTCATACTTTTCATGTTCATACTTTTCAGTTGGCCAAGATTTCTAAAAATCTTTCTTTGTATTGGTCTTAAGTAGGGGTGTAACGATATATCGCAGTACGATATTTCGCGATGCAAAAATGTTACGATATGTATCGTAGAGTGATGTCGGTACTTTTACAATATGACGGCAGTCTAATCTTATTAGTTGAGCTGCCGACGTGACCTACTCTGCAACATGGAGGTGGCAGTGAGAGAAGCCAGGTTGTCACCGCATATTAAGAGGGTGTGTCTCAATCAGCTTTCTAGTTCAGTAAGTGTTTCGCGCACACATCGAATCTTTCAAGCAGGTTTAAACATTTCTCGCGTCAGTCTCTTGCTTGGTCGCGTGAGAAAAGTCATGGCTTTCTTTCACCACAGTGCCACAGCAACAGCTGTGCTCACAGAAAAGCAAAAGTTGCTTGCGATGCTTTGCACATATTGCGTCTTTTCCACGTGCAAGTCAGTTATTTCAAATGTAGCCACGCGGAAGGCGCACTCATAATGGAAGCAACGCGGTCGCGATGCGCATGCGGTGTGTTTTCCAGGGGAATCGAGATGAAAAATTCTCAACTTTTCAGAATGCCTCAAGCGCACCGCAGGTCATGTGATATGAACCAACCAATCAGCTTCGGCCTTTCCATAACAAAACATCAAAACCTCAGCCGAACAGCTGATCATAGCTGGACAGGGTGGTTTTTATATCCATGGGCGTCGGAACCATTGTATGTGGGTGGGACAAGACCCACCCACTTTTTAAGACCAATGATATTGGACCCACTCACTTTTACCGTCTCTAATTCAGCATTTGTCTAATCCCCCTCAGGTGATGCTACTCCACACACCACCAACAGAGCATAAAAAATACCAAAAATAAAAATATTTTTTAAAACATCGCCAAGTAAAACGCTGTGTTTATAAAGAAATGTCTCTTTACGACCACAACAAACGGGACACTTTTCAGACGCGCATTCCACCTTCACCTCAGCGCCAGGCGCAAGTCAAACAAGCGCGGAAAAGGTAGCTTCAGCTGAACAACAGTGAACTGTGGTCAGATGAGATGTTGTCAGGCTATATCAGTAAAACTCCAATCAGCCGTTAGGCTATAGCTACTGCGCTCGAGGAGGCGCGAACTCAAGAATTGCTCGCGCAAATGCGCCGGCGCGCGCTGAATATTACTTTAATTATAGCTTAACTAAAGCGTTAAAGAAACTACGGGCATGCGCCATCATTATTCTGAGGTAAATTAAGTCATGGAATTACCAAACATGCGATTAAAGCTGCCTCAAAACTGCGTGCATGTATGTATTTGTTGACATGGTTTTAAAGCTATTGTTATCCAATTTGTTAGCCTTAAAACGTCTTAAAATGCATATATGTACACCAAGGAAATCAAAATTTTCTCGGGGGACCATGCCCCCGAACCCCCCTAGCATAATACATTTTTTAACCTCGGTAAATAGAAAACCCTGCGTACGGCCCTGCTTCTTTTCTATCTAACGAAATCACAGGTAATTGTGTATTTTCCGGTTGTGCGCACTTGGGGGCTAAACTTTGTATGCACTGTGTGATCAATGTGTGAAAATAAATGGGAGTAATTAATTAATAAATAAATAAATAAATAAATAAATGCATAAAAAAAATTGGAGGGAGGACCCACCCACATTTTTTTTGCTTCCGACGCCCATGTTTATATCTTATCTCGATAAATATATCTAGTAGTAAAGGTAATGCAAGGGCTAGAAATCAATTTATCCTTTGCTGAAACTTCCTGATCCTCTTTGCAAGCGCAGTTCATGGTTCAAAACAGACACCACGGGACCGCAAGCGCTTTGGAAAGGAGAAGCAGTGCGGCCGCGCCTTCCACACGTTTTTAGACGTCATGTGAGAACGGAACCTTAGGATTCTTAATTCTAAGTTCATGTTAAATTTAACTTTTTTTCAGTGACAGACAGACCTATTCAGCTGTTAATTTGAATACAGAAGGTTTTTATTAAACCTGAAATGTGATCTTGTATGTACAACAAGGAAAAGTATTGAAATTTGTTAATGTTTTTAAAATAAATTAAACTGAAATTCAAATAAGATTTTGTTCAAAATATCATGATATGTATTGTATCGTGAACTCCGTATCGAGATACGTACCGTATCGTGACCCGAGCGTATCGTTACACCCAGTGGTGTAGTCGGGGCGGTACGCACGCATAGCCTACGCCGTATGCTTACTTTTTGCTCAGGGCTGTTTGCGTATTACGACTTCTAAGGATCAGTATTTGCATATACCCACTTGTTTTTTGCTTCGAAAGTCCATAATGTCCTGTTAGCTTTTCCTTTAACTGTGTGTCCAATGCTGTTGTGTAAACTCGCGATTCTTTGTTGTAATTGGTGCATGAGCACTTCTGCCATTCTACCTTTTCCCGCTCATCATCGGCTAAAAACCAGACTTCACAGTGCGTGTTCGCGCTGCAGTGAGATATCTCCGATCAAAGCCGCTCGGAGTTTTCAGCCGTGCATTGAGCACAGATCTCTCACTGCAGCGGTCACGGCGTGAGAAATATGCTGGTGAGGAAATAAGACTATTAATTAATTATATAGCCTACATCATGCGTTCAGAACTTTTATAAGCGCTAATTTCCCGTACAAACTGAAAAGACCATCAGCGCAAATGAAGTCTTGTTTATTTAATGCATTAGTGCACGAATCAAAAGCGAAACATACTAGGCTGCTACTCTGAATCTTATTAAGCTCCAAAAGTTTGATAAGATTTCCACGAGCCATCCCGACACTGATGATAAAATGTGCGATCCATTTGAATTCTATTGAGAGTTAAACACTTTAAAACGCTATAGAGAAAGTCAAACGTGATCTAGACTGATGAACAAAATGAACAAAAGACTGAAAAGAGGACAAACATCATCTTGCGCCAACAATTATTAGGGAGCTTTTTAAACTATTCATGACCCAACCTTACTAGAATTTATATAGTTTTATTGCAGTAATTATGGTAAATTTGGCTAACTTGTAGAATTTATAACCTATTAAGGGAATTCAGATTCAGACTAGATTTATATTACACCTGAGACATCTTCTGTTGTTTCTATAGGCTATGTGTAGGTTGCTATTTTTCATAACAAATGCTTTGATAATGGAAAATGATATAGGCTAGTTTGACTTCATATAACACAATGAAGTAGAAAATTCTGTCAAACTGATAAGCTTACATAGTCGTAAATAAAACTGAGTTTACAGAGGTTACCGGGGAAACATCTTTATTTCTGCTGCTCCATAAGCGCCAACTACTGACAGAGAGTGGTTTAAATTTTCATTCAGCCTGACTACTGTTTTTGTTTGTTTGTGACCACATTTTTATAATGTTAATAAATTAGATTTCGAATAATTGGCTTTTTTTTTTAACACCCTTTTTCGAATGCACTGTATTTATTTGTTTTTAATGAAACATGTTACTAGTGAACAACAACATAAAACACATTTACTGTCGTGTTTTTTTTTTTATGGGGGGGGTGGGGGTGGGGGGGTAATAGTACACCACTTATTTTTTTTAGGACTACACCACCCTATAGTCTTAAGTAATATTCTAATTTTCTGAGATACTGAATTTGGGATTTTCCTTAGTTGTCAGTTATAATCATCAAAATTAAAAGAAATAAACATTTGAAATATATCAGTCTGTGTGTAATGAATGAATATAATATACAAGTTTCACTTTTTGAATGGAATTAGTGAAATAAATCAACTTTTTGATGATTTTTTAATTATATGACCAGCACCTGTATGTGTATACACTGTAAAAAATGACCGTGATTTTAACAGTAAAAGACTGTAAAAATGCTGTGGTGAAAAACTGTCAATTGGTTTACAGAAAGTTTCCGTACTATATACGGTGAATAACTGTAATAGATCTAACGGTACATTTAATGTAATTTTACGGTAAAATACCGTTAAATTCACAGTTTTTGGAAGTGAAAAATAACAATTCATTGTAAAATTTACAGTGAAAAACCGTAATTTGACATTCCCACAATTCCCTGCGTGACACTTCACATTTGATATATTTTCGTTGAAATAACTCTGTTTCTTCTTAGTTTTTCTCATTTTTTTTCTAATCAGTTATGTACATTAGGGTTTTATGTTACATCTAATGTTGTTAAATTAATGTTTATTGCATTTTTATAATTTCATGCATGTTACCATGATGGTGTTTAGTGTGTGTGTGAATGACACTGTGTGCTTCTATATGTTAGTGTTGTCCTTCTCAGCTTGTGATGAACTTTGATTCATCATGTGACTCTCATCACCACTGTGTTTGGTGACTGTCAGTGTATTATAAAGGTACAAAACAGATATTAGTAATTCATTAGGTTGGTAAATTAACATTATATCAGTTAATGAAATACGTTATTTTACCGTAAATTTAACAGATTTTTTTTTTTTTTAACGTTGCTACTGTATTTTTTACGGTAAAGTTCTGGCAACCACAGCTGCCGGTTTTTTACCGTAAATTTTACTGGGATTTTTTTTACAGTGTATATATATATATATATATATATATAAGCACATTATATGCTAAAACATCAAAACTTGAATGACAGCCTACAATTTTCTGATCACTCAACCTAGTAGCTAGTAGGTACTTCGATACCAAATCGATACACAAATTTTAAAAATGTGACATTTGAGTGTTAGAGCGACTACGTAAACACCTCTGATTGGCCATTGTTTTCACACGCTCAACATATACTTTATGTCTGTGATTGGCTACAATGATCAACGCAAGAGAGTGTTTGAAAGCACACGGAAGTGTTTGAATTTCAAGCGTTTTGAAAGCGGGAGCATTTGAAAGCAGGCGCCTGTCTGCTGATAGATGCCTGCTTTCAAATGCTCCGGTGTGTATCTGTATAAGCGCTCAGTGAAGACTGAACAAGTCTCTTTAAAAATGCAAGCACTGCAATGATAAATAACAAAATAATGCATTCAGCTCCCTCTTGCACAATTGAGAAAGTGTACAACTTTGTGGCCAAAAGAATTGTAATGCAATGGAAGGATTTTTCAAACTGTTTGGACATCCACAACAAAACATCACTCAATGCTTGTAATGTTTTCCTCCTCTGCTGGTTTGTTTACCCCCTTAACATGTACTCACATTTTACCCCTGCCAGTAGCAAGAGATATTTTATTGCACATCTGTTCATCTTTAAACACCCCAAGGATGCTGTGCATTGAAGATAAGAATCAAAGAGAGGTGAGTCTATCACAGCCAATTTAGTTCACTAGTGCAGCAATACATACTCCACAAGTAACATTGCGTTCAGATGATAACCAAAGATGACCTCTTTCTGAAAGAATTATTCACATCAGCAGTTATTTGATAGCGGTGCATGGAGTCTTTCATCACATCACTAGGGTTGTGCATGAACATTCAAGTTTGGCTCTATCCCAAAAGTCACCCTAAGCTCTTTATCTTGATCTACACTTTGGTGACGGAGCATAGTGGCCTTCTAAAACCTAAAATCTGACGTCATACAATTTTCTATGCAATGAAGTGTGACTTAAATGGATAGTTCACCCAAAAAATGAACATTTTGTTTGTTCATTTACTCACCCTAATGTCATTCCAAACCCATAAAACTTACTTTCTTCTGTCAAACCCAACTGAGGATATCTTAAATATTTTGTTTATATTTTAAAACCATTTTTGTCCATATATTTAAAGTCAGTGGGTTCTAAAACAACACTGGACCGCCTCCTTTTGCATTCCTTACGACATGAGAGTAATTGAACTATCTCTTAAACTATCCAAATACTGTATCTGACAATCTTGCATCTATTCGTTTTGTATTATTTGCACACAGGAACACCTTTATCACACTTTCTGCCTATGACATTACCATTATGCATTACGATAAATTATTAAAGCAGGTTTATCATTTTATCAATGTTCCTGATCATATAGTGGAAAATCAATTTAACAGTTTGAATCCTGCGGAGGCGCAGCATGAATTCCTAATGGGTCGTGTAACCTTGGTAACATTAAAATCAGTTCAATCAGTTACACCTGAGATGGAGCGAATAATGCATTTGCAGCGCATCAAGACAAACACTAACAAAAAGCTTCTTTGCATGCATTAGTTATTGAGATGAGACAGAGGTCATGACCTGCCTCTCATTGGACCCTGCTGAGGGGAGACAAATTCGTTACAGATCTTGCTTTTGGCATCTGTACAGAACTCTAGAGAGTAATCAAAACAAATGTTTTCATAGTCAGTCCTGCATTAACTGAATAACTAAATGCCTTTTTGGTCCTCATGGGAGCAGAATTATAATCAATGACCTGGATCTTAGAGGTCTATATTGCAATGAATATTATACAAACAGGTGAAGAGCATTTTAGGTTGGTGGAACGGCCCATCTGGGATCATTTGAGCCTAGAAGCTGATCAGACATTGTAAAGTACTGTATTGAATTGGTAGATTCCCCTCTAGTTCTGAAGCATCTGTTATATCAGATGGATTAGTGAAGGCAGATACCCTTGAAGTGGTGTATGATGTTTATTTAAGCTTGTGTGCATGCGTGTTTGCATACATAAAAACCCCAAACTGATGGATTTCTATTTGAGGGTATTTGTAGATCATGTTTGTAATATTAATGGCCTTTGTGCTCTCTGCTCATTGATGATAGACTGACGAGGCAAAGGAGAGTGTTTTATAATCAAAAACACCATATTTCCCTGCATAAGTGATGAATTATTTATCAGGTAGACACAACTGCTGACTCAAAACTTTTAAGAGCATGTTTCTGGTGAGATAGTGCTAATGTCTAACTAATTAATTTCCCCTCTTAAGGTACCATGTGGAACATACAGATGAACATATCAATAGCCCGTATGATGTAGTCTATGTCAGTGGTTCTTAACGTTTTTGGCTCCAATGCCCCCCATTGTCCACAACTAGATCTATATCTATGATATGTTAATATGTTCTATTGTTATATCTATAATATGTTAATATTAGTGTTGGAACCTGATGCACTCTGGGATGACAACAAGCTGGTGGAGGGAGTGTGATGCTCTGGGCAATGTTCTGCTAAGAATCCCTGGGTCCAGCCATTATTGTGGATGTAAATTTGACACACGGCACCTAAACATTGTTGCAGACCGTACAGCACTCCATGACAATGGTGTTCCCTGGTGGAAGTGGCCTCTTTCGGCAGGATAATGCACCCTGCACACTGTACACATTGTTCAGGAATGGTTTGAGGAACATGATGAAGAGCCCTGGCCTCCAAACTCCCCGGATCTCAATCCACTTTAGCATCTATGGGATGTGCTGGACCAACAAGTTCAATCCAGGGTGCTTCACCTCGCAACCTACAGGACATTAAGGATCTGCTGCTAATGTCTTGACACCACAAAACAGATACTACAGGACAACTTCAGGGCTCTTGTAGAGTCCATGCCTTGGCAGGTCAGTACCGTTTTGGCAGCATACGGAGGACCAAAAGCATATTAGGCAGGTGGCCATAACGTTTTGGCTCATTGGGCATTTATAATGTATACCAATTTAAAATACACCATTTAGTTGAGATGTTATTAGTTTATGCTGGAGCTGCTGTGCTGTTTGCGGCTAACAACGAACACTTTGTATTTACTCTTGTGTACTGTACATTCATTTTTTGTGCTTCCTTGTCGTTCATTCATCATCTGCACTTTATTTTTTGTGAAGCATTGTTGTGCCTCAGCTGTGATAAACAGACATCCAGTCGCATTGCGTGTGTAACAGTGGCCAGATAGTGAGAGTTTTGCGGTTAAACTACTGCATACTGACGACTGCTAGAGAAAGAGGTCTTTAGCATCATTGGTAGTGCACTTGCCTCGCATGCCAGCAGTAATCGGGCCGGGGTTCGAGACCGACTCTGAGCAGGGTGGTTAGGATTGGAGTGTGAGTTTTGGAGGCTGAGCAATGAAGAGAGGGATGGGTTTGTTTGGGTTGATTTCAAATATCAACAATGTCCAACAGCGTTGTTCAAAATCTACTTACCGCACCTTTAACGGGGAGGATTATGGGAAATAGTGTAGAGAGGGAACAGGCATGGTGACTGATAAATGTTGATCCTGACACATATATCCAATTTTATTTCTTCTTCTCAAGATTGTGGGAACCCTAGAAAACAACAACAACAAACTGTTGTTGAGGCAGTGAATAAAAATAATAAATATATTGATTTTTAGTTGTTTTAATTTATTTTATTTTTTATTTGTTTTGTCTTGTCTTTTAAATCATTGCAAGTCATCTTGCAGCCCCACTGGAAATTTTCAGAGGTTGAGAACCGCTGGCCTATGTGATATTAATATAAAAAAGGAGAACTAAATCAAAAAGTTGACACATTACCTGATTATTTAGCAAAATATGCTAAAATATGCACATTATTCTCTCCCCAGTTTTACAAATTACTCAGAGAAGCTATAAATTCTATCAATATGTTTCTGATTGCCTCTTTAATTACAACTTGGCACTTAATTTTAACTTGGGAACTAATGGAAAACTCATTTATTTACTTGGTATTATTACACTTTAGACGGCTTTCTATAGCAGCTTTTTCCGTTGAATAATGAGTTGCAATGACACCCATGATAAAAAAAAGTATGTTCAGTTAACATTAATTAGTTCATATATGCAAAATCTACATATGCATTAGAAAAGGTTATATTAATGATTATTAAAATTACTAGTATTTTAATAGGAAGCTTTTCTATTTCTCAAATAATCCTTAAGTTACATTTTCCTTTTGTTTATTCCTTAAATTAAAAAGCTTGCCTAAGAAGAAAAAATAATATTCTCTCTCACCATCTACAATTATTAAGTGCAAGTCATTAGTTACAAACATGCATGTGAATATGTTGCCCACGTCAGAACAAATGAGTCTTTAGGGTTATTAGGACTGTGTGCTCAGTAAGGTCCCATAGTTTCATAGAGGGAATATTAAAAGAAAAAAAAACGAAAAAAAAAAAAAAAAAACGTACGTATGCAGACACTGCAGTATGAATGGACTTCAGAGGAAGTAGTCTTAAAAAGCCAAGAAACTAGAGAAAGAGCTATGATAGCCCCCTTGGGCGGTACAAAGGGTGCCGTGTGGGTCAGATCTGTACCTTACAGGGTAAAGAAAACACAGACTCCTGTGGCTACTAGATCCGCTATAACTTAACAGAAAATGCTGTATCAACATAATTATGTATTCAGAGGTTCCACAATTATGTTCACAGCATTTTTAAAATAGCCCTGGATGTGTGATTTCATTTTAAGAGGTCACAGAGTTTGTTGAGCAGGAAAGCAAAACCAACTGAAGGCTGAAAGAAAAAAAAAAACAAAAAAAAAAAACTTTTGCATCAGAAAGCGCCAGCCAAACATGACTGATGCTGACTGAAATCTGTTTTTGATGTAGAAACTAACTTTTTGTGATTGAGTGTAGAAGCAATATGAACATCCTATTCTGGTTGTGGTGCAGTTGTAATAACATTGTAGTGTTATGATCTAAAAAGGAACCATTAAGGTCAACAATACCGTCCACCAATCAGAGCATTTGAAAATGATAAAAAATTACAGTCTATTTGCTCAGAAGTGCTTTTAAACCCACACAAGGACTGCTGAGAAACGTAAAGCCCCCACTGAGTGGAGGAACACTAAAGCCATTTTCAATCTCATAACATGACTGAGTGATCGGTTAGTGCACTTCACCCACTTTTACCGTACACTATATACAACCTAATTCACATGTCAACATGAGTGAGGAATGAACTGATGCTTTCAAAAAGAGGTACAATGGGATTATATAACTTTTTTTTCAAGATGTTCATGTTGGTCTATCTATCTATCTATCTATCTATCTATCTATCTATCTATCTATCTATCTATCTATCTATCTATCTATCTATCTATCTATCATATGTGTATCTAATACATTTAAAAGAAAAACTAATTTGAATATTTTACTAACTACTTCATAAATCAAGTTCTGTCCTGAAACCGATTGCACAGGCCGATTGTAACAGCTCCAATGCATGCATGCGTATTGGTGAATATATAGTTTTAGAAATACAAAGTTCTGTCATGAAACTCTTGATGGCACAGGCTGATAGGTCCTTAACTCAGTCTGCTTGCAATCACATAATTCTCTATAGGGCACATCTGATTGGTTCCTACTGTAACAGTAGCCAATGAGTTTGCTGCTCAACTTCAAATACTCGGTCAGCATTAATTAAGCAGTTTGCAGCGCACTTTCAGAAACCCTCCATCTTCCCCAGCTCCACCTGTATCGATCTGCTATGAGTAATTCATATAAGCTATTGTACAGCAGCAGCATGTCTTACTTGCTTACAGCAACGTGTTGTGTAATAGCATGTAATAGCAGGTCCCGTACTTGCTCTGCTGCAGCAATAACTAACAGCAGCAGCAGCATAGCAGATCTATTGCTATGCTAATGTAATAGCATGTAATAGCATGTCCCGTACTTGCTCTGCTGCAGCAATAACTAACAGCAGCAGCAGCATAGCAGATCTATTGCTATGCTAATGTAATAGCATGTAATAGCATGTCCCGTACTTGCTCTGCTGCAGCAATAACTAACAGCAGCAGCAGCATAGCAGATCTATTCCACCAAGACCAAACATGTTAACATTGTCATAATCCATTACCATGCCAAACACTCCAAGAGTTGTCATGACAGAAATGCAATAATAATTTATATATTAAATAATTATTACAATATATAATAATAATAATAAGATCTGAATAGATAACAGGTATACTTTTACAGTGTAAACATTAAACCTGGAAGCCACCTGTTTAAATGCAACAAACTCAGTGAAAGTATTTAAGGATGAGCATATGTTCATGCTGAGAGAGAGAACGAGAGAGATCAAGCCATACTTTAAGGATGTATACAGTTTCTTAACTCAGGAAATTTATGGCATAGCATTTGAACTTTTGACTTTTGATTTACACGACTTACATGGTTACAGGGCACAGAGGAAATGATGGAAAAGGAGAGGAATGGATAAAAGGCTGTTTAGTTAAGCCGTGTTCCGTCTCTCGGTCAAAGGTGGGTTATTACAGTGAGCCTGCTGAGCCTTGCTTGTCTTGGCTTACATGTATCTTTGGCATTTCCCTGTGTGTATTCTTTTTTCTACTTAAAGAGGTCTTGACTCATTCTTTCAGCTTTTTAGAGATACTTCAACTAGGCTTTGAAAGTAAGCACAAATCATGTTTTTTTTGTTGTTGTTTTTTTAAAGCCTGGTAAATGTGTTTTCTTGGTAATCTTATAGGCTTATATATTTCATATATTCATATGTTGTACCTGTTGAGAGTTAGGTTCATAATCTGAGAAAGGAAGAATTGTAATACTACACTACACTACAATGCAATTGCACCTTCGGTTGACTGACAGCTTGTTTGGAGTTATTCCACATTCCCATTTTTCTACTAATATCACATGTGTGAATATATCGATACACTGTTGTCATAGATTTAATGAAACTGCGTCAAAGCAAAGTGGACCTCAAATAACAATTCAGTTCACAGCTAATCTCTCTTCATTTACTCATGACAGTTAGTAACATGCTGCTCATGACTATCAACAACTGCAGTTTTAATCCCTGCAACAAAATGATGAGTTTATTTTAGAAACCACTTCAGATTGTCAGTTGATGTCACATTTAGAGGCAGAGAGATGTTGAACTTGTGAGCTGTAACACTCTTAGCCAAATGAGTTTGACTGTCTGAAAGGTTAATGTCTAATAATTGTACTATCGAGGACTTTGGATCAGGGATCTTGTGGATCCTCTTTCTGCTCCTGGGGCCTGATTACGACATATCAAGGTTTGCATTTGAAAAGAGCTCACATAGCTTGCATAGTCAAGCTCAAGGACAAGAAACCAAGATAAGACACTCAAACATTTCCCAGCATTTTCCCTGCAACAAAGAGACTTAATAAATAAGCATCCCATTAAATTTGTTGCAGGGGAAGTGGCCACTCACAGGGCTAGTGGTTGATACTAATCGATTACAATTGCTGGAAGAGCATGCTGATAAGGTTCTGCAGTCGCACATATAAACATAGAGTGAAGTCCCAAACTCTGAGACCACCTGAAAATGCTATTTTTCATTTTCCTTTTTTCCCTCATTACAAATTACTCTACTGTTCATAAGTTTGGGGTCAGTAATTTAAAAATAATAATAATAATAATAATAATAATTTAATTCAGCAAGGATGCATTAAACTGATCAAATGTTACAGTAAATCATGTCCCCACCACTTTTTGAAACATCTTGCCATCTATATGTATCTTATACAAAAGAAACATCTCTAGTTGATTAGCAATTTGTTTGTTTGATTTGGCACTGGGATGTGTTGTTTTTGAAATCATTGTTGCCACTGTTATCAGTGGTGCAACAATGTTCTCTTGAACATTGCATACTGAGCAGTCTTCACACAGAGCGTTTCGATATATCGCTTAACGCCATTGTGGAGACTCTTTTCATTCCTGTGAAATCACAAAACAAAATGCATATAAACATGTCCCACCCTGCTCTTGATATACAATCACTGATGGACATCTGGGTTTTAATGAAAAAAAAAAAGAAAAAAAAAAAAAAAGGGTGGATTAGAACCCAGAACCTCTGGCAAGTTTAACAAAAATTCTGCCACTAGCCCATTAGGACTAGTACCTAATGTAAATCTACATATTTTTTCACCATAGTCTCGAGACTAACACTATATTGTATTATAGGAGATGTAAGGATGAAACTATCACAATTGTGCATTTATTATTGTACATTTCTGATGTACAATCTTCAGTTCCATAGAAACAGTAAAGTGTAATAATATTTCACAGCTTTTACTGTATTTTTGATCGAATAAATGCAGCCTTGGAGAGCTTAAGACACTTCTGAATGATGTATATTATAAGCATAACAATTTGAGTAAAAGTTGAGTTGAAAATGTCTTAGTTTTTAGTTTGCCCCCCTTTTGGTTTAATGACAGCAGACCTGGAGATATACACCTATCAGGCATAACATTATGACCATAATATTGTGTTGGTCACCCTTTTGTTGCAGCCCTGACCTGTTGAGGAATGGACTCCACTAGACCCTTGAAGGTGTGCTGTGGTATCTAGCACCAAGATGTTAGCAGCAGATCCTTTAAGTCCTGTAAGTTGCCAAGTCAACACCTCAAACTTGTTGTTGTGCTCCTCAAACCATTCCTGAACCATTTTTTGCTTTGTGACAGGGTGCTTTATCCTGTTGAAAGAGGCCACAGCCACCAGGGAATACCGTTTTCATGAAAGAGTTTACATGGTCTGCATCAATGCTTAGGTAGGTGGTACGTGTTAAAAAAGTAACATCCACATGGATGGCAGGACCCAAGGTTTCCCAGCAGAACATTGCCCAAAGCATCACACCACCTCCTCCGGCTTGCCTTCTTCCCATAGTGCATCCTGGTGCCACGTGTTCCCCAGGTAAGCGACGCACACGCACCTGGCCATCCATGTGATGTAAAACAAAATGTGATTCATCAGACCAGGCCACCTTTTTCCATTGCTCCATTGTCCAGTTCTGATGCTCACGTGCCCACTGTTGGCGCTCTCAGCGGTGGACAGGGGTCAGCATGGGCACCCTGACTGGTCTTCAGCTAAGCAGCCCCATACGCAACAAACTGCGAATCACTGTGTATTCTGACTCCTTTCTATCAGAACCAGCATTAACTTCTTGAGCAATCTGATCCACAGTAGCTCGTCTGTTGGATCGGACAACACAGGCCAGCCTTTGCTCCCCTCGTGCATCAGTGAGCCTTGACTGCCCATGACCCTGTTGCCGGTTCACCACTGTTCCTTCCTTGGACCACTTGTGATAGATACTGACCACTGCAGACCAGGAACACCCCACAAGTGCTGCAGTTTTGAAGATGCTCTGACCCAGTCGTCTAACCATCATAATTTGGCCCTTGTCAAACTCACTAAAATCCTTACGCTTGCCCATTTTGCCTGCTTCTAACACATCATTTTTTTGAGGACAAAATCTTCACTTGCTGCCTATTATATCCCACTCACTAACAGGTGCCGTAATAAAGAGATAATCAGTGTTATTCACTTCACCTGTCAGTTCAGCTGAACTAACGTCATAATGTTATGCCTGATCGGTGTATGAACTCCATAAGTTTGTTCTTCAGCATGATTTTAGATGATACAAAGAATGTCTTGAGCTTCTGGCTGTCTGTACAAAGGAATCATGATCAATGTCACAAATTTGCTCATTTACATAATAACATTTCCTTATGGAAATTTTCTGCTTACTCACAGATTTTCAATGTGGTCTCAGACTTTTGGAACCCATTAAAGTTGTTGGTGTTGTTTTAGAGCAAAAGATGATCACGTCATGCCCATATTTGGGAACAAAACAAGAATGAGGGTACAGTAATGAGAACGTTTCATAACGTCAACAAGAGGACACAAGATCACAGATTCATGGTTAATTAATTATTAATGGAAACAATCTTGGAGGCAATGACTTATTCCTCACTTCACCTCTGGGCCAATGGATTGTGTAACATAACATGCTTGGAATTCTTAATTACAGTCACATAAAAGTGTGCATGGCAGTTTCATCTATGAACAATAATCCATATGGTCTTTATCCCACAGAGAGATGGGGACACAAGCATAAACAATGGTTTATTTGTGAATTCTAAGAGAAATAGGTATGACTCATTTGCCTATTGTTATCAACAAACAAGCCATTCTAAATTTATCCAACATACTCATGAAGAAATTCTGCACCACTAAACGTCACTCTTGAACCACATTCACTCTGGTGCTGTGTTGGAGGATTCCATTAGAATTCAGCAAGGATGCATTGAATTGATCAAAAGTGACTGTATTTCTAATTTCTATTTCAAATTCATGCTGTTCTTTTGAACTCTCTATTCATCAAAGAATCCTGAAAAAAAAATGTATCAACGTTTCAAATGTTTCTTGAGCAGCAAATCAACATATTAAAAAGATTTCTGAAGGATCATGTGACAATAAAGACTGAAATAATGCTGCTGAATATTCAACTTTGCCATCACAAGAATAAATTATATTTTGAAATATATTAAAATAGCAAACAGCATTTTAAATTGTAAGAATATTTCACATTACTGCTTTTTTTTTTTTTTTTTTTTTTGCTTTTTTTTATCAAATGCAGCCTTGGTGAGCATAATAGATGTCTTTTAAAGATTCATTCATTATTCAAATAATAAAACTCATTGTGGTCGAAAACTATTCTTCAGATCGAGGTGAGAATGTCACAAGAATGACATTTTGCTGGTGCTGTTTATTAACTGCAGGAATCCTTTCATCCTTTGTCATATGTTTGTCTGACTTTGTTGTGCTTTATTTAGTGCCACGACAAATATCATTTTGAATAATTCATTCTTTGTTGTCATTTTGGCTCTTGCCATGGGCTTATTGTTTTCAAAGAAAGTTAGATTCCTTAAACTATGGCTTGGCATGACTTGACTGCTCTCACTGTGAGCTGTTAAGTGCTAGCGTTTTGAACAGTTGCATGCTAATGTTAGGATCTACATTTGCACCCAGGCTTTGCCTCTTGACATTTGAAGATGATTAAGAAGTTGTCCCGGACCTAACCTTTGCATCCTAAGAACCTTCATGTCACCACATTAGCACTTCCATTATCATTCATTCTGATCTAATGAAAACTCTTTAATTGTGGCACATATATTAAGCGTTTAATATATGTACAACATAATTGAGGCAAGCATAGAAAATCCCCAGTGTGAAATGAAGCATTTAGCTAAGACTGAATTAAATCACTGTAATAGCATAACGAATTTAATGTGCTTCTAACTTGTGTTTTGAGAGACAAGACAAAAAGACAAAAGAGAGTTCCAGCAACTGTGAAACTTTTAGAAAGCAAGCTATATAAAAACACACCTCCACAATTTGTCATCTGCCGTCTTTCTGAAATAATCACAGTGTCATTTCCATCACATCTAAAATGATGTATTATGTGATGGATATTACATATTAAACATGTATGTAATAAAATGACAGACACCTTTGTCCTATAACTCTAATTTAATGTATACAATTTTCCTAAATACAAATAATAATAACTATTATTATTATTTTGCATAATTTAGTATCTCTGATACTCTATTCACATGTCTAAATTAGACTGAGTTTATTTATTTATTTATTTGTTCACACATCATGCCTTATATTTCATCTTGAGCATGCTTTTCACTGATATTTTGTGTTCTTGGTAAACAAGTACATTGGCGTTTTATATAAATAAAAATGTTAGCAGTGGCAAAACTGTTGATTGTGGTGAAAATGACACCAGAATAATGACTGTCGTAATTTGTGTACAAATGGACATAAATCAGACTAGAAAGTTTATGATTATTTCACACTTTTACATTATCATAGACTTTAATCATTCATATTTTTAAAATACATTTTCAGATTTTAAGATTAAAGGTCTGGGTCTAGGACAAGGCTAATAAATACATGAAATAATGCTCATGGAATGGCAAAAAGTTTCAAACACAGTTAACATTCATAATGCCCACAGTTGAGAAAATAAACCAATACTTCTGTTTTTATCTATACTAGAAGTCATGGTAAAGACGAAGAATTACTAGTCAAAACAGATGAGATATGGAAATTAAATCCTTGAAGCTGTGAAACTTTGTGTTTTATTACGCTCTCAGTCTTTTACTGTTTTTCCAGTGTGTTTGCAGAGAAAGAAAACTCAAAAGTAAAGAACACCAGCTCAAGGGCTTTATTTTGAACACTGAAAGAAGGGTGGAGATTGAACCATGCTGCTGGGAAACAAACCCAATGTCAGTTTTTCCATTTTGATGCATTGGCCTTCTTTACGACAGACGAACTGTAGACTTTCTCAGACGGCTTTGCTGTCCACTCTGTTTCGTGCTCAGTAGTTTTTGACTAGGACTGCGTGTATTTAATAGACAGGCAACTGTTCGCCCTTGAATGCACTCGTTTCTTGGATTTAACTCAAATTCTGTTGCAAGAGTATGAGTCCATTTAGACAATACTGAAAATAAATGTCAGGGAACTGCGGTCTCTGTCAGCATTAGTATAATTGATCACATTTTATATGTTAAATGATAAAATGTTCCATTAAAATATGCAGTAATTTTGGTCCCTAATCAACCCCGAGTGTGATATTACTTTTATTCAGTAATATTTCCATTTATCTCTCTGAGCTGAATCAGTAAAGAGATGACCTGACAAAAATGTTCTAGTCATTACTGGCATAACATTTGCAGAATTTCCATGCACTGCCTTGCTTCAGCGTTTGAGACAGAATAGTAATCTGTGAATATATTATCCAGCCATAATCCTTCATGATGGACTTTTCTCTCTCGTCTGTGACCTGACTTGAAAAGTGAATGATTTCGTAAAATATCTAGGTCACAATGTTAAATCTCCTCTCTTAAGATGCGTCATGGGTTTTGCAAAGATTCAAGTGTCTGAATCTCAAACAGGTAAAGAGTTTAACAACACTAAAAAAATAGATATTTGCTGCTTCATTAGTTAATGCAACACAGCTGATTTTTTTTTTTTTTTTGTCACACAACAGCACGACAAAAACTAAAAATATGAAACTAAACTAAAATATATATTATAACTCCAAAACTAACTGAAATACAATGAAATGCCACAAATTAATTTTACTTTGAGTTTATTTATACATAATATATTCCTAAAACTTGAAACCTTTACAATCAACCTGCATTAAACATGCCACTAAATAGCAATAACAACAGACAGTGCCAAGAAATTTGATGCTGGTAAACATTGTTAAGCATTCCAGTGCATTAAAGGCACAATATGTAATTTCTGCCACTAGAGGTTGTTTATTCAGAACAAAGGCGTAGCTTGATGATGCTTTGATTTCGTGGAATCATGGGAGAAATTGTCTTCACATCTACAGCCAGTGGAAAAGAATCTGACAGGGCTCGGCAGAAATCATATTAAAGGGGTCATATAATGCCACTTTTACAAGATGTAATATAAGTCTCTGATGTCCCAAGAGTGTGTATGTGAATATTTAGCTCAAAATATCCCACAGATAATTTTTTTATAGCATTTTTGGGGGTGAGCAAAAATGCTTCGTTTTTGTGTGTGTCCCTTTAAATGCAAATGAGCTGCTGCTCTCAAGAAGAAGGCAGAGCTTCAAGAGCTCATGTTAGCAGTGCCGATTATCTCACGCAGACTCACTTAAAATGTTAGAAACTGTTCAGCCTTTTATGTTCAAAACAGAGTAGGACACTGATGGAGAGACTCAAGAAGACAAGAAGAAGTGACAACATGTAGAATGCAACAGGACGTTTCTGAATGGTTAGTTGATGAATTTTTGTAGCTGATGTTGAGTTAACTGTATTAAAGTCACTGATTAGCATATTCTGTCATGATAATCTATAAATCACTTGTGTGGGAACTTGTAAGATGCCTACAGAGCCAGATAATATATGCTGCATGAAGATAGAACAGGTATAAGTTTAGTTTAACTTCCAATTATAACTTGTCATTGTTGTCATCTTGCTTTTATGACATGCTATTGCATTTGTGTTACATACTGTATTGCAATAACATGGCCTCATCCCCTTTGTTGCGTGTTCTCGGGGGCAGGATTTATGTAAATTTTAGAGTTAGTGATGTCACCAACCCAGGAAGAAGCCCTTACCAGCTGTTTGTTGTAGTCCTTAAACAGTGAATTCTATAAACGAATATATCTTGCTTTGCTTTGAACATCCTAACTTTGCAAATGTTGTTTATGCTCTAAAAGCAACATTACACACTAACTAAAGGTAAAAAAGTGAAATCATAATAAAGCCACCCCTTTAATTGATGAGCTAATGTATTAAAGATTTATTAACATTACTGTAGTATGAAGCAGGGTGTGGCTGAAAGCCGTTGGAGTGGAACGAGGCCGCTGGAGCAATTGCTAATGAGAGACAAGAGCTACACATGGCTCGAGAGCAGTGGAGCCTTTATTGTGCTGCAGACAACTGCTTCTGCTTCTTCTGGGCATGCATATGTTGGGTAACGCAGCACTGTTTTATCATATTAGATACATTTGTGTGTTGAAAGTTGTTATAATTTGTGCATTCGCTTCCGCAGCTACTATGAGACACTGGTCCTGGTTAAAATTGCTTATTTCTCTAGATTTAAACATTCTTGGAAACATTCGGGATAATGCAAAAATCTTACATATTGTGCCGTTAACTTTATCAGCTCTAAAATATCATAACAACAAACTTATGGAAGAGGATTAGGGCCAAGCAATAATAAAAAAATAAAACCATCTCTAGATTAAATTTGTTAAATTTCGAGAAAAAAGTCTAAATAAAATGTTGAGAATAAACTCATTAAATTACGAGAAAAAACTCGTTAAATTTCAATAAAAAAGTCGAGATAAAATGTTGAGAATAAACTTGTTAAATTACGAGAAAAAAGTCGAGATAAAATGTTGAGAATAAACTTGTTAAATTACGAGAAAAAAGTCGAGATAAAATGTTGAGAATAAAGTCATTAAATTACGAGAAAAAAGTAATTAAGATTATGAGAACAAATTCATAATTTAACGAATTTGTTCTCGTAATTTAACAACTTTTTTCTCATAATTTGATTTTGTAAAATATCTAGGTCACAATGTTAAATCTCCTCTCTTAAGATGCGTCATGGGTTTTGCAAAGATTCAAGTGTCTGAAGTGTCTCTCTGTCAAGTGTCTCTCGAACCATGTGTAGTGCTCGAGAAAAAAGTTGTTAAATTATGAGAACAAATTCGTAATTTAACGACTTTTTCTCATAATTTAATGAGTTTATTCTCAACATTTTATCTCGACTTTTTTCTCGAAATTTAACAACATTTTTCTCATAATTTAACGAATTTGTTCTCGTAATTTAACGACTTTTTTCTCGTAATTTAATGACTTTATTCTCAAAATTTTATCTCGACTTTTTTCTCGAAATTTAACGATTTTTTTTCTCGTAATTTAACGAGTTTATTCTCATCATTTTATCTCAACTTTTTTCTTGAAATGTAACAAGTTTTTTAGCGTAATTTAATGAGTTTATTCTCAACATTTTATCTCGACCTTTTTCTCGAAATTTAACGAGTTTTTTCTCATAATTTAGCGAGTTTATTCTCAACATTTTATTTCGACTTTTTTCTCGAAATTTAACAAGTTTTTTCTCGAAATTTAACAACTTTAATTTTGAGATGGTTTTATTTTTTTATTATTGCTTGACCCTAATCCTCTTCCGTACAAACTAATACTATACTAATACTAAACTCAGAAACACTAAACTAACCATGATAACTACACAATGACAACTAACAAACTACATGAAAATAAAATGAAAATAAACACTAAATTAAATATTAAAAGCATTTCTATTCATCTCAATGAAAGTTGGGGAAAAAACCTTTCAGCATCTTAACATGTGCTATTGCTAACTATTAGTTAACAATTAAAGTTCAGTCAAAGCACCTCTTAAAGATCCATGCACCCTGTCTATGGCTGTACAGAAAACTAAAGACAAGTTTGAGAACAGGCCCATGACCAAGAAGAGTGTGACCACATAAGTTATATGAACAGTACTCATTTTAGTGCAACATATGTTGAGACTGTAATCGCTAGTAGAGTGACTGAAACAAAGCAGCTCTGACCAATTGACATAGTTTCACAGAATTATGCAAAAATATGAGCTTCATAAGCAAAGGACACATTGAATGAATGCTAGTAACAAAGGCATAGTCACAATTATAGCTGCCAATATAGCACTTCTAAAGAAAAAAGAATTCCATTGATCCAAGTCCAGGTTGCGTTTATGTACTGGCCCAAATCAACATGAGACGGATGACTCAGTCAGTACATGTGGCGGTCCAAACTCCAAGAGTGGCATACAAAAGATGTCTCAGCACTCAGACATTTAAAAAGAGCAAATTAATAATTCAAGGTGATCTTGGTAGGTCACAAGGTTGAAAGGCTCAAATGATTTTCCAGACAAAACAATCTTTCCATGTGAAAGACAAACAACCCACAGATAAAATCAGCTCTTGCAGTCTCTTTGACCACTGCCGTCCTTGGA
Source organism: Megalobrama amblycephala (assembly GCF_018812025.1). Classification (NCBI taxonomy): domain Eukaryota; kingdom Metazoa; phylum Chordata; class Actinopteri; order Cypriniformes; family Xenocyprididae; genus Megalobrama; species Megalobrama amblycephala. The sequence continues at coordinate 14,903,319 of NC_063048.1, read as the reverse complement.
GAATGAACATGTCAGAAAAGTGGGAATCACAGATCAATTCATAAACAATGATTATTAACAGTTTGTCATGATGAAATTAAAACCCCTTGTGGCACTGAATTTAGATTTTGAAGTCAGGTTAATGTCACAGTAGGTTGTTGCAAGGATACGATGCAGGAGAATAGATACAAATTGCCTTTAATTCAAGGGAAAGCTCAAGGAAACAGATAAAATATATACAGCTATGACACATCGACGCCACAGAACAATGAGCAAACAAAAAAGGAAGTATATATACGCAGGTTAACAGAGGGAACTAAACAGGAACAGCTGAACCAAATGAAAACTAACAACCATGGAAACTAACAAGAACTTATGCAGACACAACAGGAACTAAACTAAACAGAACATGACCGTGACAGTATTCCCACCTCTCAGAAGGTGTGTCCTCACACTGTAAATGAACATCCAACTCTTGACAGAGGAAGGGGGCTTTGGAGGTGGGCGTGGAGCTGGTGACGGACAGGGACCAGGAGAAGTTGGTGGAGACAGACATTTTGGAGCCGATGGTGGGAGGAGCCAGGGTGGAGCTTTGGCTAAACTGACAGATGGAGGCGGAACCAGAGTGCGTGGAGTATCTGGCAGAGAAAAGAGGATGATGGACAAAGGCGACATCCGCGGCCAGAAAGCCCAAGGTGTTGCTGGCTCACAGGGCCGAGGCAGAGATGGGGACTCGGCTGACCGGGGTGACGATGGAGCAAGCGAGGACAAAAAGGAAATCAGGAGGAGGAGGAAGGGAGGAACCCGGTGAAGGCGAAGGGGTGGAGGGTTGAGGGTTGAGGTGCAGCTGGAAAAGTCCATGGCAGAAGTCCCAGGACAGTCGGGCCATGGCGGATATGAAGGAACACAGAGCTAGGGCGAAGCCGACGGGCTGACAGGCCAAGGTGGAGACGCCGAGATAGTGGAAGGGAAGCCCGAGGCAGAGCTGAAAAGCCATACTGAGCTAGCAGTGGGGGCAGAGTCGAGAAGCTGGATGACACCAGTGGAGCTGGCGGATCCAGGGGACTAGACAGAAGCAGCCAAGGGGATGGGACCAAGAAGTCGGGCAGGAACATTGGAGGAGAAAAATTTCCAGACAGAACCAAAACATCCAGATAGCTGGACAGGACAGGTGGAAAAGGCGAAGACTCGAGGGTGTTGACTCGTGAGGGAACTGGATCCGTAGACCACAGATCGATTAGGTAGAGGCCTGCTCCAGGCTCTGACATGGACGGAGCAGCATGCATAGACTCTGGGGTTTTTATGGTGACCGGCTCTGGTTCTGGGATAAGCTTGGTGGGTGCCTCAACCTCACAGGCTGTGAAGGGGAGGTTGGATAATTTTAATCAACATTAAAACAGAAGAGAAAACACTTTTGTTGTTGGGAGGTTTTTTTTTTTGGAGCATATCCATCTGTCTCTTGAAAAAAGTGAGGTAGATGTCAACAGGTTGCATGATATGGTCTCATCCTCAAATATTATAAACAAAAATGTGACCCAGAATACGTTAAATTCAGGTTCACTTGCAAGGAGGCTATACATGGTTTATGCTGAACACAATGTGTTTTGTGTTATGGATTATAGTCTGCTGAGCACAAAACCATCAAAATTAAAGAGACATTTAGAACACCAATCACTCAAACTATAAAAACAAGCCTGACAATCACAGTAGATAATACACTATATATATATATATATATATATGATATATATATATATATATATATATATATATATATATATATATATATATATATATATATACATATATATTGCAGAATTTACTAAACCAGGTCCTGAACTGAATAACAGAGACATAACCTGCAGAACAAACGGATTTGAAAAATCCTCACCGGGTCACCAACTAACTGAGGATATTATTGATCGCTTCCTCCATTTTCACACCGGTCTTTCAACTCTGCTCTCTGCTCAAGGCTTAGCAAGGTACGCTAGCTTCTCTCTCAAGTCGGGATCCAAAGCCCTACAGTACCTCTCACATTGTGGGAATGAGATAAAAGTGAGGAATTAAATATTAATATGAATCAAGCCAGCCAACTGCCATCATTCTGCTCATGCTCGTCCAGGCCAGGTCCAGGGATAAAGTCGTTAAAACAGCCCAGGGATCTTTTAACCTCACATTCATTGAGATGATGAAAGGGTTAAGTACCCAAGCCGTTCGACCTTTGCCCACAGAGCTGAGGCGTTACTGAGCTGTGATGTTGTGCAAATGGGAAAACTCAGTCTCCGTGTTTTACCCTTCTCATGCATTTTACAGCATCTTTAGCACTCTAAATGCACGGCACACATCCGTCTGACCGCTGACTTTAGACTCCAGCCTTCGGCAGTGCTGGCAAAGAAAGGATCTTGGTTTCATACCTGCCTTCTGTCACAGCCTCCCTCCATTTTTCAGATTTTTTTTCCCCCTTTTGCCTCCCAGAATAAACTTGTGAGCCTCACAGCATTCGTGAGCCTGTGATTACGCATGGCACATTTATCTGTTTCCAAGGGTATCATTATCCCTCTAGGAAGTTTTGCATTCAGTGAGCTGTGACAGGTGCGGGGCAATTTTGAGATTATTTATAATGACGGCTCCGGCTAGGAGTGGAGCATCATCCACAGCTGTCCTGGGGAATTTACCCTGATACACTCAAGTTTTATGGATAATGGCCGCACTCTTACAACCTTCCTGGAAAAATAAATAAGTAAAAGTGGCGTAAAGTCAGTATAGCTTACATGAGAAAGTCAAGAAGGGGAACTAATTTAAAGAATATATTCGGCTACAACAAATGCCAGAGAAATCTAGTAGACACAGAGTGTGCACAAGAAAAATGACAGGTAATGAGTGTTGAAATGATGACCTTGTGTAGAGAGGAGCTGCTCTATGAATATCTGAACAGCGGGAAAATATGTAACTCATCTTAAGCCAACCATCTATAAGGGTACAAGAAAAAAGGATGTACTCTTATGTGCGCTGAAACGTTTGATTTAGTATAGATGAAAGACACCAAGTTCAGACAGAAACAGCATCGATTATAAAACATTAAGAGTGTCTGATCCAATATAGTGGCACTGCTAAAAGACTAGTGTTGTTTTACCAGCTCTTTGTGGGTTCTTGCTCTGTTCATCACCTCTAATGGGCACACTGGACAAAAAAAAGAGCAGCCCGATGAATTGGCCTATTAAACGGAGAGCAGCTTTTCCCATTCTAGGGGTTTCATTATCGCACATTTGGTGTCCGTCCTCCGGTAGACGGTCAACGAAAAATTGAATTTTCAAGTTGCTCCTGTGGTGTCGCACCCAGGTTATGGGAAGTCCCGAGGGAATACGCTTCCCCTTCAAACAGCCTTCTACGGATACCAACGGCACAATATGAATAATGAAGCGTGTTACAGTTCAACTGCCAATTATAACATTCATCTGGAAAGCTGCCGAGGAATGTATGACTAATAAATGGCACAAGGCTGTCTTCATTTTTTTTTTTTTTTTTTTTCACTATGAAAACTCTAAAATCATGATCAAGATCTTTTCACTGGAGCTGGCAGACAACGAGACGCTCGTTATCATTTCTGTACCTGTTGCTTTGGCCCAAAGGGGCAGCAGAGAGACTCCAGGGGATCTTGGCGACGTGGACCCCATTTCGTCCTCTGTCAGAGGGGGTGATGGATGACTTCATTTTACGCACTACATCGAAACAAACAAGGAGGTTCTCTTGACTCCTGAGCTTTCATCTCTGCATCAAATCAACGTACCTGCATGTGGGCACTAAACAAATTGAGTATTGTCATGTGGGGCGAGTACATCCAGATTGGACCCGGTATTGTCTTGCTTGATTATTTTGGTCATATGCACTCACTTGCCAGCATAGCACAAATACAACCTTATAATGTCCGACGTTCAATCTACTCCCTGCTGCCCACATGACATATACTTTTCTGTATAATACATTGAGCTTTTAAATCAATTCAGCAAAATGTTTATGTAAACACTGAACATTCTACGAATATTATAGGCTATCAATGATATCAAATTAATCACAGTTAATCACATATCAATATTTGCAGCAAAAAGCTGTCAAGATAATTTGAAGACATTATTGTGTCAAGACGAGTAAATAATTGAATAGAAATCACACCACATGAAGGGAAATCATGCAATGCTCTCTAATTACTTTCATAAGGCTAAAGCTATTCTGCTCCTCTTATAAAAGCTAATTGCTATATTGATTAATATACTAGCTTTTGCTGTTTTGGTTGTCAGATTAATTTAATTTATTATTTAATTCAATCATTTAAGTTAGAAAATTCAATTGGCAATGACAATTAATATGCTTTAAAGAATCAACTCATCAAATTTTAAACACATGGCACATTCACAAAGTTTCAAAAGCCATCAGATTATGTTTAAATAACAATGTCTATATTATGGTGCATATACACATACATCAAATTAATTTAAAAATATGATGCCTACTCTAGTAAGATACTACCAGTGATTATATTACAAAATAAAAAAAATAAAAATAAAAAATTGATTTATATGTATGGGGAAAACAATCATACAACCTCCTGGCGAATCATGCTATCTATGTTTTAGCAGTAACCAGAGCCTTGGGTTGAAAGTGATTTAGTAGGAGCTTTTGACCTGATTAATGTGTCCATACTTGGCACCCTGAGCTAATATGACAGGTCACATATCAAACTGAGGACTGCTTATTCTACCATGAGACAGAGGACTCAGTCGTATTTCACACTTTCTTTTAGAGAAAATGTTTACAAATGTATTATTTTCTTGGATCATTTTTGAACAATCATACTGATTTGCATGGATTTGCCACTCCACCGTACATCTCACATGAAGTATTGACAGCTAGCGGCAAAGAATGCAGTCATTAAATCCTCCAAGCTGTTCTAAATTCATATAAAAGGATTATAAGGTGATCACAACTACTTGAAAACAGGCTGCTCACCCAGATGATTCTTTCATAGATCAAACCATCTTCAACTCTTTTCAGCTGATTAGGGAGATAAGGTTGTATAATCCTCTGAAGAGATCTCATCCTGTGTTTCAATGCCCCGTACAGATACATTTTCAATCTCCTGCAAAGAACGGTGTAGGAATGAAAACCATGACAAATGTCTCCAGCACTTTGTAAACACTTAGCAAGTGTGTGTCCCCTCAAGTGATGTCTGGTTATAAGAGTATGCCACCCTTATTCATGATTATTTCTTAGTTAGATATATGCTTGTACAGGCAACTTGAAAGCAATAACCTTTCTCCTTTGAGATTGCTAGTACAATATGAAAGTGTTTTTCATCAGGGTTTGATGAATACAACACTTAATATTGTATATCTTATGTGCCACTTCAGGGAAGGATGCAGAATTGAAATTTGAATTTAATTAAGTAGAATTAGAATCGAATTCATATGACTGTTTTGGTAATACATGTAAGGTATAAATCTTGCAGTAATTTAATAATAAATGATTCTCCAGTGTTTGAACTACAATCTATATTTAGTTTATAATTTTGTATTATATATATATATATATATATATATATATTTTTTTTTTTTTTTTTTTTTTTTTTTCGTATTATATATATGAAGACTTCAGATGCAAAAGCCTCTAAGTGCCATCTGAAATTTTCTCCTAAAATGAGCATTTTTATCAAGCTTGTATTTTTAGGTTCAGTAATTTCACTTTAATGGCAATTAATAGGACCTTTTCATTGCCATTAAAGTGAAATAACTGAACATAAACATACAAGCTTGATAAAAATGCTCATTTTAGGAGAAAATTTCAGATGGCACTTAGAGGCTTTTGCATATGAACTCTTCATATATATATATATATATATATATATATATATATATATTCCATTCAACAGCTTAACCAAAGACTGAAACAGAGGGGTATATATACTAAGGATTAGTGTTATAGTACTCGAGACTCTAATACTATTAAGACCATTTTTTGAAGGTCTTGTCTTGGTCTCGGCCTCATTTGGTCTCAGCCTTGTCTTGGACTTGATGGAAGATCCAATCACGACCCATTATAAGACTTCTAACAGGGACAGTCAGGTTTTGATTTTTTATCTGTTGGTATTTGATGAATCCATGATGCCAAATATGATAGAATCCATGATGCTTGTTCAGATACAAGATGTACAGGACCTCCAGCAGAAAAATAAGCCCACAACATTAAAGATACAGCAGTATATTTCATTGAAACAAAAAATTAGCTTTTTTAGCAGCAAACACTCAAGACGGGTTTGGTGCACACAGGGGTAAAAAGTACCACATGTGTACAATGAAATATATGGCTGTATCTTTAATGTTGTGGGCTTATTTTTCTGCTGGAGGTCCTGGACATCTTGTTCAGATACATGGCATCATGGATTCTATCAAATACCAACAGATAAAAAATCAAAACCTGACTGTCCCTGTCTTATAATGGGTCATGACTGGATCTTCCATCAGGACAATGATCCAAAAAAAACATCAAAACCAACACAAAAATGGGTCACTGAACACAAAACCAGCTTCTGTCATGACCATCCCAGTCCCCTGACCTGAACCCTATAGAAAATGAGTGGAGTGAACTGAAGAGAAGAAGCACCAACATGGAGCTGGGAATCTGAAGGATCTGGAGAGAAATACAAAGTTCTGTCACGAAACTTGATTTGATCAGGCTTGTAGGTCCTTAACTCAATCTGCTTGCAATCACATCATTCTCTATAGGAAACAGTTGATTGGTTCCTGCTGCATCAGTAGCCAATAAGCTCGCTGTTCAACCTTCAAATACTTGGTCAGAATGTGCTTTAGCAGTTGCAGCGCACTTTAGGAAACCCTCCACCTTCCCTAGCTCCACCTGTATAGATTTGATACGGGTAATTCATATGCTATTTTATAGAGCAGCAGCATGTCTTACTTGCTCACAGCAGCATGTCATGTATATATTGGCAGTAGCAAGTCCCGTACTTGCTCTGCAGCAGCAGCAGTGTAGCAGACCTATTCCACCAAGACCAAACATATCAACATTTTCATATCCATTACCATGCCAAACACTCAAAGTGTTGTCAAGATAGAAATGTATTTTAACTTCAAAACACTTAAATTGTTAACTTCAGGAACAACTTAAATGTGTTGTATACCACACTTGCCCAGTCGCTCAGGTTTTGTGGTCTGCGTTAAACTTGACACTAATCTAAACAATAGCTCTCTGATCAGCCTGACAGTCTAGCCAATGAAAAAAGTCAGGAGACTTTCAAAGCATATCTAACTCCTCTCTTACAAGAGATTTTGTCTCACATATTTTAAATCAATTTCAGCTACTGTTCCTCTTCCACAGATGAGCACTTCACTAAAACTGTGCTATTATGCAGCATTTCCCCTAGCGCAGTGCCAGTATGTAGCCTTTTGTGTGCAACAGCCTGACCTTGAGAACATCTGGATGGGTGGCTTGATTAATGTTGCTGTTGTTTCATTGTCATCCCTTAAATACAGATCACAGATTGATGTTGACCGATTCTGCCTCATTTCTTCTCCCTACTGAATTTATTCCAATGTTAGTATGAGACCCTACAAAACCGTGTACTTTTAGGTCGCTGTTTACATGCTCACATAGTGAAAAGTAGTTAATTATTTGACAGCATCTGCAGTAAAAGCACCACTCTAGATGCTTGCCATTGAATTATTAAAAACAATGAGAAACAACAACTACTGTAACAACTGTGTGCGTTTCTCTAAGGGTGGAGAGCAATTTACGGATGTACGAATAAATATTTTATCAATTAGCAGTGATTAAATCCAACAAATCTTAAACAAATAGCAAAAATGGGACATAAAATCATTATGTGGGCAATAAACAAACTGATGTACAAATTAGCATAAACAATAAAACCTGTGGGCAGAGTCAATTGATCTCATTTTTTGACATTCAGAGGAAGTGGCGACTGTGGATTTTGTCTTTAAGACTTACAAAGGATTTTTGTTAAGCTCATACTTCCAATATACTGTAGTGAAAATTTGGAATGAAATATTTTAGTGAAACAGCTTGAAGTATTCTGATAATGAATGCATATTTCATTTTCATGGCACTTTTATAAAATAAACCACATTAGCAACTTTCCGATTCTTGCTTTGCAAACAGATCATTAACCCGGCAGTATAATATTTCCTGCGTCTGTTAACTTAATTCCTTTCGGTTGCTGCCTAATGATTTGCTTCACAATGTACCACAAACAATACATTTCCTCTAAGTGGTGATTCATGAAGTTTCTATGTAATCATAATTCATATTCTGACATTATTAAGAGGGTTAAATTGAACTGAAAATTTGCAATTACAAATACCCAATACATATGAATGATGCTAATGGCACATATATAAATTCAAAGCCTAAGCCACAATGAGAAAATGGCCTCGGTTTTCCATAATGCCTTCCATTATGCCTTAAATGTTACCTGAAGCGAAGAAAAAAAGCTACCAGCATGCCTTTGGCACATTATGTGTTGCCAGATACCACAGAGTTAGTAGTTCCACTGTGTGCCGACTGCTTCGACCTTCAGTGATCTCCTGAGAATGTGACCAACACATTAGACTACACCAGAGAAGTGACCTTCTGCCAGCGGATGGACAGCAACTTCATCAATTCCTCCTACAAGAATGGGACAACATCCAAAAATTGTGGAATTTTAGGGATCGTTTAGACCAAGACGATAACTATAATAATAACTAAAAGGCCCATTCACATATCATTATATTAATTACATATAACTGGCTTTAGTTGCTCAGTGGTGGCTAAAATGCAGTTACAGGCCTTTGTAATTCATCTGCTGTGATTCATAGAGCTAAACTACTAAAAAATAAGAAATCTTTCTGATGACTGGGGCTACAGTTCCTATAGTTCCTAAGAAATGTGACTTAACATCAGTTTTCTTCCAACTTGGAAGCTCATCTCACCCTGCACACGAACACACACAGGAACATGCATCAATATATCATTGCTCTCATCTCTCCTCTGAAGGTTTTCTGTGTCATCGTTGCAAAGTCAAGATATTGTTCACATCGATTCAATAACTTGGAGGCAAAGACCTGTGGGAAAACCTGTGGAGAGCATGAAACATTCTCTAGTACATCTGAGAAAAGCTTAAAGGGAATGTTCACCAAAACATGAAAATTCTGTCATAATTTACACCCCCTAATTTTGTTTTGAACACTTATGATTTGCTTTCAGGGAACACAAAATAAATATAATGGTCATGTTTTTCAATGCAATTACAGTGAATAGGAATTGAAGCTTTCAAGCTTAAAAAAAAAAAAAAAGGCAAAAGCACCATAAAAGTATTATAAAATTATCATAAAAGTAGCCCAAATACTATGTTCAAAGTCTTCTGGAAATATAGCTTTGTGTGACAAAAATAACCACTTTTTTGTAACATAGAAGTTCAGTTATTCACTAATAATATCCCTCTCCAATAACTGTTGCAACTGGATCATTGAGTCAGTGAGTTGAATGAATCATTCAGAACAGGATCAGCTGATTCACTGAAAAGATCTAATTCAAAATAGAGATTTGTTCACAAATTGCTACTTCTCCAATGAACTTTAACCAAGTAGAGCTAGATTTCAAGATTTTTGTAAATATCAACATGGCTGGGAATATAATGCACAATATGAACCACTTTGATAATACTTACATGGAGCTTTAGCATCCTTTTCGAACTCGAAAGCCCCATTCACTGTAATAGCATGGACAAGTGGCTTGCAATGTTCTTCTTTTGTATTCAGCAAAATAAAGAAAATCATACATCAGACGTGAGGGTGTTTTTTATTTCTGGGTTGAACTAATGCTTTAAGATGCATTCTGTTGCCTTCCTCTTAGTCGACTGCTTGCCTAAGTGGGTTGTTTTGTGTAATGCAGGTCATAGTTTGGGAAATGTGAAAGCACTGGGTAATTGCTGTAATAGCATGGACAAGTGTCTTGCAGTGTTCTCCTTTTGTGTTCTGCAAAAGAAATAAAGTCATACGTAACACGAGGTCGGGTAAACAATGACAATTTTTATTTTTTGGGGTGAACTAATGCTTTTGGATGTATTCTATTGCATTCCTCTTAGTCGACCCCTTGCCTAAGTGGGTTGTTTTGTGTAATGCAGGTCATAGGTTGGGACGTGTGAAAGCATTAGGTAATTGCTGTAGCTATAGCTTATGCTTTTTTTTTTTTTACCACCAAGGCTAAGGAGATGCACTCAGATGGGAGAGATGATCCATGTCGACCTATAATACAGGGCCCAAATTTTGGCAAGGGATTGTGTGTATTGCACATATTTTCGCACATTCCAGCGAAATATGATTTCATCATAAAAGTTTATCATTTACACATTGTTTTAAGTCTTGCCAATTTAAACATTAAAGCAATTTTATTCTACGGGGCTGCTGAATGCTTGAATCTGATTGGCTGACGAACGTTCTAAGTTGTCCAATTATTTTCAGGGAAACGTACGGCTAAAGTAGTTCTAGCAAAGACCCTTTAAGACAAGTCATTTCACTCAGCGGTCATCTTTGAAACGCCTCCTTGGGCATTCAAGTGCAGCTCCTATCTCTTTGAATGGAGAAACAGCAAATTCTCCAAAGCTGTTTGCCAAGCTTTAGATTAAATTTCATGTTTGAAATCACCAATGAAACCTGACAACAACTGTCTCATAAATTTTGTTTCTAAACACTCGAATCATGATAAAAAACTGTATTTTTCAGGTTGGATCAAGCTAATGCGCATGCGCAGTGCTAAATGCGCATGCGCAGTGCTAAATGCGCGTCTCTTGTGCCTCATTTCAGAGGTGCGCGTCTGACTGTTTCTATAGGAACCGGAGCTTCTAACGGCCGCTGCAGTGACGCGATGACTTTACCAATCGGCGATTGGCTCTTTATTTAGAAGGCGGGAATTCCTCCATATTGCGCTTTGCACTTTCTCCCATTCAAAATAATACGAGTAACACATCTTGCGTTATTCTATAGTCTTTGGTTCTAGGCAGGTCTTGACAGTTCCATATCACTTTGCCACATTATTTCAGTTATTTCAATAGGTCCTTACAGCCTACAACCGCAAAAGAAACAAAACCCACAACGACTCCAAGCAAATAAATATAGTAAACAATAGGATAAAAACAACAAATTATTGTCATGGTTTTTGCCACAAAAAATGTTTTATTGTGTCTTGAATACTCTCTTCCACACACACTGTATAGTAAAAAATAGAAAAATAGTTTAGCAACTTAAAAACTACATGACATTTCTCACCAGCGAGGTAATAACTGTGCAGTTCTTGAGATAGATAAACTTATAGTTTCGCTATTAGTAGAGACACTGCTGGCTGCCGTGAGAGACGCACAGACTCAGGTAGGCTAATTCACATTTACTTATTCTCTCTCTCAACAACGTTGATAACTATATCAACGTTATTATTCTGCTTTCAAGGCTCAAGCCTCCATTACTAGTTCTGAAATGACGTTTTGGAATTAGCAACAGAGGCTTTAAGGAGAAGAACCTGACAAATGTCTTAAAATACAACATCAGAACAGTGTCTTGAGGTGTGGTAACCATATTAAAAGTGCAATAATTGACTTCGGACCATTGAATCTGCTTTGTGCCGCAGCCGCATTACCACCTTGGGTGTGCATTTTCTAATAATTCATAGGCCCATCATTAATTATTCCTTACTTAAACCATTCAGTACTCGCACGCTCTCTGAGAGATGGGGTTATGTGTGCTCTCAGCCATAAAGCTGCATCTCAACTAGGGTTGTCACAATACCATAAAAATGTCTTACGATACTATACCAGCTGAAGTATCACGATACCAAGTAGTATCGCAATACCATGCAGTATACAAAATGAACCAAACTTTCATAAAAACATGAAAACAGACCAGATTTTTCTCTGAATACTTCATTAATGAGAATGAATAACAGGCTTTTATTACCAATCAAATGAATCATTGTAAACAAAATTCATCTTAGCACTGCACAGAAGCTGTATGAACTGACATTACGATGTAGCATTTATGCATTTACACTTCAATTACAATTGCATAAATAATGTTATGATATTAATGTTTCAAATATAAAAATCTGAATATAGAAATAAAAATGTTGGCGGAAAAAAAATGATAGAATAGACCTACTTTTAGATGGTAAAAAATGATAGAATAGGCCTTCTTTTAGATTGGAGACTAAAGTCGCCAGTAGGTGGCAGCAAGTGTTAATGATTACGTCAATGAATCATTCAACCGATTCGTTCAAAATGGCTGATTCATTCAGGAACGAAGCAAATGACTGTCTTAATGAATGGATTAGTGAGTCAGTGACTCACCCAATTTGTTCAAAAACAGATTCATTTAGAAACGAAACAAAAACAGCGCTCTTGCTCGTGTCACGAACTATCAGGAGCATTTGCCAGCCTATCTTGAAATATCTAATCCTGACTGGAGAGCAGTATGTATTTTAAAACATATAATACATTTATAATTATAAACTCACGATTGATATGATTGATAAGAACCGAGTGCAAACCCGCTATAGCTTATTGATGAATGGAATTGCATTTGTCTGAATCGTGTTCGCAAAGATGTTTCTAGAAACAAACTATTTAATCTTTTCCAGAAGTGGTCAAATGAGCAACGGAAAAACTGTGAGAATTCATTCTTATATAAAGATTTTATGATGTTAATTAAGTGAATTTCAGACCCTTTCTCCAGATAAAATGCACTGCGAACAACAACGTGCAAGTGCAACTTTATCTCATTGCAAAATTAACTGAAGCATCAGGAAACAATAAGGGGCTAATTCTACAGAGCATTTACTACACAGGGCACAGCAGACAGTCAACGGCAGTCTCGTGTAATGTTTTTGCAGGCACGCATGCAGAGGTGGGTAGTAACGAAGTACGTTTACTTCGTTACATTTACTTGAGTAGTTTTTTGGAAAATTTGTACTTTTTAGAGTAGATTAAAATGTGGGTACTTTTACTTTAACTTGAGTAAATTTGTAATGAAAGATCTGTACTTTTACTTCGCTACAATGGGCAACGTTCATCTCGTTACTTTATTTTAATTCAATACTGTAAATGTTAAGAAATGCGTAGTTTATTCCATGCGCGCTGTCTCTTTTTTCATGAACGATGCCCCATTCACAAATGAATCACTCTTTTGAGTCGATTCTGTTCAAAGACTTGATCAAACAAGTTGGTAAAGCTGTCTAAATTGATTCGCGAATCAGTTTGAATGATTTGTTCAGTTCCTGCACGCGCTGAATCGTTTGAAGCGGTTTCTCACTCGGAGCGGATGAAGTGGCAGTGGACCTACAGTCAATTAAAAGCAAATCTGCAAATGCATACAGTTGTTTGCCAGCGATGAAGATCTTTATTAGTTGAGCTGCGTATGCTGTCTGTGAACAATTCCACAGGTAGGCCTATCGATTTCATTTGATTTTACTTCATGATACAGCCGAGCCAATAGCCGACATTTTACAACCAAACAGATTATTACGTCACTATAACAAAAGTATGTAGTATTTCTTTACCGTTTTTATGGGCATATATCTTAATTTATACATTAATTTATACATATACTATTGCGCAATGGCGGCGCCAGCGACCTGTTCGTCTTGAAAATGAACGCTTTGCGTTGACACAGTTAAGCAGTTTACACGCGCCTGCTGAAATATACATTTGATTACATTTTGGAGAACAGACTGAAGAAGCTCCGTCAATGTGTATTTGATCATTGTTTGTGTCAAGTTCAGATATGAGCGCGAGCACATGTAAAGAGTGTTCTCTCTTCTTTAACGTATAGGCCTACGTTATTAATATAGTAACGATACATTCGGGTTACAGATGCTAGAAATAATGCTTGTCTCTTCTATGTTTGTTTGTTGCAAAGATATCTAATTATGGTAATAAATTAAATATCTATTTAAATAATAAACATTAAATAATAACATGCTATTGTGTGTGTGTGTGTGTGTGTGTGTATATATATATATATATATATATATATATATAATAAAAGTAACTAGTAACGAGCTACTTGAGTAAGATTTTTATTGGATACTTTTTTACTCTTACTCAAGTAACTATTAGGATTATTACTTTCACTTTTACTTTGAGTAAATATTTCTATAAGTACTTGTACTTTTACTTGAGTACAGTTTTTGGATACTCTACCCACCTCTGCACGCATGTTCAATTGAAGTGTACCTGCTGCACATACAACATTCCTTACGGTACTGACGATACTACCGTTTAAAAAATACATTGGCTGCGTCCGAAAACCTAGGTAGCTGTCTTGCTGCCTCGCTATCTTATAAGAGAATGACTTGTACGGCAGCATTTGTGCATGAAGGTACCTCATGAAATTGATTTCGGACAGACTTCTGAGGCAGCGTAACAGTTTAATGATCTACAGCAATATAGCGCGAGCTTTGGTGAGAACTAAACAAATATTTAATTATTACAGTAGTAATTTCTCGATAGAAATGATATCAAAATTGAAATATGTTGATCAAAATCGTACATTTATACACAAACTGAGCAGCAAACGCAACTTTCGGACGCCATCTTTATTTTTCTAGCTCAGCTGTCACAGAATGGAAAGCACAGGATTGTGGGATATCAAAGGCAGCTAAGGATACATCTATGCTTCCTTCAAAACTCGATCTGAGGAAGGTATCTCATGAGAGAGGAAGTGAAGCTAACATTGGATTCGGACGTGCCTTGATGCCTTACTACCTTGAAATGTGTCCTCGGAAGGCAGCATTTTCCAGTTTTCGGACGCAGCCAATGGCATCGCCAGTATTTTGAAGCTTTAGTATCGCGATACTACCGTAGTACCGGTACACCGTGCAACCCTATTCTCAACCAGCTTGAGTCACGAGTGTCAAATTTAGTTATTTTTCTTGGTATATTACGCTGTCAAATACGCTCAAAATTATATCAAACGCCTGACGAGTATTCACGCAATCTTAATGTGACAGTAGCCTAACATACCTGCTGTTGTCTGTCATCAATGATAACCTGTGACAAAGTGACCTGTCCCTGTTGGTTAGTGCACACACACACCCCATCTTACCTCGTTCCTCTGTTCCCTGCTGAGGCGATGTGGGTGCACATGCACGGCATTAGCATTCTGTTTTTTTCACAAATGCAAACATATCTACTCCATACCATCCCCGACAGTAATCCACGCTGCGCATAACAACACACACACACATACTTCAGTTGTCTTTTGATTTTCGTTTTGTTTCGTTGCGTTAAAACTTACCTGTCTTCAGTGTTTGTCAGCATCTGTGTTGCCGGTCTTTCGTTAAAAACGAAAAATGAGAGTCACGTAAGGGGAAATGCACCTGTAATAGGAAAGGATTCTGTGTACAAATTTAGTGGAGACCTTTTGCTTAACTACAATACTCACATAGACTGAACGCAGGCCTCAGTCCAAGAAGAAACAATACCTTTGCTAAACAACAGATTGATGGCTTTCAACCACCCCTAGAGACTGTTCTTAGCAGACGCTCAGACTTTTCCATCTCTTCAAACTTTCCCGAAACTGGAACATTTTGTGCAGTATACTTTTTACATGTATCCCCAAATTTCCCAAAGTGCTAATTATGATGAAACACATTTCTTATTTCCACATTCACAAAAACATTTGACAGGAAATGTTTCTGCTTTTCTTTTCAGAATAATTGCTCCAGTACTGATGAAGAAAAATAGGACTGACAGTAGCGTCTGCATGTAGATATGCTTTAGCATTACCATAGCCAACAGGCAAGCCACAACAGTTTTACATTGAATTTCATGAGCTTGTGAGGTCGCACGGTCAAGGTCAGTGATTATTCAGAGTTAATTGCAGTTGAGACAAGATATTAACATGGTAAATTGCTTTTATTAATGATGTGGAAATCAAAATGTGAGATGTTTCTTTCCATTCACAGCTTTATGCGCTAATAGGTCACAGATAAACATACGCTGCATAGCCTTGACCTCTCTGTCACTGACAAGGTGAAGTTTAGGTCCTAAGAAATATTATTGATGAGCTGCTGGTATCCTTTTTCACACGATAAAAAAGATAGGAAGGCATTCATCCACAGCTTTCACTCTGTCTACACCGGATGCAAGCGGTGCAGCGCAGCGTGACACGTCAAAACAAAACTGCTCCAATTATATTCAATGAAGCTGTCGACACTGGACACACACATATCTTTCTCTAGTGCACAGTCACTTCATTTTACCTGCTCAAGGGGGAAAAATATCAACAAATAGCATGCGTCAATTGCTATAAATAAATAGTTATAGTGAACATACTGACACCACATGACGCTAGACAGCCTGTGTAATGAATTACACTTAAAAAAGTCCCAATTGAAACCAAAAATGGTTTTACAGTCTGATGCATCTTTTAGTTCTAGATATTTTAATATGTTTTCAGAAAACCATATGTACAGATACTTTAAATTCCCCAAAAAACAAGTGTAATGTATAATGTAAAATCAACAACATCTCCAAAACTGCAATGCAAGAACCCTGTACTATGAACATTCTTGATAAGAATGGGTTTCTAAAAAAGAATAATTTGAAGAAAAATTATTATGTATTAGCATACAACATCTACTTTCAAGGGCTGATAAACTGAGGACAGTATGACAATATTTTCCACACACTATAGTTTTGACAAAAGTCTAAGTTTCAAGGCTATAAATTATCCACTGCTGAATGGCTTTTCTTACCATTACCAAGAATAAAATGAAATTTCAATCAGTGAAGTGAAAGGGCATCACCCAATGACCTGTTTAGTAGGCCCTAGATAATAACCAGGGTCATGTTCCATTCATTAATATTTTAGTAAATCTAATGGCCTCTCATATCACATATCTCATCAAGATCTGTTCTTCACAGAGCCCTGGCTCAGGCACTTCTACAAACATCTATGTATTAATTGTAGATTAATTGCTGGGTAATCTCAGTCATTATTTTAACTAGAAGCCAGCACACCAGGTTTTAGAATTTTATGCATTATGACGCACATCAATGCTTGCAGCAAAATAAATATCCGGAACAAAATCAGTGAACTCGCTAGATCCTTATCTGATCACTTTGAAAAGGAAGTCTGATCTTTTTCAATGAATGAGTCAGACCATAGCCCATGAAACTTTAACAGCCAAACATTCAAGTCTTTTAACACCAGACAGAAGTGATCAGAGTCACTTTGGAATGACAAGTGGAACCATTTAGCTAAAAATTCATATAATTTATTGAGCGTTTACTCACAGACGCTAGCAATAAAATGCAACAAACAATGTATTAAATTACATCAGACAGGGTAATACTTTTTTCTTTTTTCGCAGCTTTATTTGTGCAACTGTATAATATATGCAAAGCACATGCAATAATAATGTGTTGCACACTTGTTTTCTTACAGCCCGCACTGCACCAATCTAGCAAAAGAGCACAGCCTGTTTTACAGCCTTCTGTTCCCCAGGTGCTGTGTTTCATTGCATAGCCTTTGTATAATAAATGATCATCTTGTGCTTGTAAAGTTTGTTTTTATCAGAACCAAATGATCTAATTACCAACACACTCCAAATATATAAATACCTTCATTTGAAAACAGTGAACAAGGAGGCCAGGAGCATGCAACAAAATCTCATAAATGAGCCACTTTATCATAAAGCTGCATAAAATCAATATATTTTATGAGCTATGAGATAAGCAAGTTAAAACTAGCTTCACTTTAGTATTAAAACTTTGGCATCATTTATTTCTGTGAAACTGCCCAAGTCCTGCTATTCTCAAATTGTGTAATTTCTAATGTCACTAAATGGAATTGCAAAATTAATGAACACACCCCCATCTGCCATTGGTCAGACAAACAGATGCATGGTTTCATTAATGCCCAGCAGTTATCAATGTACAAATATATTTATTAGTTTAAGCACACTATAGTATAAAGTAGTTTAACATCAGAGGGGAGAAAACATCATCTTTAACCTTCATGTTCTGTTGTGACTCCTTTTATGTTTAAATCCCAGAGGTCTCAATGATGTATAAGTAATATTAAAATTAAACTCTTATTCTCCCTGCAGATATATAATAATTTCTTCTGACCTAAACAAAACCCAGGAGACTGTACTGTATTATTAAAGCTATATCCCTCTGTTTTACCACAAAATACATATTGTATGTACTATACTTCAGAAATGTAGGGTTAGTTCACCCAAAAATGAAAATTCTGTTATTTATTACTCACCCTCAGGTCGTTCCACACCCGTAAGACCTTCTTTCATCTTCGGAACACAAATTCAGATATTTTTGATTAAATCTGATGGCTTGTGAGGCTGGCATTGAGAGCAAGATAATTAACACTTTCAAATGCCCAGAAAGCTACTAAAAACATATTTAAAACAGTTCATGTGACTAAAGTGGTTCAACTTTAATGTTATGAAGTGATGAGAATACTTTTTGTCCGCCAAAAAAACCCCAAAATAATGACTTTATTTAACAATATCTAGTGAAGGGTGACTTCAGAACACTGCTTCATGAAGCTTCAAAACTTTACAAATCTTTAGTTTCGAATTAGTGGTTCGAAGCGCGTATCAAACTGCCAAAGTCACGTGAACCATTGAAATTTCGAAACAGTTATGATGTAACAAAGCCTCATTTACTGAAATCACGTTGAGATTGTTTGATACATGCTCTGAACCACTGATTTGAAACAAAAGATTCGTAAAGCTTCAAAACTTCATGAAGCAGTGTTTTGAAATTGCCCTTCACTAGATATTGCTGAATAAAGTCGTTATTTTGTTTTTTTGGCGCACAAAAAAGTATTCTCGTCACTTCATAACACAAGGTTGAACCACTGTAGTCACGAGAACCGTTTTAAATATGTCTTTAGTAGCTTTCTGGGCATTTGAAAGTCTAAATTAACTTGCTCTCAATGCAGGCCTCACGAACCATCGGATTTTATCAAAAATAACTTAATTTGTGTTCTGAACATGAACGAAGGTCTTACGGGTGTGGAACGAAATGAATGGGTGTTGCCTGACAAAATACATTGCATTGATTCAATGTTTTATATCCTAGGCCCTGTTTACACCTGGTATTAAGAAGCATTTTAGTTGATTTGATCACAAGTGGACGACGCTAAATACAGGTGTAAACGGGGTCTAAAACGTTTTGAGCTTGTCTACTTTTGACCACTAACAGAGGTAGTCAAAAACGCATTCGACCAGATTGTTTTCATAGTGTAGATGCTCATGTTTTCAAATGTGTTTGAACAAACACAAAAGGGATTTAAACTTTGTTGGCTGAGGACCCAAGTTTGGTTTAAAGATGAAAAATGTACCAAGCACAATGTTCTCTCACCATTCCTGATTTCTAACACACACTCACAGCGTTCGGCGTGGTCTTGCGGCTGTCAGAGCAGAAACTAAATCTGATGCTGTCCATATGTTTTTCCATCATCTCCTTTTACGTTCGTATGTAAATTGCGCAAGCTTATTTTGTGTATTAGATTGAAAGATCTGAAAAAACCCATACATTTACCTGCCCATAGACTCTCGCCTCAAAAATCAGGACAGAAGTGGTCGAAAGTGGAAAAAAGAGATGGATTAAAACTCCAGGTGTAAACAACTTGTGAACCAATAGAAAAAAAGTGCATCTTAATACCAGGTGTAAACGGGGCCCTAGATTCTTTGAAACCCCATACATACAACAGTTTAATGGAGGATGTGTTTTCTAATGTTTAACGTCAAATTTATAATCAATTCTCATAACATTAATAAAAGTCATCATCATGTATTAACCAGATAACTCAATGTTAGGTAGAAACATTAAGATTAATGTAAAGGTGTTAGCATGTCTAGTGACATTTGTACATAATGAAAAACAGCCAGTAAGCTGGAAAATAGGTACAGTTAGTTAATATTCAACTTGCATAACTTTGGTGTTAAGTTTTAAATTGAAGGGCAGACGAGGGGATGAATATGCAACCTTATATTTGAGCTTCCTTCCAATCAGACATCATAAATCAGATGTAGTGTCCTTGTTTGCTGGAAAGGAACCTCATTGACCTCAAACAGGGCAAACATTATTTAGAGTGTTGTGGAATAATGAAAATTTAATCGTTCATTATCCATTTGGCTAATGTCACGGAATGTGCACAAGGATATTTCTAATCCTCGCCCACTCATTTAATGACAAATGATCTGTGACAAAACAGACAGAATTTAGGGGGTCTATTATGGCTCGTGCTTATGAATAAAGCTGTCTTAACAGAGCTCAGACAGCTGCTTCGCCATTTGAATAAGACATGTGTTTGCCTGAAACAAAAGAGGAATTTCGTGAGGAAAGCGTGGTGATTCTGGAATGGTTTCGAATGAACTCCCTGAGATATTAATCAGCGTGACAGAATCACCTTTGCACCATCCAAATCTACTTAATCAAGAGCAGGATTAATGATCATTACTGTTATCATTATCAGCATCATCATGTTTAGGGAGCCAATGTCAACATTTGAGAGCAGAGCCAACAATACGACTTCTCAATGCAAGCAACGTTTCATTTCTGAGCCAGCAAAACCGTAAAGGGGCTCATTTCCCATAATCCTCTGAACAAACATCATATTTCTGTCTGTGTGTAACCTGTGATCAAATGTCATATTTGGCAATGAGGGGGTCTTTGGAATGTTTGGATACGTGGTCTTGAATCCCAAGAGGAAATCATTGCAGAGAATGTTACATCTTCATTTTACCTCCTGTCTGAATTCCCAAACGCGCTGGAGCGTTTTCAGATTTCTAACTGCAACAGAAGAACAAACACAGGGGTTTCCTTGAGTAAAAATACTCAACATAAATCAATCAACAAAGTTTTCCCTCCTCTAAATTAACTTAACTTCTATAGACACTAATCAATCCTAAATCATAACCTGCAGTTGGGGCGCATTATATAAAATTTGGGGAATAAAAGAGCAGGGAAAATTTACAACACCGCAGTCCGTTTGTATATCACTGATTCACAGACACGGACATTTCAAAAAGAGAGGAGAAATGGCTGCCTGTGTGGAGGTTATCAAAGTCCTTTCATGTGCCTGTTAAATAATGAATACATGCTGATACTTAATCTGTCACCTCTCAAAGATCCATTATTCATAAGTACAAACACTGTCTGAGAGAAATACCCACCTGCAAGGCTGGGATAAAACTGAGTGACAAATACTATTCCTCATTTTATGAGCACTCGCACCTAAAACCACATTCACAGTTTTGAGAAGGGCATTGTCTAATTTTATTAGTACTGCATAATGGCATGCGGATAGATAAATATTATTACTCGTCCTCTTCTAAAGACCTCATTTTGATATGATTATAGGAGCAAGGTTCTGAAAAATGCATTTCTCCAACACAGACAAAGAACTTAATTCTCAGCAAAAAAGCCCTCACCGTTCACCATGAAAACGGAAGTCTGCCAATCATGCACATAATAAATCTTACACAATATTGTATTTGCATAAGTGCAGGCTTATGGAACTGTGTCTGGCCAGCTGGTCATCTCTTTGTTCTTCAGGTGCCCCCAGAGGCCGAAATGTGATGCTACCTGAGGGTCTGTCTCCCAGGAGGCTTTTGAAAAGAGCTGATTGAGAAAGGAGAGCGTTGGTCTGAACAACCGAACAAGCAGGGCAAGGGTTCTTTCGTGGAGGCAGAGAGAGAGAGGGGGAAAGAAAGCAGAGAAGTTTATTGAGAGAGTCTCTCAGCTCCTGCAAAGGGATTTGAATGTCTCAGTGCATAAACGAAGCTATTAGCTCTCTCATTCACAAAGGGTTTGTAAATGTTTGTGCCCTTTCTGCAAAATTTTGCCAGCTAGAATGTGGAGATTATAGTATTGCCTATAAATATAATAGTCTTGTCATATTCCACAGCATTTTAAAGGGATATTTCACCCAAAAATGAACTCATTTACTTGACCTCATGTCATTCAAAACCTGTGTGACTTTCTTCTGTGGAACACAAGTGAAGATATTTTCAGTCTGTTGGGTCTAAACAACACTGGGGGGAAAAACCCCTGAAAACCCATCAGAAGAAAGAAAGTCACACATGTTCGGAACAACATGAGGGTAAGTAAATCATTTTTGGATGAGCTTTCCCTTTAAAGGCACAATATGTAGAAAAGTGTTAATTGTGTTGACTTGTGTACTTACATTATCCCAAATGTTTTCGAGAATGTTTAAATCCAGAGAAATAAGCAATTTTAACCAGGACATGGACGTGTCCGACTGTCCGTGCATCGCCTATCAGTGACGTCATATCCGCGTTACCCTCGATTTCTGATTTTATTTTGTAGAAACCATGGAAACATCAAAGATGCTTTAATATATTACATGTTTTATTAGACAAGCGAACAACTGTTTGGTTACATTTATAGACAGAAAACGAATTATTGTTATATAGCTCAACACGTTTAGTCTTATTGTTTAAATCTTGTTTTCTTAATTTTCCGCGAGTACCATACTTTAACATGCCTCAGAAAAAAACACTATTTAGCATAATCAGATGCAGCTTTATTTTTAGCATTTTCTCCATCATACAATTCATTTGTATTTAATTGCATGCCATTTATTAGCACAAGCCATCCAGCATTTATTAATATGATATTCTAAAATCGATCTAGCTTACTGCAGTGTACAACAAGTGTCTCACGGCAGCACACTCAAATGTATCAAATATGATAAAACAGCACTGCTTTACCTCGTACGCTTGACCGGAAGAAGCGGAAGCGGCGACTGCGGCATAATAAAAGTTCTGCTGCTATTGCGCCGTGTCGCACTCGTCTCTCATTAGCAATCGCTTTAGCAATTAGGGTTTGCAAGTTCCCAGACAATATTCTGAGGGAATATTCTTGGTCTAACATAGTTGGTTATTGGAATTATTAGAATAATTCACATTTTATACTATTTGTGACTAATAAATACTGAAAAACATGGATCTCTGCTTCAGATTCAAATATCAGTGTCAGCTGCTTTCAAATTGAAATACAATGTTTTGTAGACATTGTAATGTCTGTTCATCTGAGTAAATTTGCTGGTTGATCACACCTTATCTACTCTATAAGGTGTATATTAGTAGGTGCTGTTCTGTGCCAAGCTGTTGTGCCCTTAAAGATATATTCCTTAATGCATGATATTTTATGAAACTAACTCCTAAATGATACGGTAATCGCCACATTGTTTGTTGAATTGTCTTAAATAAAGATAAAGACTATATAATAGTAAAGACTATGTCCTCTTCTCCCGTTTACATATCCGTGACATTATCTTCTCTATTTACCCACTATGAGTTAAATTCTCAAAGCCCAAGCAGTTTTTAGAGTATTGATTTGCTGTGAAAACCGAACGACTCCAGCAAGTATAGCCCTCCTCCACACTCTGCTTGAGTTAGACTGCTACCATGATGTTCCATTAACATGTATCGACCAATGAATTAAAATATCACAACTCCAATCTACAGAGCCTTAAGCAGACGCGGTCGGTATAACAGTAAAAACGCACAAATGCCGAATCAATAAGAAATAAACTCATGCATAGCAATGTGACTTCACAGCTGAACTTTTTTGACAGCATTTCACAACATGCTCTATAATGCGTATACATGCATGACAGTCAGTGTGATTAATTTGTTTACTGCAGTGAGGGTCATAAGTGACACCCATGCTGTGGCTCAGAGATTTTAATGTAAAGCTCGATATTATAAGCCTGCAGGCATGGAAAACTTGCTGCTTTGACTTTACTTGTGTCACAGGCAGCATGTCAGATTTGGTTGTGCTGTAGGGTGAGATGTGGGCCGGCGTGAGACTGCTGACATAACAATCCCAGTACCGGCAGCACATGACAGGTGGCTCTCGCCACTGTGCTTGTGCATATATCACGGGGAAAAAAGAACCCTGTCATCATCACTGAACAGTTGTGGAACACGCTAGCTCGCAGTATTTGGACTTGCTGTTCTGAGTGCTAAACGTCTAGAAAATGCATTTCATCAGATGTTTCTTACATTTTAAAATAAAATGCAGGTGACCTTTATTTTAAAGTTACTTCTTTGTGGTCAGATTCCAACCAATTCTTCTAACCTGTTCTTCAGACAGTGTCACTATGTAGATATTATGTATACTAATTAAGTAATTAATGACAGAATTTTCATTTTGGGGTAAACTAACCCTTTAATTGTATGCCCTATATACACAGATGCACACAAAAACACTTACATATACAGTGTAAGCCTCTAATTTGTTTTTTGTTGAAATTCTAAAGTGTCATGTTTCATTTGAGTTATCTGTTTCGGTTGGCCAAACTTAAACCTCATCAAAATACTTCCAGCAATTACAGTTAAACTCACACTGGGCATTTTAATGGGCCAACCAAAAAAGAAGAAAAAAGAAAACTGTCCTTCAAAGAAAAATAAAAAAAGTGACACTTAAGCAGAGCACAAGTACAGAAATTCAAGATTAAAACAGCAACCTAAAACTACAAACTAATAAATGTTAATTAGCTCAAATTTAAAATTCCATCTCAATTTTTCATCACTCCTGCTTTTTCAGATTCAAGAACAGCTAATTAAACGCATACAGAAATGTTTAACCTTTATACTTCAACTTACTTTGGAAATCTAGCAATTAGAAGCATGGACACATTTTACATGATCACAGTGTTGTCAGAAATTCATCTCGTGGTGCAATTTTGATCCCCTCCTCAGCAAGATTTTACATTGAAAGCTTTGGAGTTACTGGCTACATTACTAGTGCTATAAACACTCACAGTATCTGACGCCTTTGTAGCGAGAACTTGCTGGTTATTCACAACCGCATTCTGAAATGCCCAACTCATTTTGGCTACTCTAATAATGCATTATGTATTTGTTTAGTGAGGCAAAATATTTTTAGCTATTAAAAATGAATAAGGAGCTGCTTAAATGCAAACATGGTAGACAAGATTAAGTGCTTCTCAGTGGGGGGTAACAGTGACTGTATTCACTCACTCAAAAGGGCAAATTATTGCTGAAACAACTGCTCATTTATCTGTGTGCCCCCCACCAGGACGCAATTTCTGCATCACAGTAACCATGTGCATGAAGTTATGGAGAGAAAAAGAAAAGAATGGAAGACAGCAGCATAATAGTGGTAAGGTAGAACATAAATTAGGCCCCATGATTCTGCGCCATTAATGAGCGTTTATGCGTGCCATATTTTCCATGTGCACGCACGCAGAAATCTCTTCAATATGGTAAACATTTGCTGCTCTTAAAAAATGTTGCACCCTCCAAACACTTGGCAATAAAAACATATTAAAATTATTTTACAGGCAAAGAGGCTCTCCGCTACATGACCAGAATCATTTTCAAATTAATGAGCTTGCAAAAAGTCAGGGAAACGTTTGCAAGCTGTAAACGCAAGCTGTTTTTAACCTAGAAGCCAAGAAATGAAGCAGCATAGAGCCCAGAACTGCCAGAACAAAAGGGTGGAACGAAACCTTATTATGTCCCAATTAAACTAATAAGGATCACAAAGTATTTCTAAAGGACAGGTTCACCAAAAGAAAGAAAGAAAGAAAGAAAGAAAGAAAGAAAGAAAGATTGGGGGGACAAGTCTGATGATATGTGACCAGCCTGAATCAATGAGCTGAACAGTTTGTGAAAGATTTATGCAGATCGATTTTGAGAACCCGGTTTTGAGATATGACTCAAAAGAATGAATAAATACATTAAAGTGGACCAATGCAAAATTCACATTTATATTGGGTTACACTGTAATTATATATTTAAAGATGCCCTCAAATCAAAAATTGAATTTACCTCAGCATAGTTGAATAACAAGAGTTAAGTACATGGAAAAGACATACGTTGAGTTTCAAACTCCATTGCTTCCTCCTTCTTATATAAATCTCATTTGTTTAGAAGACCTCTGGAAAACAGAGGTCTTCAGAGGTCTTTGTTTATGCACTGTATAACTGCACTTATAGTCGAGAGCTCAGGGAGTGAGAGATTTAACCCTCTGGAGTCTGAGGCTGATTTGGGGCCTGGAGAAGTTTTGACATGCCCTGACATTTGTGCTTTTTTCAGTTGTTCATAAACACATTAATGACACAAGTGTCATTACACTGTATTCAACACAAACTAGGCTACCATAATATGTGAGGAACATGTATGTACATGTTTGTGTTTTTGAAGGAATAATGTTTATGCGTGGTTACTGAAAAAACAAAAAACTTAAGTCACTGAAATAAGGCCAAAAAAAGTATATTAAATCTGTGTTCATAAGACTTCTGGGTATTGGAGATTGTAGACTAGAGTTTTTGCTTCAGAATTATGTAAAAAATTATGCTGCCTACTCCTTCATATAAAACAATATATTGATTTAGTTTTTGTAAGTCACTTTTTGTCAAGAAATACAGTATGCATGGAGGCGTGAATGATCATGAATAATGGGCCATTTACACCTGAGGAGACAAAAGAATCAAATAATAATGACCTGAAATGACTTGCATATTAATGAGGCCTTTCAGTCAGGTAGGGTGTGAAAAAACCCTCTGTAATCATGTCTCAGCTCAATTTAAAATAATGGTATTCTATTATATTCTTTAAAATATAATGTATTTCTGTGATGCAAAGTGTCTGAACAATTATGTTACCTCTATGGCATTTCATATAGGCTTTTAGCTTAAAGCATGCACATTTGGAGAAATATTGATGGATTCTTATATGTTTATGTCAAATTTCTATACAGAGGAGTAATATTTATTCTATATTTATTCTATATATCATCACTATGAGTGCTGGATACAATTCATACTTGCAGCCGGAGGGCGCTCTGTGCACCTTTAGGCCACAAATCCATATAAAGAAGAAGAAGAACCAGGAACTAACTGCATGTCTTCTAGAGTTCGCTAACCATGCTTTACAACAACGCTTTAACATCCAGATAAACACTTTTCAAGACAATAAATACACGATTGAGACGATGTATGCATGTATTGACTGAATTTGCGTCTGAATAGCGCTGACTCCGTGGGCGTGGCCGCATTAGCGGATAATGAGCTGAATCACTGACTTCTGACATGGCTCTCTTTTCATACAGATTACATAAACACAGAATGTTTGTTTTCGATTTGACTTACACGATTTAAAACCTGACATTTCAACGTTTCTTTAGACATAAGTTTAATTTTTTTGTCATTCGTATTCACTAAGTTACAGTTCATTTTCTGAGAACTATCAGATTGGACTTTGTTCAGAGGGAGATGAGAGATCACGCATCATGTTAGTTTTCTTTATTTTACAAAAAGCACAGCATTTTGTTTTTACTCTGAGTGTACACAAATGAAAGAAGATATTCAACAGATTAAAATGGTGTATAACTCTTAATTGTATGTGAAACATTGACGGAGTATTTTGAGTCTCTTTCACACTGGTAAGAAAAAAAACGCGGTGGTATCGCCGGCGATACCCTCAGACATCAGAGTGTTAAAGGGGCCTCGCAGCCTGAATCGGTGCATAGTTAATAATGCCCCAAAATAGGCAGTTAAAAAAAATTACTAATCTATGGGGTATTTTGAGCTGAAACTTCACAGACACATTCAGGGGACACCTTAGACTTATATTACATCTTTTGAAAAGACGTTCTACGGCACCTTTAAGTACTGAGTAATATTAAGTAACTACATGTAGCTACTATAGGGTTAGGATTAGGGTTTGGTTTAGGGTTAGTTGCATGTAATTACGCATAATTTATAGTTATTACTACAGTAACTACATGTAACATATGTAACAATGACACTGTAAAATAAAGTGTTACCGTATATTGTTTTTGAACATATTTGTGTCTGCAGTGTGTCAAAATCCATTCACTCTGTTTGTTATTTCCCCGATAAATCTGAAACAGTGTCTCAAAATGAGCCGTTAAGGAATGTACTTCAATGTGGCGTCACATTGGAACAGGCCCCGCCCACGAATGCCAACAGAATCTGCTCTATCATCTTAGCTCCTCCCCTGAGTAACAGCATCATTCAAGTAAGAAATGCATTCTTATTAAAGCTACTAATTATATTAGTATAATTACACTGCTGTCACTTTAATACACAGATCTAATATACACATGCAATTTCTTTCCCTGCTGTTTACATTCACAGACATAACTGACTGTTTATGTGAACGTTGTGTGTTTCTAACATAACCTTGTGTTTGTTTAACAGTTTAAGTGCAATAAGACGTGAAAGACAACTTAGTTTTACACTCACATTATACTCACGCACCATCTGACATCCATCTTTCTGTGCGCGTTCTTCGAATGTGTGCGCTCAGAATATCAGAAGTTCAAACTGATGTGGCTTTAAAACGCATGCAAATAATAAACTTTCATGATGACAAAGAACTGCAATGATGATAATCAAAAACCAAACAGATGTTTTGTTAGTTTTTGGCAGAGTATCCGAGACATGAACTATTCTGGATAGGGCAGGGGTAGGCAAGTTCGGTCCTAGAGAGCCGCTGTCCTGCTGAGATTAGCTCCAACCTTAATCAAACACACCTGAACAAGCTAATCAAGCTCTTCAGGATTACTAAGGCTATAGGCAGCTGAAGGTTTTTTTTCAGGGTTGGAGCTAAACTCTGCAGGACAGCGGTTCTCGAGGACCGAACTTGCCTACCCCTGGGATAGGGGGTGGGGAGCAGCAGCTCATTTGCATTTAAATATACAAAACCGCATGTTTTTGCTTCAACTCAAAAATTGGCATTTACAACATGGTATAATACATGATCTGTGGTGTATTTTGAGCTGAAACTTCCCAGACTCTGAGGACCCCTTAGACTTATATTACATTTGTAAAAAGGGGCATAATAGGTCCCTTTAAGACAAGACACCAGGGTTAATAGGGTAATAGGTTTATGGACTAAATTTGCATACACTCACAGAACAGAAATCTGAATACTGGATAAAGCCAAATTCAATAGGCTTGTTTCATTTTGTTGACATATTAGAGTCAAAGGTTTTTACAGATGGGATTTTGGATATCTCTTTTATTTATCACTCCATAAATCAAGATAGTGTCACATTGTGCAATAAAATTAATACTTATTATTGTAACACTTACAAAATATTATAATAGCCAAATATACCTAAATCTCAAATATATACAGTCAAACCAAAAATGATTCAGACATTTTTTATATTTTTGATATATTTTTACTATGCAGGACATATGGTTCATTTATGTAAGTGAGGATAGCAAAATAAAGTAAACTGTGACATATTATACCCAAAAATTCTTCATACAGTGGACTACCAGTAAATTGATAAACGTTTGGAACCAAAAATTCTTCAGACTCTTTGACCTTAAGTGTTATCTGACATAATTTGGTGACAAGCTGGCGACATTGTGCAATATCTATCTTTTTTCTATTCTTCAAGAATGACCTCTTTTAGAGACTGGATGCTGGATGGAGAGTGATGCTCAACTTGTCTCTTCAGAATTCCCCATTAGGTGTTTGATTGGGTTCGATCAGGAGCCACTGAATCACTTTCACCCTATTCTTCTTCAGAAATCCAACAGTGGCCTTAGGCAGCACTCATGCAGCCCCACATAAGGACACTGCCACCACCATGTTTCACTGTAGGCACCATGCATTTTTCTTTGTATTCCTCACCTTTGTGATCCATACAGTTTTGAAGCCATCAGTTCCAAAAACATTTATCTTGTTTATCTAGTATAGAATCCCAGGAGTCTTCATCTTTGTCACCCTGGCAAACTCTAGACGGTGCTCTAAACTTTTGTGCCTGGGCTTTAGGAAAGGCTTCTTTCGTGGACGGCACCCATGCATGCCATTTCTCTGTAGTGTACGCCATATTGTGTCATGGGAAATATCACCCCAGTTCCCTTTCGATACTCTCACTCATACTGCGTATGGGGAAAAGCTCCTTTTTCCTCCTCGCTGAAGCCTTTTTCAATAGCGCAGTGTAACTGCACGTCTATTGGCTCAAAGGAATGAAACTCTTTGAACCAATGACGGCGTGGCGTAGTCGCGCGAGCCTATGGCGAAACAGCGCGCCAACAAGCCCGCCAAAACGGGCGTGGCTTATGGCTATATAAGCCGGCGTTTCGCCATGGGATTCAGTTCTCTCTCCTTCAGCGACGACTACGCTTTGCTGGATTTCCTGCTGATCGCCTTCGCCGCTGGAACGAGCTCTCTCTCTGCCGTAGAAGAGGCTTCGCAGAGGACAGCTGAAGACCGCCGCCTGCTCCCGCCGGCGCCGCCGCAGACTGCCGCCCAGAGCGCCGCTCTCGACCGCCCGCCGCGAGCTTCCGGTTTCGCTCTCAGCGAGTCTCCTGCTGCCATCCGGCGAGCTTTAAAGTGCCTTCAAGCGGATTCTCCGCCGCTGCTAAGAGCTTCTTCCGCGGTCTATACCGCTCTAAAAGAGCCCACCCAAGCGCCGTTTTAACGGCGGCAGCATTGTTTATAATGCCGTGCCATGCTTGTGGCACCTGCAGAGCCCCTCTGCAGGACGATGACGGCCATGGTAAGTGCGTCGGATGTCTGGGCAAGCCCCACGCGGAAGCCACGCTCACCGAAACTTCATGCCCGCACTGCGAGTGCATGAATCTCGCTTCTCTCCGCGCGAGGATCGCTTTCTTCACTGAAAGCGGCTCCGCCTCCCACGCCTTCCCGTCTTCTTCCTCCCGCGAGCCGGCCAGGAAGAGACAGCGAGGCAGAGGAGCTCAGCGCCCGGAGTTGGGGGAGCTTACGCCGGCCCAGCGCCCGCCTACCTCTCCCTCTCCCGCGAGAGAGCCGTCCCCCGTCCTCTTCGCACGCCCGGAGCAGCGTCCCTCAGCGGAAGCGAGTGACCTCGTCTCCTTCGGCGGCTCGGAGGATGAGCAGCTCGACGACTCCATGTCGCTCGCAGCATCTGAACCGGAGGAGTGGGTCGGCGAGGAGGAGCCCGCCCCCCTGCCGTCACTAGAGCCCATTGACTCCAGGCCAGGAACGGACGCCGAATTACTCCGCATCCTCTCCAAGGCCGTCGAGGAGCTCGACCTGGAATGGGCTGCACCTGAAGAGCCGACTCGCAGTAGGCTGGATGAGTGGTTTCTGCCGGGGCCCCGCCAGACCCCTCGCCAGCGATCTGCACCCTTCTTCCCTGAGCTGACGAAGTCATGGCGCGCTCCCTACTCCGCCCACCTTCGCACTTCTTCACCCGCGGCTCTCACCTCGGTTGACGGCTCACGTGAGAAGGACTACGAGCAGATGCCGCCGCTGGACGAGGCCGTGGCCGTTCACCTCTGGCCGCCCATGGCCGTGGGCTGAAAAGCAAGAGGGCCCTTCCCTCCAAGCCCTGCCGTACGACCTCCGCCATTGCCGGCCGAGCGTACTCCTCAGCAGGACAAGCTGCATCAGCGCTACACACGATGGCCATCCTTCAGGTCTTCCAGGCCAAACTTCTCCGTACCCTGGACGAGTCTGGAATCGACGCACCGGCCTTCCGTGACCTACGCAGCGCCACTGACCTGGCCCTGCGCGCCACGAAGACCATGGCCCAGGCCATAGGGAGGTCCATGGCCAACTTGGTTGTGTTGGAGCGCCATCTCTGGCTCAACCTCACAGAGATTAAGGATGCAGACAAGATGGCCTTCCTGGACGCCCCTGTCTCATCCTCAGGTCTCTTCGGGCCAGCTGTGGAAGGGTTCATCGAGCGCTTCTCCGCTGCGCAGAAATTGTCCCAAGCAATGCGACATTTCTTGCCAAAGCGCTCCAGCTCTTCATCCGCTGCAAGTCGGTCCAAACCTGCGCCGACCCAGCTCCAGAGCAAACCCGCCCCTTCCGCATCTCAAGCAGCGCCACCTAAGGAGCAGCGCCAGCGAGCCCGCCCTGCGAAGCGCTCCACGCTCCCGAGACGCCAGGGTCCCCGGCCTAGGATAGTGCTGGACCCGACGCCTCCGGTGTCTTCCTGATCAACAAGGAAGAAAGAGGATGGGGTTAAGTCTCACCACGGCCGGACCACCCTAAAAGCTCTCTCGCATGCATTCCCCGCCACCTCGCTTAGGGCCCACAGATGTTGCGCCCACACAAACCGCTGTTTTAATGGCGAACCCAATATTTTTAAATTCCCAAAAAAGAGAGCAAATTTCCTCATCCTGTAACGACGGTGCAAAGACCCCTGCACAGCGGTCTGTCACTGGACGCTATTCAGCCACTGGTCACACGGGTCGAGGCCTGGCAAGCCATTCCAGGAGTGTCACAGTGGGTCATAGGGACCATATCCTGCGGCTACTCTCTGCAGTTCGCCCGAAGGCCCCCACGCTTCAGCGGTGTGGTCACCACTTCAGTCAAAACGGACGCCGCGCATGTCCTCCGTGCAGAAGTGACGTCTCTGCTACAGAAGGGAGCCATAGAAATTGTTCCCCCCAGCAGAAAGCGAGTCGGGCTTCTACAGCCGCTACTTTGTTGTCCCAAAGAAAGATGGCGGTCTCAGACCCATCTTAGATCTCAGGCTTCTAAACCTCTCCCTCATGAGACGGAAGTTCAGAATGCTAACGTTGAAGCAGATCCTCGCGCAGATCCACCCCGAGGACTGGTTCTTCTCACTGGACCTGAAAGATGCATACTTTCACATCCAGATAGCCCCCCACCACAGGCGATTCTTGAGATTCGCCCTTCGAGGGTGTGGCCTATCAATACAAGGTCCTGCCCTTCGGGCTGTCTCTAGCTCCTCACGTTTACCAAGTGCATGGACTCGGCGCTTCTCCCTCTGAGAGAGATGGGGATCCGAGTTTTGAATTACCTCGACAACTGGCTCATACTGGCCCAGTCTCGTACCGAGTTAGAACACCACAGATCCGTGCTCCTCAGCCACCACGTTCCTGGGCACAGTCTTCGACTCAGTCCATATGAGGGCTGTAGTCTCTCCAGAGCGCGCTCTGACGATTCAGAAGCTCTCGGCATCGATCAGGAACAATGTCCGTTACCCTCTGAAGTCCTTCCAGAGGATGCTGGGACTGATGGCTTCCGCCTCCCCGGTACTGCAGCTCGGCCTCCTCCAAATGCGGCCTCTGCAATACTGGCTGAAACTCAGGGTTCCACTGCATGCTTGGCGGCGTGGCCGCTTCTTAGTCAGGGTCAATCAGGCCTGTGTCACAGCTCTGAGACCTTGGACAGACCCCAGCTGGTTCAAGCGTGGAGTTCCCCTTCAGGCGGTGTCAAGAAGGAGGGTGCTCTCGACGGACGCCTCCAACACGGGTTGGGGAGCCGTTTTCGAGGGCAGACCGGCCTTCGGCTCGTGGACCCACGAGCAGAGCCATCTGCACATCAACTGCCTCGAGATGCTGGCAGTAGAATGCGCCCTGGACGCGTTCCAGAAGTTCCTGAAAGGACACCACGTCCTGGTCCAATCAGACAGCATGACGGTCATGTCATATATAAATCACCAGGGAGGCCTGTCCTCCAGCCGCCTTTGTGCCCTGACAAAGCGCCTCCTCGAATGGGCAGCGCCCAGGCTACGGTCGCTCAGAGCGACCCACATACCTGGAAAATCGAACTTGGGGGCAGACATGCTGTCACGGAGCAATGTCCCCTCGGACGAGTGGATGCTCTATCCCCAGACGGTTCAAAAAATATGGGAAATCTTCGGGAAGGCAGAGGTAGACCTCTTCGCCTCAGAAGACACTTCTCACTGCCCAACCTTCTTTTCAAAGGAAAGGGATGCGCTGGCCCACGACTGGCCCAGGCTCCTCCTATATGCCTTTCCCCCGATTGCGATGATTCCTTGCGTCATCAGACGGATCAGGGAAGACAAACACAGAGTCCTCCTTGGCCCCTCACGTATCCTCTGGGCCCTCTCGCGCCCATGATATGTTTTGTCGTTCCCTGTCGTGGCACGGCGTGATTGTATTCGTTCCCCATACGCAGTATGAGTGAGAGTATCGAAAGGGAACGTACTCGGTTACGTACGTAACCTCGGTTCCCTGAGATACGGGAACGAGTACTGCGTTTTATGCCGTGCCTCGACACTGCAGCTCAGTGTCGTCGCTTCAGTCGAGTTTTAACTGAATCCCATGGCGAAACGCCGGCTTATATAGCCATAAGCCACGCCCGCTTCGGCGGGCTTGTTGGCGTGCTGTTTCGCCATAGGCTCGCGCGACTACGCCGCGCCGTCATTGGTTCAAAGAGTTTCATTCCTTTGAGCCAATAGACGTGCAGTTACACTGCGCTATTGAAAAAGGCTTCAGCGAGGAGGAAAAAGGAGCTTTTCCCCATACGCAGTACTCGTTCCCGTATCTCAGGGAACCGAGGTTACGTACGTAACCGAGTACGTTTGGCTTTCTACTTCTTTAGATAACTGCAGTGAACATGCATGCCGATTTTCTTCACCCCTTCTCATCAGAAGACGCTCCTGTCAAGGTGCTAACTTCCGTGGACGACCTGGACGTCTCTGTGAGATGGTTGCAGTTCCATCTTTTTTCAATTTTTTTACCACTTTTGCTACAGTATTCTGACTGATAGGTAAAGCTTTGCTGATCTTCTTGTAGCCTTCACCTTTGTGGTGTAAACAAATTATTTTCTTTCTCAGGTCTTGTGACATTTCTCTTCCATGTGGTGCCATTGCTGACAGCATGAAATGGGAAGGGCTTTTATAGTCAACTGTCTGCTGGACACCTGTGTAATGAATAATTAGACTCATCTGTGGTTGAATTCTTGTTAAATTAGACATTTGTAGTCTAAAATTTAGCTTTGCTCCAGAGACTTTCAGTGGGGTGTACTCATTTTTGCATCACCCTAATTTGAGTAAAACTGAAAATTTTGTTCTCTAAGTTATATTATTAACCTTACTTTCATGTTATAGGTTAAACAGATGTTATATAAAACTTAGTCTTGTCAACATTTTGGAAATTGTTTTTGTGTTCATTGAGATATTGTTTAAAATGTTACTTTTCAAAGGGGGTGTACTCATTTACGCTGAGCATTGTGTGTGTGTGTATATATATATATATATATATATATATATATATATATATGTACAGTACAGTCAAAAAGTTTGGAACCACTAAGATTTTTAATGTTTTTAAAAGAAGTTTCGTCTGCTCACCAAGGCTACATTTATTTAATTAAAAATACAGTCAAAAACAGTAATATTGTGAAATATTATTACAATTTAAAATAACTGTGTACTATTTAAATATATTTGACAAAGTAATTTATTCCTGTGATGCAAAGCTGAATTTTCAGCATCGTTACTCCAGTCTTCAGTGTCACATGATCCTTCAGAAATCATTCTAATATGCTGATTTGCTGCTCAATAAACATTTATGATTATTTTCAATGTTGAAAACAGTTGTGTACTTTTTTTTTTCAGGATTCCTTGATGAATAGAAAGTTCAAAAGAACAGCATTTATCTGAAATACAAAGCTTCTGTAGCATTATACACTACCGTTCAAAAGTTTGGGGTCAGTAAGAATTTTTATTTTTATTTTTTTGAAAAGAAATTAAAGAAATGAATACTTTTATTCAGCAAGGATGCATTAAATCAATCAAAAGTGGCAGTAAAGACATTTATAATGTTACAAAAGATTAGATTTCAGATAAACACTGTTCTTTTGAACTTTCTATTCATCAAATAATCCTGAAAACAATTATTGTACACAAATATTTTGTACAATTGTACACATTAAATGTTTCTTGAGCAGCAGATCAGCATATTAGAATGATTTCTGTAGGATCATGTGACACTGAAGACTGGAGTAATGATGCTGAAAATTCAGCTTTGCCATCACAGGAATAAATTACTTTGTGAAATATATTCAAATTAAAAACAGTTATTTTAAATTGTAATAATATTTCACAATATTACTGTTTTTTAGCCTTGGTGAGCAGACGAAACTTCTTTTAAAAACATTAAAAATCTTAGTGTTTCCAAACTTTTGGACTGTACTGTATATATATATATATATATATATATATATATATATATATATATATATATATTTTTTTTTTTTTTTTTTTTTTTTAAATAATAAAATAAGTAATGTTCCATTTTAAACTCTTCCTAAACTTTTTCTTCAACAGCATTTATTACAGGTGAAACTAAACTCTGTGAAAGTAATCCAATTTCCAGTGTAGAAACCATCTGTGAAGACAAGAGGAAGATGAGAAAGTCCAAGAGGGGGGAAGATGAACTTCTGATGAAAGTGTAAGTAATCATGCATCCTGTTTTAGAAGGAAGACAGCCCGGGTCAAATTGCTGTGCCAAGTTTCGTTAATTACCTGTCTGACAACGCTGCTGTGCGAAGACTAAATCCACTAACCTCCTGTCTGTCATATTAAGAGGCTTTGTGCTCTGTGGTCACCAGCAGACAGGCCCTCAATGAACCTGAGCAGAAATTCAGTTACCTGCAAGCTTCGCTAGAGATAAAGAGCCCCCCTGCCAACTGTCTCGCTCTCCCTCTCGCACACAAACACACATGTCTCTTGAAGTCATCATGGAATATTTCTACCTAATAAGTCTTGGCAGAGTTGATGGAAATCTCATGAGCAAGCCCAGCACTGAAGAGCATAATGAGAGATGAGAAAAGCTACATTTGAAAAATTCACACTCCAGGTTCCAGGGCACACAGTGATCTCTCATAAACAACGTGCTGTGATTGTTCTTAACATCGCTCTGCTCTACTTGACAACTAGTAATTGTACCGTCGGAAACATGTCAATGAACATCCAATATGGTGTTGGGTCACTACAATAAGACACAGCCACATGGTAAGTAACACTTAAAATGTAAAGTACTGGCCAAGTACTGCCTTGCCAAAATGTCTTTGTGGAATGAAAAAACTGAAATGACACAACACCATCTGACTGGCCTAGTTTTCAGACAGAAAATGGCTAGATGTTACATTGGTTAGATGACATAAACCCTTGTAAGAGCCAGAATTCCCACACTAACAGCCACTAAAAAGAAAACTCTGTGAAATAAGACAAGAAACGGTGAAGCCGCAGCACCTGTGAAACACATTCACTGACTGTTTTTTTTTTTTTTTTTTTTTTTTTTCTGTTAATATTGTTCTCATTAATTATATTCTTAATGTCTCTTTGTTGTGGATGTGTTTGCGATGGCATATATCCATGATTTAAACAGATTAAGGTTTTCCATTAAACCCATGACTTACTTCATTTAACATTCTTACAGTACACAAACGCACACATGTTTGTTTTTATATCATGATGGGGATTTTCCACTGACTTGTATTGGTTTTTGTACTGAGCTAATGATATTTTCTATCCTCTAAGCAACCTTTCTCAGGTTTAAAATAGTGTTGTATTTTAAGCCTGGTTATGATAACACAAATATAATATCTGTTACTTACATACCTTATTTTAATGTCTATTGCGACATACGCTGTAAAAATGATAATATCAATATAATGACAATATGGCCTGGTTTCACAGACAGGGCTTAGATTAAGCCAGGATTAGGCTTTAGTTAAATTAAGACATTTAAGTAGCTTTTATAAATGTGCTTTTTTTCAGTTGCTTTAGTCAGCACAAAAATGCAATTTAATCTTGGACTAGCAGATTTGAGCTTTAAACCAGTACATTCTCGCCTGAAAAACTCTTAAAACTATATATCATGACATAATAACAGTAGATGTTTAAATTACGCAGATTTTCTCCTTTACTATTGGCGCTTGCTGGTTAATGCGCAATGCATTCTGGGATACCTGGCTGTCTCAAGTCGCCACAAGTCACCTCCCGATGCATCCTCGATAAAAGGAGTGGACCAAGAACACATCCAGGGATTTTAACTGTACTTGACTAGATGTGAACTTTGAATTGGAACAGTACTTGGGCAGCGACTGATGACGTTTCACAAGTCCACAAGAACACAAGTACAGACAAGATCACATATTGAGAAACGGCTATGTACTCTATGATATATATTATGTGCAAAAAAAGGGGCGGTTTGCATTCTTCATAACGCTTACGCTGAATGTCCTACGCCTTCCCTATTCAAGTTACGGAAAAAAAAGAAACTGGCGTTCGTTCCGTAAGTAGAATAGGGAAGGCGTAGAATATTCAGCGTAAGCGTTATGAAGAATGCGGAAGTGGAAAGTACGTTCAATGCGATATTTTGTTTATAAAGCATTTTTTTCGAAAATGACCGATCGATTCGCTAGATAAGACCCTTATTACTCATCTGGTATCGTTTAAAGCCCTTGAAGCTGCACTGAAACTGTAATTTTGACCTTCAATCTGTTGGTAGCCATTGAAATCCGCTGTAAGGAGAAAAATCCTGGAATGTTTTCCTCAAAAACCTTCATTTCTTTTCGACTGACGAAAGAAAGACATGAACATCTTGGATGACATGGGGGTGAGTAAATTTATTAGGAAAAGTGTATTTAAAAGTGGACTAATCCTTTAACACTTTGACAAGTGGATGCAATGAGACTTGTTTTCCTGTTTGTTCATGTGACGTTCAGCATAAAGCCTATAGGTGAAATTTTTTTTACAGTGATTTATAAAGCATCTTAACTTTTCCTTTGGTTTAAAGCTGGCGTGAAACAGAAATTCACTGATTTTCTGAATGCATGTTATAGATCTCATTGTGAACAATCAATCTGTGCACATTTCTTTCTTTCTTTTTTTTTTTTTTTTTTACCTTGTAATTTTTAATCAACATGTCACAACTGGACCTTCACTCTTACTTAAACTCTGTCCCTGCAAACTTGTGTTCATTTACATTACATCCACGTTTGAGTGCAACACCAATATCTCAAATTCCAATTAACAACCAATGCATACAACCAAATTATCGCCCTTCATTTTTTTCACTTGGTTGTAGGCCTACCTACCTAGACCTGTTATAAGAGATAACTCTTTTAGAACTTCCGCCAAATTTAATCTGATTTAAAACGTCCAGCTATTTTCAATTCTCCCATTTTGGTGTCAAGAAGCAAAGCAAGTTTAAATCCTGTTTTGAAGCTCACAACTCTCTGCAGTGATGAAAAGCTTTCCAGACGCCTCTTTTTTGGTCTCCTTATTTCCGTCTTTCTGTACCATTTGTGGTATTTGGCTGAGTAAGCTATTGTTTACATATGAGAAATCATGAACATTTCACACCCTCCAAACTCACAAGAACTGCTTCAATTTCAATTTCGCCCTTGCAGTTAACGACTTCCCACATATGGACTGCCCACTAGGAAAATCCTCAAAATAAATAAATAAATAAATAAATAAATAAATGACGGCGGTATTCAGCCACTGTTTATTTCATTGTTTACGATGACTAGCGCTGTTACGGAGATCCGTGTGTTATCTCAGGACAGTTATTTAAGTGATAACCTTCAGGGACTTGGGTTATTTTACCACTCCATTTAAAAAAGATTTTCTTTAAGACATTTATTTATTCATCTATTTTCCACAATAATGGCAAGATTCCACCCACACATCATACACAAATACAAACCTCTTGGTGCTTTGGTCCAAATGTAATTATCTCAGACTCTCCTTTGTCTGCTTTTACAATGGCAAACAAAGAGGCTTAATTAAGATTTATCAACTTGTGACTCCAACTTTGATTGCTCAGACAGAATATTCCCCTCACTGCAAAAACAAGGCCAATCCATCTAAACAACTCAAGAATTTATTGTTTAACCAGCAAAGACTTTGTCCTTCATCAATGCATGCAGTCAATAGAAGTTTGAGTAATGGCTCCCAGTTCACTTGTTATATAGCTGGATAATTTCAGAGGCATGTGTTTTGCCAGTGTCGCTCAGCCAAGTGCTTCTTAACAAACCATTATATAGTGAATATTATACAGTGAATGTTCAGTCTCATAGCATGACATTCAGCACTAAGAAAATACAAATTCAAGACGGAAAAGTGCAAAGAAATAGCTACGGCCCTTTTATGAAGTCTTAGCTCTGTCTTCCAAGAGCGGGTTTAAGCTCTCTACCTCTACGAGCCTTGCTGAGCCATGCAGTCGGAGCTGTTAAGCTCATTCCAGCATTCAAATACTTCCGTCACCTCGTATATCTTCTGACATACACATGTTGGAATTTGTCATCTCCGTCTTTTATCCACTCGCTCCCAGATAAGAGCAAAGTGGGGGACGACATTTTTCTCAATTTTTTACAGCTGGAGGGAGGCATGATTAAGTGGTAGGGAAATATTCCAGAGAACCGCCTCGCTTTGAGAACCCAACGCTCCACCGTGTGTGTCCTCTGGCCCTGCCTCTGCTGCCAGGACGGCTCCGGTTTCGGGCCAGCGGCAGATCAGCCAGACGCTACTCCATGCCCTGATTTATATAGCAAATTGAAAGATTTCAAGGAGGGAGTCCGTTTATTTTGGCAGGGCAAGACTTTTGGTTGGTTACGGCCTGCGCAGCCCATATTCTTCTCTCTTTCTTCATATTCATACTATGTTCGTCTCCTAAAACCACATTAATTAATATTAGGTAGCAATACCTTAAAAGGAATATTGTGAGTTAAGTACAATGGACTTCTCCCTCCTTTTCTTTACAACAAGCAAAAATGTGCATTGCACTGATAAATTTACAATGGAAGTGAAAGGGGCCAATCCATAAATGTTAAAAAAACATAGTTTCAATACACTGAAAACAATTTGGTGTAAAAACAATTTTCACTCAAAAATTGATTGCAAATTTCACAATTAATTCTAAAAAGCATTATCCAAAGTTACAACATTGTTGCCATGACAGCATGCCTAAAACCCAAAAGGACTGTAAAAGTGTTGGGTTTTAAAAGAAAAACAAATGTTACTGCTTTATAAAATTCTACACTTCACATTTCTGCTTTTAAAACCTCCAAAAATCACCCCCATTCACTTCCATTGTAAAGGCCTCAATGTTGCTTAAATTCAGCATGTATTGTGAAACGGCTAGAGTCACAGCTGAGTTTGTACCGTCGGCATATCTGAGCACAGTAGTGATTATTATCTGGGCAGAACTCTCTGTGCTGGAGGAGACTGGCGATAAATCAGAGTCGAGGCTGGCGCATGTTAAGGTTTCATTGCCAAATGCTTGCCACCGCCTTTAGGCTGAAGACCAATGCCTGACGCTGGGTTTATTTTTATTCGTTGTTTTCGCTCATGCTGTGCGGCATAAAAAAAATCTTATTCCCCATCAGGATTTTAATACCCATGTCACTGCCAACCATGTTGAGAGACATGGCCAGAAAATAATCCATAGACTGAGCTGCATGTGTTGAAAAGTGCGCTTCCAACACTTGTCAGATGTTTCCCTCATTGGACTTTAAGTCATTAGATACACAGATGAGCTAAGGCCTGGAGAAAAGGAAGCGTTTTATGTAACAAAAGGAAAGTAATCTTGCTAATGACATTTGGGGGATTTTTGGCAGTGTCTCTTGACTTGATGGAATAAGTGGACATGTCAGAGTCCCTGTGACATGATATACAGGCGAACCTTTAAGCCCTTCACTTTTCAGGGAGAAAGCCCATTAGCCAGACTTTACAGACGGTATCATAAATTATGACACAGGGGTTAGGCACTCTCAATTTATAAACAGGTAATGCACACTCACACAAATGAGCCTGTGAGTCTAGTTCTCTTGCATCTGCACACTGAAGGAAAGAAAAAAGATCCGCAAGTGCGGGAACATCAACAGCCCTGGGTGAACAAAGTCAAACTCTCTGCAGTCACTTTGAGCTGACTGGTAAAATGGAAAAACATACGCGGAGCGTGCACATCATGAACAATGAGGAAACTCTCATAGTCATGTACACTGTTTGTCATGTATTTCCCTTGACCTCCTGTGATAATGTCATGTTCTTCCCTTGTCTCTTGTATAATAGTCTGATTGGTTGTTCTTGTCATGTGTTCATCAGTTCTGTTTGTCATTGGTTCATTGTGTTGATT
Organism: Megalobrama amblycephala; assembly: GCF_018812025.1. Lineage (NCBI taxonomy): Eukaryota > Metazoa > Chordata > Actinopteri > Cypriniformes > Xenocyprididae > Megalobrama > Megalobrama amblycephala. Next base: position 14,861,347 of record NC_063048.1, on the reverse strand, counting down.
ATGTTCAGGTGTTTCTTGTTAATCATTAGTCTTTCTATATAAATAGTCCTCATGTTTAATTGTTTCTTTGTCTAGCTTTGGCAATGTAACCTGCTGTTTGGTGAGTCCATGTCAAGTCGTGTTTTAGTTAAGTTCTTCAAGTCTACGTTTTGTTTAAGTTTGGTATCACATCAATAAACTGCACCTGGGTTCTCCCTCAACTTGCCTTCAGTGGAATTATTTCTCTCTCTCTCTCTTTCTCTCTCTCTCTCTCTCTCTATATATATATATATATATATATATATATATATATATATATATATAATGTGTGTGTATGTGTATATATATATATATATATATATATATAATGTGTGTATATATATATGTATATATATATGTATGTATATATATATATATATATATATATATATATATATATATATATATATATACACACACATACAGTATGTGTATATATATATGTATATATATATATATATATGTATGTATATATATATATATATGTATGTATATATATATGTATGTATATATATATATGTATGTATATATATATATGTATGTATATATATGTATATATATATATATATATATATATATGTATATATATATATATATATATATATATATATATATGTATGTATGTATATATATAATTAAATATTATACACACTATCGTTCAAAAGTTGTGGGTCTCTTTGCTCACCAAGGCTGCATTTATTTGATCAAAATACAGTAAAACGGTAACAGTGTGAAATATTACTATAATTTAAAATATATATTTTCTATTTTTTTTGTATTTTAATACATGTTAAAATGCAGTTTATTTATTTTACATCAGAGCTTAATGGTTCTCTGGAATGAGACATAATACACAGAAAATAAACATACATTCATACATGTTTTTACAGTATTAGTTTTAGTATTAGTGCAAACAAGCAAACCATAAAAAGGACTTATCGAAAAATGCAATAATGAGCCAATTAGACATCATATATAATCATGTTTTTTTTTTTTTAATGGCACTCCATAGTGGAAAAAAAAAAAAAAAATCTATACCAAAGTCTATTTAAAATACATTTATTTCATATACTTCAATTCCATTAACATATTCATTGGCATATCACTTAAGACTTACTGACATAAAATTAGAATTTAACTTTGTATTTCCTTATTGAAAAATGCACATTTCTGAATATTATATATTTTTTAATATCATTATTAATAAGGATTGTATGATCTTTGTATAATATCAGTCTTTAAATGCAAGATATTTAAAGTGTACCTAAAGTATACTTGCAATAGTTCCACTTTAGCAAATATACTTAAGTAAATCTTTAGTTGGACCTCAGCACTACTTGCGCACAATTAAAGTACATTAAGTACAAAATGAGTTGTTCCAATTTATCAGACTTTATATATGTACTTTTGGTATACTAAACTGTATATCAGTTTAGCATATACCAAAAGTACAATTGCAGGGTATTTTTATTTAGCACATAAATATGTAAATATATTTGTAGTATACTTAGCACACAATAAATATATTTCAAATACATTTTAGTAGTTTTTTTTTTCACTAGGGCTCACATATTTCCATCAGTAAAAGATGAAAGATTCCCTGCTGTTCGTAACAACATTCACAGAATGAAGTGTCAGTTTGGTCAGTGCACCCTGATGGCATTGCGTACAGATCATGTCCGCTGGCAGGCCTTGATCTGGTCTGAAATCTCCCCTAGTGTAGAATCATTAGAAATTCACTGGCATTCTACAAACACTGTGATTACCAGGCTACTGTCAAATATGGAGTATTAGAACATAACATGAATAAATGGAAAGTATTTTAAGGCTAAACTAAAGCTCTCGAATACAGTTAAACATGAAAAACTCCTGAAAAGATTTGCCAGCACTTTCCTCACTGAAACAGGATGCATCCTTTTTAGCATTTTGCAAAGAGGGTTATTCAGCACTAGAAAGGTAAATAGCCATTAGCTTAAGCCAAACCATGACATCTGCAGGAATTAAGGCTAAGAGAAATAAATGCAGCGCATTACAGGGTGTTGTTAGAATGTTTAAGCAAAGAAACGAAAAGTATACATATAATGGGTGGTTTCATTACACAGTCCTCTTTCTAAATGCTTTCTTAAAAGCAGAGCTCATTAGAAACCGATGAAAGAGAATGAGAATTGGTATATTTTTACATCCTGTCCTAAAAGTCCTCCATGACCGGTGTGGTCAACTTCTCTCATTTCCTTCCCATACAAAGCACAATACCTACACTTGTCTGACGCATTTAGATTCCATTGCCTGGAATAATAACAACACACGTAGAGTCTTATGATTAGGACATTGGAGCCAGTTGCTTCAGGTCACGGTATACTTTTGAGGCCGGCTGTCAGGGAACACAAGCTGTGAGCTCTTGCTCTGCATGTATACAAGAAAGAGGGCATTCATTAAAACAAGAGGTTGTTATGAAGGTATCAGGCAAGCCAAACGCTGCCATGGAGTATTCGGCAGTCACAAGAACGCACACTGGCCTTGAGACACTTCGCCTCAATCCGTGTAGAATTTAACAAGCATGAGGAGCACACAAATTCAGTGACTGAAAAGTAATACTGTGTTCACTAACATATCTGGTCATTTTGTTGGATAGCACCACATATAATACAATGGAAAAAAATCGATGGCTGATATATATGGCTGTACCCATGTTGTCCTGCTTGAAATGAAATATCTGCACAGTTTTCCTACAACGCTTTTTTTTCCCCCTTCGGCCAGATTCTTCTATTTTTAAGGACATAAAAGGTAGTGTAAAATGAATCCATGACTATATTCAAAGTCTTCTGACGCAACACAATCACTTTGAAAAGACTCACATTTCACTCTCAAATCACATCAACAAGCTTACTTAAGCTACATCAAATATGGCAACATGAACCTCAAACGCCAACTACCTCATCTGTTCTCGCATGTTATGCGTCCATGAATCATGATGTTTGAAATTTGTATTGTTTGTGTATATGTGCGCTAATCAATCACTTGATTTGAGAGTGAATAAAGATTTACATTTTGATCTGTTGTTCATACAAAGCAATTGCATCAACTCAGAACTTATACCATCTGAGTCATTTGGGTTTATTTCAAACTACCTTTATTTCCTTTTTAGAGCTTGAAAGTTTTGTTGACTTTGATTATGCAAATTAGCTGAAACTTCTTCAAAATGTCTACTTTTGTGTTCTGCAGAAGAAATTAAATCATAATGGATTGGAACGACATGAGAGTGAGTAAATGATGACAGAATTTTCATTTTTGGGTGAACTAACCCTTTAAACTGCTGTGTCCAAGTTTTGTCTTTTAATTCTTTCTTTGAACATTTCTAAACCCAATTAAGATGATTTAAGATTCTCTTTTATGGGTTTTCTTTTTTCTTTTTTTGTCCACTGAGGTGAAAAATTAGTTACATAAGTGTAATTTGGTTTTCTTGCATTTATTAAACAGACACTGAGTGATTTGACTGAGTGAATTATAGTACCTCACCAAAAGGCAATTATGCCCATTAAAAAATTAGGACTCCTATATTTTATGACTTTCCATGTGTAAAGATTCAGTTCCTTGTTGCAAACTCCCAAATGATGGCAAAGCAGCTATAAATGAGGCAACATTAGAATACAGTAAACGGGAGACAAATCACTTCAGCGTTTAAACAATCCAAAGGGGTCGAAATCTCCAATCAACCCTCTGAGCGCCCGTGATGGCCCAAGGCCCAAAGCTAATGCTTCACACATTTATGAGAACACCAGCCCTCCTCCAACTCCTCAGCATGGCTATGGGAGTTTCAGTAGTGTTTAACACCCAGGATAAATAATGGTCACCGCTCTCTGTTCCTTAATGTTGATGTATCTCTGCAGCAGGACAGGTGCTGCAGCTTTTGGTTCCTCGGATTCAGCAATTAATCTAACGTGTCATGTGATGAACTCGGACGAGACTCCGACCCAAAAGACATGAATAATACAACACATTAAATCTCACTTTAACGACTCCAAACCTTGAGGAAAACTGCGGAAGGCCATAAATTGAGATGCTAATAACAAGCATCCAAGTATAAGTTCTGTGTCTAATGTTGAACTTGTGTGGGAAGATATTGACCATATGTGATTCATTTGCACGGGTATGTTTCAATTAATCATAGCCGGGGTGGCAGACGCCGGCATTCGGCCTCGTGCCACCTGAGGAAGAATTATCTCCTCTAGCCTGACCCAATGGTAAATAATTAGAGCAGAAACCGATCCCCCTCATTAATATAGCTTACATTAGCATCATTCATTGGCCTAGTTACTCTGGCAGCCAGAGGTGTGCGAAGAAGAGCGATGGGCCGACTGAAAAGATTCACATCTGGCAAAGAAAAGAGCGTTTCTACCACTGCCACTGTCGATTTTGAGGCTAAGCTACATTTGGCAGAGTGGATGTCTGACAGAGGCGGAACTGATTTCCTTTTTCTCAATGGCTGCAGCAGCATGGAAGGGGAACAATGAAGGATGCAGGACTGAAATCGGCAAATGGACCTGCAGAATGAGAGGTCTTTTCTGCCTCATTGATGCCATATGGCATAATGAAAAAGTTACACAAAAGGTAACAGGTTTCTGTGGCTCTTTGACACCGATGATTAAGCGAAACTACCCCTCTCATTGCGCATTGACTCATCAGAGCTAAGTACGGATAATGATGACAGATGATCCCAATTATGGGGGTGGTAAATATTAGGGTACTTCACAACTGGACCAAAAAAAGTCTCTTCGTACAGTCCCTTTAAAAATAATTAAATACCTCAAGGACACTCATCAGGTCTTGTTCGGTTGTATCCCCATTAGGGGAAAGAATAGGCAGAGGGTGTGTTAAAATATTTGCAAAGGTGGCCTTTGCTTCTGAATGGCATATGTAGTCATTAACAGTCTCTTCCTGTCTGTGTGGTAATGTTGGAAGAACAGCCGGGCTCCCAGGCATGATTCTGATGAGATGGAGAGTGCGCAGCCCCCCTTTCATCACCAGCCCGAGTCCCCTTCTCAACCAGGGCTGTCTCAGATTCACTGGAGTGTAGCAAGTACTGGCACTGGCCATCTGGGTCAGCCCTCCAGAATGAACTCAATGATAATGCCAGTCTTCAGCATGACAAATGGTCGACTCGGACTGTGAGTCGCACATCTCAGCTCTCACTTTCTCATGCTAGGTGTCAGTGAGCCTGGTGGCTGTCCTTGCTCCTCTAATAAGCTATTTGCTCTCTGATATGCTCATTGAAAAAAAAAATGCTTTATTATATACAAGTATTATATTCAGTTATGCATACATACATACACACATAAAAAAAAAAATAAATGTTAAACTTTTTTTCTTAACTTTTTAACAATGAGTGTACAGTGCGGGGTCCAATATTGGGATATTGAAAATCTGGAAAAAAAAAAAAAATGTTTTAAAATGTTTTAAATGTTTAAATAATGTTTTAAAAATTAGACACACACACACACACACACACACATATATATATATATATATATATATATATATATACAGTGGGTACGGAAAGTATTCAGACCCCATTAAATTTTTCACTCTTTGTTATATTGCAGCCATTTGCTAAAATCATTTAAGTTCATTTTTTTCCTCATTAATGTACACACAGCACCCCATATTGACAGAAAAACACAGAATTGTTGACATTTTTGCAGATTTATTAAAAAAGATAAACTGAAATATCACATGGTCTTAAGTATTCAGACCCTTTGCTCAGTATTTAGTAGAAGTACCCTTTTGATCTAATACAGCCATGAGTCTTTTTGGGAAAGTTTTTCACACCTGGATTTGGGGTTCCTCTGCCATTCCTCCTTGCAGATCCTCTCCAGTTCTGTCAGGTTGGATGGTAAACTTTGGTGGGCAGCCATTTTTAGGTCTCTCCAGAGATGCTCAATTGGGTTTAAGTTAGGGCTCTGGCTGGGCCATTCAAGAACAGTCACGGAGTTGTTGTAAAATCACTCCTTCATTATTTTAGCTGTGTGCTTAGGGTCATTGTCTTGTTGGAATGTAAACCTTCGGCCCAGTTTGAGGTCCTGAGCACTCTGGAGAAGGTTTTCATCCAGGATATCCCTGTACTTGGCCGCATTCATCCTTCCCTCGATTGCAACCAGTCGTCCTGTCCCTGCAGCTGAAAAACACCCCCACAGCATGATGCTGCTTTGGACAGGTGATGAGCAGTGCTGGTTTTCTCCACACATACCACTTAGAATTAAGGCCAAAAAGTTCTATCTTGGTCTCATCAGACCAGAGAATCTTATTTCTCACCATCTTGGAGTCCTTCAGGTGTTTTTTTCCATGTGTCTTGCACTGAGGAGAGGCTTCCGTCGGGCCACTCTGCCATAAAGCCCCGACTGGTGGAGGGCTGCAGTGATGGTTGACTTTCTACAACTTTCTCCCATCTCCCGACTGCATCTCTGGAGTTCAGCCACAGTGATCTTTGGGTTCTTCTTTACCTCTCTCACCAAGGCTCTTCTCCCCCAATAGCTCAGTTTGGCCGGACGGCCAGCTCTAGGAAGGGTTCTGGTCATCCCAAACATCTCCCATTTAAGGATTATGGAGGCCACTGTGCTCTTAGGAACCTTAAGTGCAGCAGAAATTTTTTTGTAACCTTGACCAGATCTGTGCCTTGCCACAATTCTGTCTCTGAGCTCTTCAGGCAGTTCCTTTGACCTCATGATTCTCATTTGCTCTGACATGCACTGTGAGCTGTAAGGTCTTATATAGACAGGTGTGTGGCTTTCCTAATCAAGTCCAATCAGTATAATGAAACACAGCTGGACTCAAATGAAGGTGTAGAACCATCTCAAGGATGATCAGAGGAAATGGACAGCACCTGAGTTAAATATATGAGTGTCACAGCAAAGGGTCTGAATACTTAGGACCATGTGATATTTCAGTTTTTCGTTTTTAATAAATCTGCAAAAATGCCAACAATTCTGTGTTTTCTGTCAATATGTGGTGCTGTGTGTACATTAATGAGGAAAAAAATGAACTTAAATGATTTTAGCAAATGGCTGCAATATAACAAAGAGTGAAAAATTTAAGGGGGTCTGAATACTTTCCGTACCCACTGTATATACATATATATATATATATATATATATATATATATATATATATATATATATATATATATTAATGCCTTATTCTGCCCACATCTGGTACATGTGGATTACACACAGACCAGCTGCGGATCTGGCCCGACACTATGTTGCTGTCAGGGTTGTCAAATTTACGTCCACATGAATTGCTGGACCCAGGGTTTCCCATCAGAACATTGCCCAGAGTATCACACTCCCTCCACTGGCTTGTCATCATCTCACAGTACATCCTGGTGCCATCATTTCCCCAGGTAAATGGCACACATGCACACGGCCATCCACATGATAAAAGAATACAGGACTCGTCGGACCAGGCGACCTTCTTCCATTGCTCCAAGGTCCAGTTCAGACTCTTGCGTGCCCATTGTAGGTGCTTTCGACATTGGACAGGGGTCATCATAAGCACTCTGATTGGTCTGCAGCTACGCAGATCCATACACAGCAGAGCACAAGGGTCTAAATGAGTGGTTTTCTTGTCACATGACAACAAAATGACTCTTTAGCCTTTTAATGAGTTGCAGCACAATATGAAAATTAGCCAAGGTAACACTTTAGTATAGGGAACACACATAAACAATTAACTATGACTTTTCCCTCAATAAACTCCTAATTTACTGCTTATTAATAGTTAGTAATGTGTAAGTTTAGGTATTGGGTAGGATTAAGAATATAGAATAAGGTCATGCAGAATAAGGCATTAATATGTGCTTAATAAGTACTAATAAATAGCCAATATTATAGTAATATGCATGCTAATAAGCAACTAGTTAAAAGACCCTAAAATAAAGTGTTACCCGAAAAGATAAAAACATAAAAAAAATAAAAATAAATAAAAAATAAAAAAATATTATATATAAATCTTCATTAGTGCTCTTGGATTTTGGACCCACTGTATTTATTTTAAAAGTGAGCAAAGAGGTTACTGAGGCTAAACTGGGGAAATTAGCTAAAAACAGTGTGGCCCCTGACCTCCCACTGCTGCCTATGACAAGTCTTCCATTGACTAGCACGATCTGTTTGCCATTCAGAGCTACTGCAGCCGGAGATGCATAAAGAGGGACAGCTATCTTCTACAGCACACCGCAGAGTTTGCTTTTTCTGTTGTCCTGCTAATTTGCTTCAAGCTGGGAGAAGTGCTGATTAAATAATTCGGCCGGTGATTGAACGCGCGTTTGTCCACACTGCTTCCCAGCTCCATGCCTCTGACAAACATGTTTGTTTTTTTCCCTAACTCGAGTAACTTAATGTGTTCTGGGTGTTCTTTTTGTTTCTTAACAGAAAGACACCCACAAAGAAAGAGGCTTTGTATTTGACTTCGAGTCTGTCATTGACCTCCAGTGGCGAACTATACTGCAGCTACCTCAATGAGTAAACTTTATAGTTTCAAATATTTGCATAGCATAAAAAACACATTTTATAGCATTCACTATCAAAAACTATTCATTACTAACTTATGATCCAATTACAGTGTCCTTTGTGTTCCTAACCAAAAGTTAGGTCAAATAAAGTTAGCACATTCTTCCCTATCTAAGCCCTAGCCTGCAGCTTATAATGTTACCTGTCTGTAGGAGGTTTCTTGGTAAAAGCACAAAATAATGAGACGCCATTGCCAAAACTCTGCAAAATGTAGTGAATATGTTATTTGTATATTTATCTATTTTTTTTCCCTCTCTCTCCAGTGGGGCAGACATCTGTTTCAAGCTTTCATCAGCATAATCTTGTCTGATATAAGCACTATCCACACCAAGCCAATAGCATAATGCATTAATTTGTGGATGCATATTCGTGACACATAATTTAATATGTCCAATGAATTTAATGAACTGAAATTTAGCATTTTAGCAGTTCCTGTCCAAAAAAATCAACAAAGAAACCAAAGACAACAGAAAGAAAAAGAAAGACATACAAATAATGTGGTGCAATAAGCAACATAATATAAATAATGTGGTGTGCGAGGGTTGTGTGCATTCTTTGATATCCAATTTGTGTTCAAAAGGCTGCTGCCTATGATAGTCATGATTGGTAGGAAGTCCCATAGTCTCTGTTGTCATCTGTGACTAATGAATTTAAATTGATAAGAAATTGATCAGGCTTGCTGTAACCAGGCTGTTGCGATTCTTATCCATAAGCTATCAATTATGCTATCCTCTCATCATTTACAGGTTTCCTCATATCCTCAGCCATTGATTGGGTGAACATAACTGTAACTAAATAGCAGAAACCCAATAATTCTAGTACTGAATTTGACTGATGTTTCATGTGAGGCAAAACACATCAAAAGATTAAAGGACTGATCTTCAAGAGAGCAGATTCATGACTGTGTGCTTTGTGTCAGTTAGAACAAATCGGTATTGGTTTGAAGGTTCATTAAAGGGGCGTGCGTATCCTTTCGCCTTTGCTCTGAGGCGGTTCGTGTTTGAGCCACAGGAAAAAATGAGTTACTGATCTTTCATCGCTCACTAGATCGAGATCACTCTCGCCTCTCTGACCCATGCGCAGAAAACTTTTCTTTGCAAAAGGATTGCAGTCAGAAAAAAATCAACACCCGTGTAAAATATCTTTAGATTCATTTTTTTCCATCTTATTGCACCATTTGAATAAATCATGATAGCCGTCAAGCCGAACCCTTATTATGTGAGTGTTTCATCTCAGCATGTGGCCTTTGCTTTCTCCAACTCTTATGCACTTGAAGAGTAGTTGATTAAACTTCTTACTTCCATCTCACTGTAATATAGCATCATCATTTTTTTATACAAAAGGCTATTAATTGAGTTACAAACTAATTAGTGTTTTTAAAAAAAAAAAAAAAAGAGTAGAATGCTAGAATGAGTCTAGAAAGTCAGCATGGCAATGTAAAGTTTTCCGGTCATGCAATCTTGAAAATGCTATTAAAAATTTGTTTTGGATGAATATTTTATATTAAATGGGTCATATAATGCTACTTTTACAAGATTGTAGAGTGTGTATGTGAAATTTTAGCTCAAAATACCCAACATATCATTTTTTATATCATGTTAAATTGGTCGCTTTTTAAGGGTGAGCAAAAACGCTCAGCTTTTGTGTGTGTCCCTTTAAATGCAAATGAGCTGCTGCTCCCAAGAAGAGGGCGGAGTTTCAAGAGCTCATGTTAGCACATAGTACTGTTAGCAGTGCCGATTACCTCACGCAGACTCACTGAAAATGTCAGAAACTGTTCAGCCTGAGTCAGACAATGATGGAGAGACTCAAGAAGAAGGGACAACATGTAGAATGCAACAGGACGTTAATATGTAGCTGATGTGGGGATATCCTAAAGTCATTGATTAGCATATTCTGTCATTATAATATATAAATCACTCATGTGGGAACTGTTGTAAGATGCCTACAGAGCCAGAGAATATATGCTGCATGAAGAGAGAACACGCAGTTTAGTTTAATTATGGTTATAACTTGTCATGTTGTCATCTTGCTTTTATGACATGCTGTTGCATTTGTCTTATGTACTGTATTGCGATAACATGGCCTCACCCCTTTGTTGCGTGTTCTTGGGGGCAGGGTTTATGTAAATTTTAGGATTAGTGATGTCACTAACCCGGGAAGAAGCTTGTTGTAGTCCTTACTAGCCGTTTGTTGTAGTCTCAAAGAAAATATCTCCCTTTGCATTGAACTTTGAGCGTCCTAACTTTGCAGATGTTGTTTATGCTATTACAGCAACATTACACACTAACTAAAGTTAAAAAAAGAGAAATCATAATCAACCACCCCTTTAAAAATCTTTATATTATGTGATTTTATGCTCACACTTCAGTTCAGGGTCCAATTCTCACTATTAACTAACTATTAACTATGACTTTTGACTTATGACTTTTTGCCTCAGTAAACTGACAATTGCTCTTTATTAATAGTTAGTAAGATAGTTGTTAAGTTTGGGATGTAGAATATGGTCATGCAGAATAAGGCATTAATATGTGCTTCATAAGTACTAATAAACAGCCAATATCCTAGTAATATGCATGCTAATAAGCAACTAGTTAAAAGTGAGAATTGGACCCTAAACTAAAGTGTTGCCAATTTTTTTTTATTAATGCAATGCAGTGAATAACAACAGTCTGTGGTCTCCCAGTGGTTTATATCATGGGCAGTTTAGCATTGTGTGATTCATTTACACAAAAAAACAAAAGAAAACACAATGCCTTTATTTTTGATTCTATAATCCTGACTTGATTTCTGCAAATGTTTTTTTGTGAATTTGAAATGTGTGCAAAGGTTTGTAGGTGATTGGAGGACATGAAGAATATGCATCCTTCAAAAAATGCCACATGAACAATGCGGAATGAAGGCTGCCTTAGAAGGATTCTTCAAATTGAGTCTTCGACAGGGCTTGATGACATGGCAGCCGAGGTTTGCAGCCTTCCGACTGAGAAGCACCATTCCTCTTCCAGCTCAATGCGTTTTGTATTCCCTCAGCTCCAGAACCTCTCCAGGCTTTCCACTTCCCACACCCTACTCACTGGTGACTGAAAACTGATCTCCTGAGAAAACATAAGTATTTTCATGTAAATTCTTAGAATCTGATTTGTACAGAAATGTAAGAAGAAGAAAAAAAGTAAACATGAAGCTCAACCCCTAATCCAAGCCTGGAACCTAATCGTCAGTGGGGCGTAAGCAGATTGAACAAAAAGGAGAGACTGCTCACTGCAGAGCCAATGGGTGGAGCTTGATGTCCAGCTCCCCCTCACTGGATGTAATGGATGGAGCTTGAAGGTCCAGCCATACCCTAATTATAATCCTGCCCCTTCCCTAAACCTAATTAGGATAAGCTCCACCAATAAGGTCCACAGAGATGGAGTTGGACTAGGTCAAGCGCCACTCATTACATCCAGAGAGTGGGAGATGGATGTTATTTGGCTCTACAGTGAGCACCTCTTGACAAAAATGTGCAAATGGAAACATATGAATTCATATGAATTAGCAACCAATTTCCCAATGTGTAAAAAAGTTACAAATCTGTAAAACTGTGTTGGAGATACCCAGCTCCAAACAATCAGTGAGGGATAGAAAATACCTTTTAAAACTCTTAAAAATTTAAAAAACTCACTCATCTTTGCAAAAATCACACATCTGCATTTCCATTCATTTAACAGTTGTAGATCCCATTAAACAATTCAGTATGTGATATACAGTAGACGACTATAACCAGAAAACAGGGCTGCACGATTATGACAAAATAATAATTATTTTATAACTTGTTTAATAAACTATAACAGAATGATAAAATTTTAAAAGTGGATGTTACTGATAATGCAACTAGTAAATAATCTTATAAATTTAAACGCCTCGGATTGGCTGTTGCAATTGCATTGCTCAACAAAAAGGTCTGTGATTGGTTGCAATGTTCAAAAAAAAAAAAAAAACTGTAAAGAGAAACCTATGACAGAGTAGATTTGATAATTTGTCGATTAATTGCGTATATCTATGAAATACCAAAAGTTATTAAATATAACAAATTCAATACAAAAATTAAATAAATTCATAATTTGCACTACAGAGCAAAACATACATGCATTGGAAGCAAAACAGAAAATAAAAGAGAGAGAGAGAGAGAGAGAGAGAGAGAGGCGAGCGCTATCAAATGAATTCATTACTGCAATTCCTCCCATAGGTTCCAAAGGGAAACGGCTCTCAGTGCATTTGGAATAAACAATCAGATGTAACCAATTATGGTAGAGGAATCAGACCTCAGTCAAGAAGTGTAACATCTTTGGTTGTGAGACACCAGTGAGAGAAGTGTGTGTGTGTGTGTGTGTGTGTGTGTGAGAGAGAGAGAGAGAGAGAGAGAGAGAGAGAGAGAGAGAGAGAGAGAGAGAGAGAGAGTGGGGAGTCCAGCGCGCCCCGGGCATTTGGTGAAGGAAGCGCGGCACTCGGGAGCGCATCAGCGGGATTGAAGCAGCGGCTTTCGGACGCATCATGTTGCGCAGACACTTCAAATCCTCCCCAGGACCAACCGCTCGACAAAATGACGCCTTTTAGACCATCCGGACTAAAGGATCGTCGGGCTGACTCTTTTAGGTGTCTGGAATTATTTTTTAGTCTAACCGGGAGATGTTTATTCTGAGAACTCATACTGGAGAAGAGACTAGAAGACTTTAAAATGCTGTCCGGATGGGTCGAAGCCTCTTCAGAAAAGGTGAGGACTAAAAACACGTATAGACAGTAAAGACACATTGGAGTTGTTTGTGTTTCTAAATCAATTTATAAATTCAATTAATTGCGCTCTTGCGTGAAACTTCTTATATAACAGATGTTATATCTGCCATTTCTTATGCACTGTAAATTTTCTCTTAAAAGTTGGTTTAAAAATAACAACACAAAAAAATGGAAACTGTGGTTTCCAGAAATTCACTGAATATTTTAGGCATTGCGGGATGGCATTTGGTGCTTTTATATTTTACAGTTCACGACTGTATATGTAATTTACTTTTTAATATAATTATCCTACGTGACTACTATAATCTGCTATGTACCTTAAAATATACTGAGCATAACAAAAAAGGTTGAGCAATAAAGCAATGAATTAAAGTTAAACAAATTGGCCTAATGACTACTAAATATGCACAAACACAGTACACATATTCATATTCAAACTACCCCACCACCACCACCACCACCACCAAAAAAAACAATAAAATGCATTACAATTAAATTTAATTTTAAAATAAAATTGCGTATGTTGTCTCATCAATCTAATATACTTCTTAACATAGCCTATACCTTCATTTTAACCAGTTTTGAGGTTATTAATATACAATACAATTATATAAAGTACAATAATTTTTTTATTGAGTGGCAAATGTTCTGTCAAACACATATTTTCCCACAAATAGGCAGAGAAAGAGGTAAATCAGAACATTTCAGAAGCGTGTTTATAGCAGTGAGATGTCAAGCACTTCCATGTGTGATTTTCCATGGATGCATAAGTATACTGCTGCTTAAATCGGTTGTATGCTCTTTGCACTTGAGACTTTTTTCTTAGAGTAATTCAATAAACAATACCTGAGCACCATGGTAAGCATAATGATAGTTTAACTCCTAAATCAATATAGCCAACTAGTCAGTAATGGCTGGAGTGAACGAATGGCCTTCACTATTAAATTAGACCTTGGTTGGTTAAATCCAAATACTGTATATAATAATAAATGGAGAAAAAAAGCCTGCAAGCTTTTTTTTTTTCTCTCTCTCTGCTAAGATTTTACAACAATAGACTATGATAGGATTCACTATTTTCTCACAAAGGAAGGTCCAAAAGGTTGGAATAGAATAGAATAGAATAGAATAGAATAGAATAGAATAGAATAGAATAGAATAGAATAGAAGTTTTATGTACATACAGCAAGGCCAGTGGAAATTGTAGGTACAGCTTTGCAATGTACATGAGACTGTGTGTTTGTGTGTGTGGACCCGGTAAACCCTACATTATGGGGATAAAATGTCCCCACAAAGATGGCAATATCCAAAATCCTTGTCTTTGTGGGGACATTTTTTGGTGTCCATGAGGAAAACAGTTCATAACTCACACAAAGTTAAGGGTAGTTTTTTTTTTTTTTTTTTTTCATGGCTGCAACAAAATGAATTTCTGAATATTTGCATATCCAATATCATAATTTAGCACTATCATGCCATCAGGCTGCCATTCATTACATCTCATTGATGATTACATAACTTGTAACCTTTATTGTCTACCATATAAAATGTCCAATAATCCAACCCATAATTGATCTGCCTAAAATCTGTGCATGAAGCAGATGCATCTCATGAGAAGATTCAGAGAGGTGCCAGCATCTTATTGACTATTTCATATGTTCTGTATCATAAGCAGGGCTGTTTTTCTTTCCTGTTCAAACTCATGCACTCCACATCAATTTAATAGAGCAGTTCTCACTGTCCCCAGGTTCAGAATCATTATTACTGAGAAGAGAACTCTGTGCCAGAGCATCGGAGAACAGACCTGTCCATCATCGTGGCATTTGACAGATTAAACACCTCAGTGCCCTTTACAAGTCTGAGAGCGCAGAGATGCTGATGTCGCCAGTCACTACTCACTCCTCACGGACAGCGAGTGTGGAGCACTGTCCTGCTTTATCTTAGCTGTTAGCTGCTCTTTCTTTCTTTTTTTTCTATTTATATCTCTTTTTCTTAATATTTACTGTGTAAACAGTTCAAACTCTAAATTCTGATTGGATAAGCCATGTTTACACATTCAGGTTTATTATTAATTGAGCAAGTTTCCATGTTGCTTGGCAACTGTAAACAGCCTAGAGTCAAGGTACTTAAAGGAAAAATATAAAATAGGAAAAATTTACTCTGAGAATAATTATAATAATACATTTCACTCTTTATTAAACAATAGAGATTGAAAATGTCTTTAGTCAGAGTGCTGTTGCAATAATCCCACTTGAATCAGTGTGTAACAGTGATTTTGCCACAAGTAAGGAGGTTAGGTATGGTAAAAAAAAAAAAAAATCACTGTAACCCACAAATTTAAGTGGATTATCGCTTATGTTTCAGTTAATGCTAAAAAGCAACTGAAAAAATTTTTCACTTGACTGCTATTAAAACCTCATATTTTTGTGACACACACACATTGTCTTGTAAAAAATTGTTTCAGAAAGTAAAACACGTGCAGATATGAAGAGTTTTGACATCAAAATAACATCTCATTTATTTTTATTTTCTGTTAAAATAGGTAAGCGTCTCAAAATGCTCCTTGTGAGGAAGGTCGTGCCTTACGGGAATCGTCCAGCTGCGACGAGAGAGGAGGTCATCTCCGATGAGCCCTCCATACTTGCTGCTCTGGCCCGCACACTTTGAAATCGTCCCTCCCTAAACTCAGAGTGACAATGTGATGAGCTCTGCTATCATTTCCAGCCCGAGCATGGACTGAGGGATGAGAGGGAGTCGCACGAGTTAATGAGACTATTGCTCTTGTGTTGGGGAGCTTAGGACAGGCAATTACAGGAGGATTACCCAGCGACTTCAACATCGCATACTCTCCACAGAGGCAAGCTTCAAGATCCGCTAAGAACTCCAGTGTGGTGGATTTTATTTTTTATCATTTTTCACCCTTTTTAATTACCTGCACTGTTGTTGTCAGAAAAGTTTGCAGAGTATTACAAAATGGAGGTACAGATCCGAATGTGGAATAAAGACCTGCCAACTTTGATCAGCCCGTGGATACCGATACTTCTGGGTCTTCACATGCATTTCTCCTGGGCCACAACCTGTCCAGAGGAGTGCCGGTGTGACAGGACCTTTGTTTACTGCAACGAGAGGAGTCTAATGTCAGTGCCTCTGGGGCTAGGAGAGGGTTATAAGACCCTCTACCTCCACAACAATCAAATCAACAATGCTGGATTTCCCCTGGAAATGCACAACGTTGCCTCTGTGGAGACGGTGTATCTCTATGGCAACCAGCTTGACGAATTCCCCGTCAATCTTCCCAAAAATGTGCGGGTGCTCCACCTGCAGGAGAATAACATTCAGACTGTGTCCCGGGCCGCCCTCGCACAGCTGCTACGCCTGGAGGAGCTCTATCTGGATGACAACTCCATCTCCACCGTGGGTGTGGAGGAGGGGGCCTTCAGGGAGGCCATCAGTCTCAAGACCCTTTTCCTTACCAAGAACCACCTGAGCAGCGTCCCCGTCGGGCTCCCCGAGGAGCTGAGAGAAGCTGCGCTTGGACGAAAACCGCATTGCACTTATAGCCGAGGACGCATTTGAGAATGTGACGGGCCTTGAACGCCTCCTCCTGGATGGGAACTTGCTCACGGATGAGGGCATCGCTCCCGGTGCACTCCAGACCCTCGTAAATCTCAAAACTCTGTCGATGGCGCGCAACTCCCTCACGGTTCCTCCTCCTAATCTGCCTGCCGAATTTCTAGTCAAGCTCAACTTGCAGGATAATCAGATGAATGAGATTCCATTGACAGCCTTTCATGGCCTTCATCGCTTGGAGAGACTGGATATTTCAAACAACCAGCTGCAGTCTCTCACACAGGGGGTCTTTGACGGCCTCCGCGGTCTGAGACAGCTCACTGTTCGAAACAACCTTTGGCTCTGTGACTGCAACATTAAATGGGTCATACTGTGGTTAAAGTCCCTGCCAGCTACCCTCAATGTCCGTGGCTTCATGTGCCAGAAACCAGAGAGGGTACGTGGCATGGTAATAAGAGAGCTAACCCTGGAGCTCATCCAGTGTCCTAACAGCACCACCACAGTCCCACAGCCCACACTGCTCTCTTCCTCCACCGCTGAGTCAGCCACTCAAACGGCCTTCACACCCGCACGCTCCCAGCCTACACCCACCCCTTCGCCTCTCACACTTCTCCCACCGACTGCAGGCGAAGACAGGGAACAGAGGACGAATGACCCGGTCGGCCCGAGGCAGGAGTCTCTACGCGTTTCTTTTGCGGTGCTAAACGGTTCGTGTATTCAGGTAAGCTGGGTATCGACATTTGCCGTCACAGCCTATAAGGTGACCTGGGTCAAGATGGGTCACAGTTTAATAACAGGCCCCATGCAAGAGTCACTTGTGGGGGGTGAACGTGAGGGAATCGCACTGGCAAACCTAGAGCCCAAGTCCACCTATCGTATTTGCGTAGATCCGCTGGACACGCTCAACAATTACCACCCAGGAGACGATACGATTTGCTCGGAGGTGATGACGAAGTCCGCTTCCTTTCACTCCGGCGATAACACCACTGGGCCCGAGCAGGCGACCCAGCAGGACCCCAGCTCGCCTTTCCTACTGGCTGGCCTGATTGGCGGGGCGGTGCTTATGGTCCTGGTGGTCCTGTTGAGCATATTCTGCTGGCACACGCACAAGAAGGAAAGGTCAGATTCGTCAAAATGGAAATACAGTCGGGGCAGAAGAAAAGACGACTACTGCGAAGCAGGGACTAAAAAGGATAATTCTATTCTGGAAATGACTGAGACTAGCTTTCAGATAGTTTCTTTGAATAATGAACAGCTGCTCAAGGGGGACTTTCGCATTCAACCGATTTACACCCCTAATGGGGGTGTTGGATACAGAGACTCTCAAAGGAGAAACAATAGCACAGCATACTGCAAAAACAGTGTTCCAGAATCTGATACATGCCATAAATGATGATTTTAAACAGATAACGTCATTTGTATTTAGATCTGACTCTTAAACGCACTGTATTTCAGAAGACAGGATGTAAAATATGTAATTTATATTCTGAACAATATCGCCTTCTTTTTTTATCGCTTAGTAAAACTAAAATTGATTTAAGAATATTTACTTTCTATGTTCTGTTTCTACAATCCAAGCTCATAAAAATATAGTAAGTGGATCTTAGCAACCGGCAATCTTTAAGCACAAATCAATGTCAAGTGCCCTCTTTTTTAGGAAATGAAAGAATGGAAGGAGTGTGTTGTGTCTGTTTAAAGGTTTAAAGGAGTGAGGATGAGTAAGCAGTGCTTACTAGCACCACAAGGTGGCGTCTGTTCTCATCGCCACTATTAATATGGCATCTCAAGCTATACTCTTTGATCCAGCATCTCACATATTTACTTCACAAGGACTGAACGCTGACAGCTGCTGCCAAACAGCTGAAAACAAACCTTGGTTGATACAAGACTAGAATGATATTAGGAAATTCAGCATCAGGGTTAATTTCCTCAGCAGTCTTTCTTTACAGAGATATAAAATGTTCCATCAGCTCTCTCACACTGCATTAGATCTGCTTCAATGAGCAAAATATCTTCACCATAGAATATTGTTTAGTGCTGTAATTCAGTGTTTGCATAATAATTGCATTTAAGCTTAAGGAGATACAAAGGCTACATTTGCTTGTGTACTGCATACATTTTAGTTCAAAAGATCTTTACCAATACAAACAGTCAAGTCAACATGTTACAGGCAATTAAAAAAATTAATTAATTTCTAGCAATTACATCTTCAGCAGTATAATTAGATTACTGTACTAATTACTCTGTCTAAAAACATACATTTTAGACATTAAATCCATTATCAGGAGTCTGTAATTAAATTAACAGAAACGTTAAGAGTAATCCATTTCTTTTATTTTTTCAAGGGAAAAGTAATTAAATTGCAGTAATTAATTACTTAACAATGCATTACACCCAACATTGGTTACAGGTCCACTTTAAATCAATTGATTTTAGGGCTCTGCTTTTTGTTTTACACATTTAAACCCAAGAGAAGATTAATTAAATCTCATCTAATATATATATGCTTCCCATAATGTTTGTTTAAAGCGGCAGTCCGTAGGTTTTGCCTCTTTGTCGCCATCTCTGTTTGAAACCTGCAATTGCCGTTATTTGCAGAATTATCATCTTTACATATGTAAACAGACATGACGTAATGATGCAAAGACAGATGGCTGCATGCTCGAATTTTTCCGCGGAAACCTACCAGTACCACCCGAATTAGAAAACATCCTTACAAGCTTACCGTTGTGATTCGGGCTAAGGTAAGGAGATAGTTTGGCTGGTTATGTACTTGCTCAAAAATTGATTCTGGATCATTTTGACCAAAAAATTTTACAGACTGCAGCTTTAAGGTTAAACACCTAAAAAAAAAAAAAAAAAAAACAATGAGAACCATACTCTAACGTTATGTGCTAGCTAGGAAACATGCATACATGCTAAAAAACTGAACACGATTAAACAGAATTTTTAAAATCTGGAATTGCAGTTTTACTAATCAGAACTAAAACCCTTTCAAATATGTTCTTTGAAAACCACATGTGCCCCATAACCATTTTTACATTTGCTCTAATTATCATGTTCCAGTTCGGCAGAATTTGTAACTTTGTTATTTGTTTCCCAGTCTTAACAGCACCTCCAGTACACTCCCCAGCAGCAAGGGAAGATTGCAGCATTATAATGGCTTTGAAATGAGATCTTCTCAGAGCTCTGAGCACGTGTCAATGAGCCATAGCACAGCAATAAACAAGATCTAGAGTTAATACTACCTCCGACCAGTTTTACGACAATTCTTCGCCTGATCTGGCTCGTTTTCTTCATCCAAACCATTGAACATATGATGCAGTTCTATACATGCAGTTCTGTCTCTTTATGGCTATAGTGCTTATAACATTCATGATATGTATGCGTGAAGCGATTTACAAGCACCCATAACTCATAGTGATCAACATAATCATTGGCTCATTGGTCAAAGTGTGATGTGTGTGATCACTAATGTTCTCAAACATGCTTTCCTCTGTTTAATACATAGATAACATTTTACAATAAGGTTCAATTTCTTAACATTAGGTATCATGAACAAACAATAAACAAGAATTGTTTTTATAGCATCTATAAAAGAAAGGCTAAATATTAAATAATATAACTTGAAATGTCAAAAATGTATTCTACTGTGTAATGTAAAAAGTATTATGATTAACCTGGATTAATACATTTGGTAAAAATATTATACACTGTTTGTGCATGATACCTATAGTTGAAATTATTTATTATTTCATAATAATATGAATATATTGTCTGCAAGCTGCTGATAAGAAGAGTCAATTACATGTTCAAAAGATTGTTTTAGCAACAAGACGAACACTGCAACATAACAGTAAAATTAATACTTAAAATTACCTCAGAGCTAATTTTTCCAACAATCGATAAATGAGACACTAGATTTCAGCAGTTGCGTTTGTACTAAGCAAGTGAAGAGCAAGATCACGGTGTGATATGACAAAAATGAAAGTATCGCCGGTTTCAGTTACATGAATGAGCGGACTCATATACAGTGTTGCCATAACTGACAGTAAATATTAAGAAAAATCAGACTCTTGAATGCTGCGAGTCACAAATCAGATTCATGTGTTCCAGAGCCCCAAACAATAGAGAGCTGCAGGGATGACATATTTTTGTAGGACATTATGCTAACCTGGAAGTTAGCATCACCCTGGTTCCCTCGAAAAAAAAATATATATAATTTTTTTTGGATTATTGCAACTTATGATTCTTAAAGGTGCCCTAGATTCAAAACATGATATTTTAAGTGATATTTGTAAATTGTCTGTCTAAATGTTTCGTTAGCATGCTAATGTACTGTTAAATGTGGTTAAAGTTAATCGTTTCTTACAATGGAGACAAGAGCCGTCGCTATTTTCATTTTTAAACACTTGCAGCTGTATAATGCATAAACACAACTTCATTCTTTATAAATCTCCAGGGCCATAGCCACGGACATATCAAATCATTCAGAATCGAGTAAACATCAAAAAAACACTGTACTTACATGATGCTGCATGACGAACACTGTGTAAAACCATTTTGAGGGTTATATTTGCTGTTTGAACTTTTTTTATGTTGTTAGCAAGCGCCATAAAGGCCACACACCCTGAATGGCTCATTTCTAATTTGCCCCAAAATAGGCAGTTAAAAAAATGAATTAAAAAAAATCTATGGGTTTGAGCTGAAACTTCACAGACACATTCAGGGGACACCTTAGACTTATATTACATCTTTTAAAAAAAAGTTCTAGGGCACCTTAAACATTTTGTTCATCATGATAATTTTAGCAAATGAACACCACTTCTGAATTTCAAAGCCTTAATATAATTGGCAGAAGTAAAAAGCTAAACAAACAACACCACATTCAATTGACTTGAACTTCACCATCACTAAGCTTCCGAAAAACAAAGTGCGAGTTAGAATAGTTTGTAAGAGTGTTATTATAAACACAACAAGGCTGTTAAAGCAGACCAGTGAATAGATGAGTTTACCTGTTTGGTGTGATGATGTTTAATGTTCACGACTGTAGTTCTATTTAGCCATTTGTTAGCAACTGCCTTTGACAAGATGAGTAAAAGCTTGAAAAAAAAAAAAAAAAAAAAAAAAAAAAAAAATCACAAGAGGGTATTATTGATGTATTTTATATAGCAGAATAAAACTTGAAAATATCTTGACCTTGTGTTTGCCACAGACCTTATTTCAAGTATTTAAAAAACAAAACAAAAAAAAAACCCATTGACTTCAGGATAATGGAACCAGAATTGCTAAAATGCTAACTTGTTTTTGTGGCTTGCAAAATGATGTGTCATCCCTGCACCATTCTATAACTATTGTTAACAAAATTCATTTTATTTTAAAGTGTTACCAAAAAAAATAAAAAATAATAGCAAGAACTTTTCAATGACTATTCAACTATTCAATGATAATCATGGTTAATCAAATATAATACAGGAAAGAAAAAAACCTTCTTTCTTTCTTTCTTTCTTTCTTTCTTTCTTTCTTTCTTTCTTTCTAAAAGGGCCTACAATTACATCATATATGGAGAGAACTAGGTTATTTTTTGATGGATTGCATCATTAGTTTGGCTTCACAGTATCTGAGTAGTGCAATTTTGTGGCTAATAATTTACATGCATAAATAACACAATAAACTCACACCCGGAGCTCCTCAGCATGACCTTTCACTCTCATCAGGCAGTGTGTGTGCGAGACAGTAATTAGCCATTAAATCGGTACATCTGGGCCCTCCAGCTGTGTGGTCAACTCTAAATGAGCTAGAGAATAAACCATCATTCTTTACCTCTCGCTGTCCCACCGCAGAGACCCAGAGAAAGGCCAGGAGTGCCGGACTGCTTTATGAGCTCAGTCGCTGGGTTCAGAGCAGCACCCATTTGTAATCATAAACAAACATTGGAGAGAACCATCTGACTGCATGCGTCATTACAATCAATTCAAACAGCAATTCCATTATTATTGCCAGTGTCCACACACCCATCTCAGAAAGCTATTCTCTTCACCACAGGCTTTTTTTTTTTTTTCTAGAACTCATATCTTATATGATTGTAAGTATAGTTTGACAGCACTTGTGGCATAATGTGGATTACAAATTTTTTTTTTTTTTTTAAAAGCAAAAGTCAATTGATCCACATGTCAAGTTATAACCACAAGATGCCTTAACAACTTAATTGGGTTAGTTAAACAAAAAATGAAAATTCTGTCATTATTTACTCACCCTCATATCGTTCCAAACCCGTAAGACCTTCCTTCTTCTTCAAAACACAAATGCAGATATTTTAATGAAATCTGAGAGATTTCTGTCCCTCCATAGACAGCTATGCAACTGCCACTTTGATGCCTCAAAAAGTTCATAAGGAGGTGGTAAAACTAATCCATATGAATCGAACGGTTCAGTCCAAATTTTCTGAAGAGACTTGATCGCATTATATGTTGAACAGACTGAATTTAGGCTTTTGTTCACATATAAACATTGATCAGTGAACATAAGCTCAACCGTACAAACCTCATTGGTTCTTGCGGAAGCTCAAACGTGTTGCGTAACACACAAGAATAAGCCTCATTGGTTCTTCGCACGACAAGCAAACATGCTTGAGCTTCCGTTTACCATAACTAATGTGTTTTTTTTTTGTTTGTTTGTTTTTTTTTTGGGGGGGGGGCAACATTTTGCCTCAAATGCAGTCAATTAAGCTGAACTTGCATTGAACTCGTTATATTCCCTTTAAAGTTTCTCATGACCTCAGGTGTAATCAGAGGTCATTTACCAATGTAATATCGCAGAGATGGTCATGGACATGGATTGAGAGATGCTGTGATGGCAGACGGACGTGGGTGGCTGCCTGGATATTGATTTCAGCATGCCGAAGGGTTCTAGCAGACACGATCTGTCACAATGGGCCTGAGCTACACCCTAAGGTGAAAAAACAGTTGGGTGTGTAGGAATGAATTGAATAAACACAGCGTAACGTGAGCCGATAGTGGAAACCAAGTCAGCTGAACAAATTACCCACCTACCCTCTTGTGCAAAGCTGTGCAGCATCAAAAGTGCTTGAGGAACCAAAATGCAGTCCATAAATATTTCCGCTTCACAAGCCATCAAGACTTTTATCTGTGTCATACTTTTGCATTAAGGGGTTATGTTTGTAGTACAGATTGCAAATAAAAAGCAAAGCTGCAAATAAATGATGATAATAGCGGGCCAGTCTACAACAGCAGGATGTGTTCATTTCGATAGGCTTCACGCTTATTGTCATGATTGCTGGTTTCCTGAGATAGACCTCAGATCATTACATCTGATTCACAGGGGGTCATGAAATCCATGGTTGCCTCTAATAACGGAGGAAGCCATATTCAAACATAAATTTCATACAGAACAGTCCCTTAAATAATGGATTCTCCAAATAGTGAAACAAAATCATAAAATTACAATTAGGTTCAAATTGTTACTGTTAACTGCATTAGGTATCGTGTACAATAATGCATTAATATATAATAATAATGAATGTACAATGAACAAACCTTTATAAGTGTTTTATACATATTAAATTAAGCATAATTATTAAATATATTTGAATATTTCTACAAATACTAAGATAAACAAATTTGTTACTCTTCAAAATGTGTAACATTAATGTATTATGAGTTAACATGGATTAGTGAACTGCTTTGTATACTATTAGTACACTCTAAAAAAAATGCTGGGTTAAAAACAACCCAAGTTGGGTTGAAAATGGACAAACCCAGCAATTGGGTTGTTTTAACCCAGCGGTAGGGTTAAATGTTTGCCCAACCTGCTGGGTAGTTTTATTTAACTCAACTATTGTTTAAAAATTACTGTATTGCTTAATTAAAATTAACCCAAAGTATGTTGGAAATGAACATTTATTAATGTTCAATGAATAATTATTAAATAATAAACATTTATTAAATTGCTTATTAATACATTTATATTAATAAACTATTAAACTATTAAATTTATGTTAATAAAATATTAAAGCTTATTAATAAACATGCACCTTTTGTCTATTATTGTTGCCTCTAATTGCATCTGGTTTTTAATTTCCCAACTATTTTGGGTTCATTTTAAGCTATATAGCAATTTTTAAACAATAGTTGGTTTAAATAAAACTACCCAGCAGGTTGGGCAAACATTTAACCCAACTGCTGGGTTAAAACAACCCAATCACTGGGTTTGTCCATTTTCAACCCAACTTGGGTTGTTTTTAACCCAGCATTTTTTAGAGTGTACATAAATAGTGTTACTGCCTGTCATAATATACAGTATACTATTACATATATATTTACAGTGTCCTGGACTAATGACTGCTGTTAAAATATTGTTGTTCATTGTTAGTTTAAAGGATTGAACCTTATTGTAAAATGTTACCAAAAACACAAAGCTGAAAAACAAAACTGAAGGGAAATCTTTCCATAGTTCTGAATGAGCCAATTATGATGCATCTGGTAAATACTGTAGAAAGAGAAAAGAGTAAAACTCAAAAAGCAAGGCATCAAAACCCCACAGGGATTTTAAGAGCTTTCAGCACTTACAGCACAGTAAATTAGCAAAAGTAAGCCGGTTTCAATAAAGTTTTTCTTTGTCTTCTTGAGCCTGAATAAGACAATTTATTGTTTAAAAATGTGCATGTTTCAAATAACACCATAATTTGGTTATATAAAATTACATTTCCAATTATTCAAAGGATTAAGCTTTATTTAAGAGCCAATATAAATGGAATACGCTTATATTTGCAGAGTAATCCCCAACTAATAACAAGTCAAACTCCATGGCATCATTTGAAATGTGGCTACTAATTAAAATTGCAATATGTGAAAAAGAACTGCTGTTTTACAACTTTTAAGTTTGCTATAGAAAGCGGCATGAAACTTGTGACTTGTGATAAAATCAAAGGAGAATTTGCTGGACACTCTTGATTTTTCAGCATCAGAGAGTTACAAATAATGATGTCTAAGAGCGCCAACTAAATTATTCAAAAGGGGTGCGTACTTGCCTCCAGGCAGAGCATCACCTGGATGAATCGCTGGACTGATCTCCTCTTAATGTGCTATGCAAAGCACTTGCTCTCTTCATTAGACAGCCCTGTTTGATAGATCTGCAAGAAAATTACATATTTCTGATTTATCTGATACTTATCTGCCATGTTATTGCTGAGGATGTTAATGATGGGTCTCTTACATTTGTTCTCTTTTGCCTCTATGACCTGCTGGATATGAACTTAAACATCCATGACTATATGGCTCATGTTTGAACCCGTGTGCACCAAGATTCTCATATTTTACATTTTATGGGCTGCAGTGGAGAAAAAAAGACTCTATGTCCTTGTGCAATTATCAATAATTACATTTCCCTCTAACCGCCTTGCGAGGCAAATATTAGACACAAAAATCTTTCCAACAATTTATGTTACAAATTCTTGCCTGAACACAATAATCAAGCAATGGAAGCTGATGTAGTGTAATGTGTCTACAATAGAACTGCAGGCAGTCTAGCAGCAGGAGGATGTGCTCATCCATTTGCCCAGAGCTCAAATATAATTATCTTATTCATCTTCTCTGGGGCAGTAGCAAGAAATCTATTGAAAGACGTTCGATTATGTTTCCTATAGTAGAAAAATGTGTCTGTGTCTTATCATTGCATAAACTATCATTACATTCTGCAAATTATATATATATATATATATATATATATATATATATATATACAAATTTATATATATATATATATATATATATATATATATGTTGTTTGGATTTAAATAAGCAAATAGTCTATAGCATCATTATTGCTGTGATTATTATGTTATAAGCATGTTATATTTTTGGGATCAGTTCTTTTAAGGATGACAATGTCAAGATTCATCAGACTCAAACTAAACTGTTGAGAATGATTGGGAGGGAGCATGAAGAATAATTTTCACACATTTCACACTGAAAATTGATGCACTTCTTGATGGAAATAACATCATAACATTTATTCAAGAGGTGTATAAATATTTGGTCAAGATCTTGTATTGACAATGCAAGAGTCTTTGTAAAGTTTACTCCAGCACATCCCGAACACTTTCTATGAATTTAAGGTCTGGATTTAGAGGTGCCAATTCATATGTGAAAATGATTCTTCATGCTCCCTCCCAACCATTCTTTCACAATTTGACATTTGAGCCTGATGAATCTTGGCTTTGTCATCCTGGAATATGGCCATGATGTGTCTTCCTACACAGTTGTTTAAGAAATAAAAAGCTGCAGGCTCCATCAATTGGGGTTAGACAAACTGTTGCCAAACAGCTAGAAACATCATAACACTGCAATAATGATCCAGTCATAGACTCTTAAGTATTTGCCTATTAAAATCCAAACATCAACTTTTTTTTTTTTTTGGTCGGGCAGTGTATATTTCTCACTTTTTTGAGCGGATATATCAGAGGCTGATTACTTTTTTATTACTAGGCCTTCCTGACTCTACTGATCTGTAATAATGACCCACACCCAGTTCTGTCAATGCTAATGGTTAATGAGAAACCCACAAGGCAACATCTAAAAAGTAATTTAAACCAAATCAGCTTCAAATGAAGATGCTGAGAAGCTCCAAGCCAACACATTCCCATAAACCAACACACCCATGACCCCCAAAACCCCCTTCCCATGTCCATGTTATTACAGTTACTCCTTGAAGGGCAGACACTATATTTATGAGAACTCAATTACATGGGGACTTAAATTATCACACTAAAATGAATACAGCTAATCATGCTTAAAAAGTATATATATATATATATATATATATATATATATATATATATATATATAGGTATGTATATATGCATGTATATAGGAGTAGGGAGTTAGTTCAAAGGGGAAATATTAATAATTATTCATAACTGATTATGATTTATTATGAATATTTGAATCATTTAATCAGATTAACTTGATGTAGCTACATTAACATTACAATCTATCAATCAGTTCATCCTCAACACTCAGTATTGATTATTAATTAATTCTAAGAGAAGGGTATTCTTCATGGCCCCAGAAAAATAATTCTTTCTTAGGATTTACAGCGCTTAGAGCGTGTAACAAGATTGATCATTTAAGTGACAAATTATTTGCAGGCAGGGAGTCAGAACCAAATACGTATTGTGCACAAGGATTATTAACTAAATCACAAACATATAACTAAACTAACAAACACATACATACAAGGCACACATACATAGGGAAAATTAAAAGTGGGAACAGGAAATTAAGCTATGGAAAAGAGTCATTAACCAGGAAAGAACCATGAGTTTCTAACGGGTTTACATCTTTAACTAACTAGCAGCAATTTAGTATATCGTACAATACTTGCATTATGCCTCAGATGTTTGAAGAGCGTCCAAATGAAGAGTTTGGTTCCAAAATGCAATAACTCCATTTTGCTTATTTTGAGTAAAAAGGTGTTTTCTTTACAAAAAAGTGGCAAGATGAAAACCCCTATTTTCTGTTTCAAACTTTTACATAGCATCTTTTGGATATAAAAACATTAAAAATTCAAATCTACATTTTGATTTTAAAAAGTTTATTATAAAAACGTATCATTTTTTCCCCCAAAATGCAATAAATCCATGACACTTTTTTTTCAAAATGCAATTAATCCATCAATATAAAAGTTATTTTTCAAACTGAAAATACACAACAAAGTAAGTTGATTCACATATATGACATAGTCTAAACAATATTTATCTTATATTCAGCCATTTTACTAAAAATACATTCAGCCGTCGCTCCCAAAATGGTCATCTTGTTAATGTTATGAATTATTTGTCATTACGGATTAAAAATCTGGCGCCACTGCACGGTTAAATAAAACATTTGCCGAGTACGATGGTATTAAAAACGGCTTTTGAAAAAGCCTTTAATGTTTACAGTGCGTGGAATGGTGAGCTGTGATTGGTTAAGCGGATATATCACGTTCTGCAGAAAAAGGAGACTGGCGTTTTCATGTTTTGGGAAGAAAGGGAAAACATGACAGAATAACATGACGGATATCGCGCACAGAATTAATAAATGACTTTTCAATATCGACCAGATACAATACTGATTTTGGCAGAAACTAAATTTTTTGAAAACGGTGTTTATCGCGTTTTGGAACCAAACTCTTCAAATATACTTTTGCAGTAGAAAGTCCTGTCCTTTCTGATGGTGCTGAAGTTGCAATCGATTTTTTGCGTTTGAAGAAACAAAACTTGCTGTGTGGGTTTGTCTCGGTCGTGGTCGACAAAGGCAATGGCTTTAGGCCTGCCATGCCAGCAGATACGGAGTGTCGGTCGTAGGCGCAAGAGATAGGCGGAGCTGTGCTTTAGTCTGGGAAAGTCACACCTCTTAGGGTCGACCTGACCAATGAGATATTCCAAGCAGGAAATTCCTCGCTGGGGGAGTTTACGACTCTTGTCTTCGAGCATGATTAAACACGATATATGTAAGGTTCTATTACTTTGGGGGTTGTCACAGACACCTTGGCACCTTGGTGCATGGTTTTTAAAGATTACGGGCCCTTTCATACATGTGGCGCCAGGCGCGACGCAAGTGTTTTTTGCTAGTTTCAGCCCGGCACAGTTACATACGTCCTGCGTCATTGTTTTAATAGCAAATGCTTTTGCGCCATTTTGTGCGCCATGGGCGTGCTGGTCTGAAAATGAGGTGTGTTCAGGCGTGTTGTTGCCGCATTACTATTTTGAGGCAACTGAAAGAGACTGCGCCATTGACCAACTGAAACCTGGTCTTAAGGTTTATGCACATTCAGTTTTTCCGCTTGCAAATTCCTCCTTGTAAATAGCGAATACACCATGGCGAGAGCGCAAGTGGCTTTTAAAGGGAATGGGAGACGAGACTCTGGTTGGTTTATTGCGTGTTACACCCAAAACACACCCATTACTCATTAAGATAATAGGGACAACCCTTTCATACCCTTTCATACGCTGGGCGCACCGAACATTTTTCCCGTCCTTAAACTAGCAAAAGTGGATTCGGACACACCCTAAGTGCACTTGCGCTGTGCACTTTAGACACATGCAGTTAGATTGTTAAAATAGGGCCCTATATGTTAAACATAACACATATTTGTGTCTGATTTGTCCAATGCTACATAGGATACATGATTATAAACCCAATTCAAAAAATTGGGACCTGTACAAATTGTGAATAAAAAATGCAATGATGTGGAAGTTCAAATTTCAATATTTTATTCATGACATTGCTTGGTTGCAAGTACAATGGTATTAAAAGGTCTTCTTTGTTGCATCTTCCTCTTTATGATGCGCCAAAGGTTTTATATGGGTGAAAGATTGGACTGAGACTGGCCATTTCAGTACCGGATCCTTCTTCTACGCAGCCATGATGTTGTAATTGATGCAGTATGTGGTCTTTCATTGTCATGTTGGAAAATGAAGGTCTTCCCTGAAAGAGACGATGCTGGATGGGAGCATATGTTGTTCTAGAACTTGGTTATACCTTTCAGCATTGATGGTGCCTTTCCAGATGTGTAAGCTGCCCATGCCACACGCACTCATGCAACCCCATACCATCAGAGATGCAGGCTTCTGAACTGAGCGCTGATAACAACTTGCGTTGTCCTTGTCCTCTTTAGTCCAGAGACATGGTGTCCCAGTTTTCCAAAAAGAACTTCAAATTTTGATTCGTCTGACCACAGAACAGTTTTCCACTTTGCCACAGTCCATTTTAAATGAGCCTTGACCCAGAGAAAAACCTGCGCTTCTGGATCATGTTTAGAATGGCTTCTTTTTGACTATAGAGTTTTAGCCGGCAACGGCGAATGGCACGGTGGATTGTGTTCACCGACAATGTTTTCTGGAAGTATTCCTGACATGTTGGATTTCCATACAGTTGCATTCCTGTATGTGATGCAGTGCCGTTAAGGGCCTGAAGATCACGGACATCCAATGGTTTTCTGGCTTTGACCCTTACTCACAGAGATTGTTCCAATTCTCTGATCTTTGGATGATATTATGCACTGTAGATGATGATAATTTCAAACTCTTTGCAATTTTTCTCTGAGAAACTCCTTTCTGATATTCGCTGCAGCATTGGGGAATTGGTGATCCTCTGCCCATCTTGACTTCTGAGAGACACTGCCACTCTGAGAGGCTCTTTTTATACCCAATCATGTTGCCAATTGACCTAATAAGTTGCAAATTGGTCCTCCGGCTGTTCCTTATATACATTTAACTTTTCCGGCCTCCTTTTGCTACTTCTTTGGAATGTGTAGCTCTCATGAAATCCAAAATGAGCCAATATTTGGCATTTTGACATTTCAAACTCTCTCAAACTTTCAACTTTTGCAGTAGAAAGTCCTGAGAGTCCTGTCTGATGGTGCTGAAGTTGCAATCGATTTCTTCTGCGATTTGTAAATGAATTGAAATTCGATGGTAAACTTCACAATGTGTACAGTTTGTCTCAACTTTTTTGGAATCGACAAAGGTAGGCTACTTTCAAACATGTTTCCGATCGTTTAAGTCAATGTTGGGCTTCAGACTGTAATTCCATTTGATGAAGCATAATTTACACACAGCATTTGTAAGATTTTCTGTAGTCTATTCTGTTTTAGTCTATTTAGTCTAGTCTATATTTTTTTTTTTTTTTTTTTAACTGCACTCAGTATGAGTGACTCAATTAGTTGTGACTCATCAACGCAATTCCTTAGGAGAATCACCAATAACATGAGCTTTTGAGTGTACTGAAACTGAAATATATATCACTTAAAGTGGATTCAAGGATAGCTTTAAACCCACCATTTTAAACCATAATACTGAATTAAGAAGACTGGTAATTAATCTAAATAATGGGAATTGATTAAAACTCAGTCCACCAAACTACTTGGGAAGAATTAAACTTGGAGGAAGTGTGACTAAAAATGTAAAGCGGGGGAGAAAGGAAGGTTAGAGGAAAAACTTGATATGGTGAGAAATAGAAAGAGTGAAAATAATAGTCTCTGCTGTGCAATCAAAGCTCATGATTAGTTGATCACAGACAAGTTCACAACTTTTGCACTGTGGCCATTCTCAAAGCAAATAGTAACAATCAGTTACAACAGTCTGTAATCAGTGGTGCTTATAGTGCAGAAACTGGGAAAATACATAAGACATAAAATAATTAGTTTAATTTAACCATGTAACGCTTAGAACATACTGTATGGCGGCCCCTAAAATTCTTCACATTCTGTAGGAATGTGTCTTCATTAAATAAAATATCAAACCAAGTGGAGATAGACAGACAGACAATAGAATGATAGACGATAGATAGAACGATAGAACGATAGAACGATAGAACGATAGATAGATAGATAGATAGATAGATAGATAGATAGATAGATAGATAGATAGATAGATGCATTTAGGGTGCATAATTGTTCATGGTGATTAAAAAACAAATAAAACTGGCTTAGTAACTAAACCTATTTAAGCAGGAGATTAGCCATCCAAAAGTGTGGGCCACATGTGCTGACTTCAAACATTATTCAGTACAAAACAGGGTAGACACAGCTCATGTTTGTCAATGTGGCTCTGGGCAACAAAGACAACAGTTGCAATACCAAGCTGACCTTCCATGAATTTTTCACAGAAAATATCAGATGTTACGAGTGAAATAAATATTACAGTATTTTCTAGATGAGGATGCAGTGCTCAGCTGTGTGCTTTTGCTTTAAATGAAAGGTTGAGAAATGTGTTTGTGTAATCTTCCCAATCGGATTACAGCTTACAGGGCCTACAGGAACAGAATAGCAGCTGCATCTGAGCTCAGCTGTATGATTTTAAAATGCATATGCAGCCTGTCACATGCTAAAAAATGTTGTGTTTTACTGCAGTGCCAGTTCTTCATCTCGGCAAACTCAAGAGTAAAATTTCACAGAAAATTTCAGATGGAGTCATTACACAAAATAAATTATATTTTCTTGAAGCCTATAAACCCTAAGGATTTTTCATTTTGAGCTCCAGTTGGGACTAATCAGATGATGGGTTGGACAGATTTTACACTCCCCGTTTCAGATTGTAGCTTTCATTCAGGATGAAAAATAGATGTTAGGTAGGCAATAGCTTATCTGAGCCCTAAAATTATTTTTAAAAATACATGTTTTTGATGAAGAAGGGTGCACACATTTTGTGTGTGTGTGTGTGTGTGTGTGTGTGTGTGTGTGTGTGTGTGTGTGTGTGTGTGTGTGTGTGTGTGTGTGTGTGTGTGTGTGTGTGTGTGTTGTGTGTGTGTGTGTGTGTGTGTGTGTGCACATCTAACATTACAGTCAATGTTTGCTAGCTAGTTGTTTGTTTATTATGTATCTTGGACTCGGCAGTGGCAGTTGTGCCATTATGAATTCCACTGTGGTTAGTTTGCAAATACATTTGCAGTGGATTACTCCAAAACACCTCTTTTAGGTAATGCAGTTTGTTTTCTGCAGGAACTCCTTGCCTGTGTCAGGAAACGTTAAGCAGTAAATTGGTGGTGTTGTAGCTGACTGGCCCCTCTGGGGTTTGTCTGGGTGGGAGCCAGGTTAGGTTTGTTGTTGTCTCTCCCAAAGGTTTTGGCAAACCAGGATACAAACTAATGCTTTACGATCAACATCCACTTAACTGTCAACTATGTTCCCTAAATTATGGCTGCACAGTCTAAAGAATGAAAACATTATTGTTTAAAAGTTTGGGGTCAGTACATTTTGCATTTATTTGTTAAAAAATATAGAGAGAGAAAACTGTGATTCTTAATGTATATTTATAATGTAACATATTTCTGGGATGGCAAAGCTGAATTTTCAGCTTCATTACTGCAGTCTTTAGTGTCACATGATCCTTCAAAAATCATTCTAATATGCTGATTTGGTGCATGCTCAGCAAACATTTCTTCTTTTTATTAGTATGGAAAACAGAATTTATTTGAAAACAAAATCTTTTGTAACAATACATGTCTTTACTGTCACCTTTGACAAATATACAGCATCCTTTTAAATAAAAAAAATGTATTTAGCCTACTGAAAAAATAAATCGTACTAAACACAAACTCTTGAACAGTAACATATGTGTTGAAATATTACTGACTTAAAGGGATCGTTATATATTAGAGATGCATCAAAACTAACTTTCTCTGCCGAAACCGATATATTCAGAATGATATCGGCTGATGCTGATACCGATAGTTTGATGTTTCTTAAGGGGAAAAAAATCTCTCCCAAATAATGGTGCAAATTATATAGGGAACCCTCTCATTTGGTACACTAAAATATTAGAGGTCACAATTAACAACAGAGGTATTATATTGTAAGATCAACAGATCCTCAGATACTTTGATCTCCTGAGATATGGACAGCACAAACGCATACAGCCATTTGTCTCCACACCCTACAGCGTGAAGTTGTGGGAAGGCTTCTTTCCATCCTGTCCTTCCTTTGCATTTGCTCCTTCTCCCCCACTTCCTTCCCTTTACACATTCTTCCCATCACTCAGTTCACTTAAAAAGATTATATACAAATTATAATGTTCTGTCAATGCAAATGAATTAACATTCATGTTTGGTATCATTTGAAATGTCTCAATGCAACTGGTACAATGGTCTCGTCTACATAAAAGTAAACCAAAGGTATTAAAGGTTTTAAGAGTTTTAGAGATACTTTGGTTGCAACCATGGGTGTGCCTCTATCCCAGGGTCTTTCATCTAAATTACCTCCTGTTCCACAGCAAGGTGCGAACCCCTGAGGTCTGTGACCCTAGTCAATGCAAATTCTGATTGTAAGTTCATGCCCCACATTGGGGGATGTTTTGTCTTGGTCTGAGTATTTAAAGAAATGTTGCAAAAGGCTCGGGGCGCTTCTGTATTCAGACGAGCCCTCATTGCTGGGTGTCCAGGACACCCAGCAGTGTGTATTTTCCTAATGTCAGGTATGCATCTTACTCTATTTCTGAGCATTTGATGTTTGGTATTGATCACCTTTGAATTGATTATGTAATTGGCATGATACATTTACCTGACTAATAAATTGTCACATTTGATTTATTCTGACTTACTCTGAAATTATTGACTTCAGTAGATTCCGATGTATCCATTGTTACCGCAAATCTGCGTCAGGTTAGTAACGGACTAAAGTCCAGTTGAGTGGAGCATAGGGCACACTAACTGTGATTTTAGAGCTCCGACTAACACTTGGCACTAGTTCAAGTGTACTTAGATTGTAAAGGCTAAAAAGGGAATTCCGTTTAGGACATCTAATCGACCAACCTAAATAGGGTGAGCCTTACCTCTGTTTATTGTAATGTTACTCTAGCTAAGTGTACATGGGAAACTATGGCATAACCAAACCAAAGCTACTATAAGAGAAGTAATATTGGTCGGCTTAACTGTAGTAGTGGTTGTGACCTCTGACTAGAGTTAATGTTACTCTAATTCAAGTGTATACAGATCTATGGGGACTACACAAATACTTTTAGAGAAAGCAAGCATGAGAGCGGCACTCTATTAGTATAGTCAATTACCTCTGTCTAGTGACCAAGACTGGCGAGTTTGTGATCGTGGGCCCGCATATTAATGAATGGCCAGTGCGAGGACCCTGTGCGACACTGAGAACCGAATGAACGAGGACAGTAAGAGTAAAGAGTTAAATAGAATATTCAAATGTAAAGCTAAATTATTATACAAATGACCAATAATCAATTGACATTCTAAACTAAATTCGAGGTCATAATAACATGGAGTCAGATAAGAGATTATTTGGAATTAAACTACTTTGCCACGCTGAAAAGACGGAACGCGCAAGAAACCTTCCCCGCCCGGTGGGAAACCGCCATTGGGCCGATTGGGCGGGCCTTACAATATTCAACTGCTATTTATTTTTAGATAGGCTATAATAATTACACTCAAATAAAAACTGAAATGTTTGCATAAAACTCAGTTGCACATAAGTTAGTTTTCATAAGCACTTGTACTCATGGCAAATTAGAGTGTAATTGGTATGTTGTACTGTATCTTATAAAACAGATAGTTCCAGCCCTTGATTCTGATTGGTTGAGCCGCATTCGAAGCCGTTGTAAAATTCCCGAAAACATACAGTTGACCGCATTGCATAAGTATCGCTGCACCACCGAGTGTGTATGTTGCTGCGTCTGTTTTAGCAACCACTCTTAGCAATGTAAACATATGTTTGTTCCAAATTGATTTTGTTCATTGAAGCTTACTGCATTATGTAGAAGAGTATTGTGAGAGAGATATCAAGTGACCGAGTGTATTACCTGCATTCAGATTTAGCATTTTCCTTCAGGTCAGTCTCATGTTCATAATAAAAAAAATCCATTTGAATGTCTGCTACAATCTTGTCCTTTTAATATTTAATGGGTTTCCCGTGCCCTGCTGACACATACAACACTGATCAAAGCATTTGTCATTTTCGTCTTATTCCATGTTCACAAGTTTCAATATAAAAGTCTTTTCGACTGATTGACTCGCTCATAAGGACAATCTTTGCCGCCATCTAATGGCGTAATAATGTAACTTCTGTTGCTGTTCACGGTCAGGGACTATTTTTTCCAGCGGAAGGAAGGCTTTTAATGATTTTACTTCATGAAAGTTGCATTGATACATATTTTTTGGTTTTAATGTTTTTATTGTGTGGTTATCATTTTATAAAAGCAATTAGCCCCATGAAGCTGTGGTTTACAGTGAATTTATAACAGCTAAGGGAGTTAACAACGCCCCTTAGCTGTTATAAATTCACTGTAAACCACGACTTCTTGGGGGTTATTGCTTTATTTCAATCTTTTGATGTTCTTGCATGTTTTTAGAGACACAACTTGTATTAATGTGGAAGAAAAGACTCGCGATCAGCGCTGCCGTTTAAACTGCGATCTACAGCGATCTGTCACGTCACATTTAAGAGCATCAAAATGTCATTTATTGTTTGAATTTCATGATAAAATGGACAGAATTTGATAACTGAGACTTTGTTTCTTATCAGAACAAAGCACAAATCTCTTTGTGATTGTTGGATGGGAGGCGCTATTTTTTACTGTAAATGCGTTATTGTGGCATTAACTAAATTCAACATGAGAGATTTTCTTCACACACATTATGAGTTGCAGTCTGAACACGTTTTTCCGCACCCCTTTGATTGACAGGATATAATCGGTCCTGATCATTCGGCTGTTTTTATCAATAATAGCTTTTATCGGCTGATACCGATTGTTGGCCGATACATCGGTGCATCTCTCTATATATGGCTTGTATTTATTGCTTTCTTGCTTTAGTGGAACACCAAAAAAAGAGAGGCTATTTAGACATTTAGAATAACGTTTCACCTGTTTTTGACCATACAATGAAAGTCAATGGCATCCAAAACAACAACATTGGATTCCATTGACTTACACTGGATGGACAAAAAGATGTTTTTTCAGAATACCTTCTTTTATGTTCCATAGAAGAAAGAAAGTCATACAGTTTTGGAACAACATGAGGTTGAGTAAATGATGACAGAATTTCAGAAAATATTTTTTGGCTAAACTATCCCTTGAAACAAGATCCATTACAAATAGATAAAATATTGCTAAAAAAATTCATAATTTCTAATCCAAGTCAACTGTTGCCAGACACCATTCAGAATAATCTTTGGCTAGCACATCAGCAGAGGATAAAGGGCAGTTAAGGCTTTGTTTCATGTGGAACATTTGCCTGTGTGACACTTTTTGGCCGCTCGTCTTATCTCGGCTTTGTGCAGCTGTGTTTGATTTTGCGAGAAATGATTGCCCTGTATAGAACAGGCAAGAGTCTGAACAGAACAGATAGGATGAGTCATCTACGGGTGACAGTGATGAGCCTGTTTCTACCAAGAGGGTGAAAAAACAAAGAACTTCATTGGATTTGCACAGAGGTACAGAATACAAATACAAAATCATTTTTCTCAGCGGTTGTGTTTGTCTGAATAAAACCGAATATTCCATCAAAGCTAATTGTGATCAAATCTAAACATTTACCATACTTCTCCACCCCATCAGTAGGAAAATAAGCAACAGGATCAGGAGAGATCTGTGGGTAAAACTAGAGCAACGTTCCCCACATGAATAAGGCGGGGAGGATAAGCGATAAAAGAAAAGAATGAGAGACGTGCTCTAGAGATCGCACAGGAAATGAAACACGATGGGCTAAATCTATGATGTCAATAAAAGTCAAAGTACATACGTTTGAGTGATACATTGGGTCACACCTTTTCTTCCACCTGATTTCTTTGCATCTCACAACACAAATGCCTGCATTTGAGTAGCTCAGTGTTTATATAGTGAATTTGTGGCTCTTCCGCGATTGCGCCGAGATATGATTCACAGAATCGAATGTGTGCCAGCAGCCTTTGAATTACACCACACGCTTGAGCACTCGGCCATGAGAGATTAACGTCTATTCACTGCAAAGATTCAACACTTGAGGGACACAGCTTCTTTCAAGATGTGGCCTCCCTCCCTTAAGAGTTATATATTTATCTGAATGCTTACTACAACCAACACTATCCGACAAGTACGGCATAATAAAATCACACAGTAAATCCCAGCCTCAAGCATATCATAATCACATAAAAGCAAAATGAAATGTATTCAGACTCTTAAAATGCAAAACATGGGTTGTGCAAAACATGGTCTTTCACAAGAAACAAGCTGCATTTGTAATTATGGGAAGATGACTGAAAACTTTTTTTTTTTTGCTTGCTTTCTTATTTGGTGTTATTAGTATTTTATTATTATTTTTTTAAATCTGATATTAGAACAAATGAATATTCCACCCTGGACATTTGTTCTCAGGAAATGAAGTGCAAATATCTTCCTCCATCAAAGATGGTGGCATATAATTATACTAGCAGGCTGCAAAATTGACTTTTGCTTTCAGAACTCTTGGTCTTGTGAACTGTCATTTCTGAGTTAATTTCCCTGGAGTCTACCCCTTACAAATTGTATGTCACTCTTTGCAGAATTGAAATGTAATGATGCTTAGAGGTACCTTCAACAGGCGATCGAACAATGGCTACATAGTCTTGCTCTTTTGAGGGCTCATTTTAGAAAGGCAAAGGCAAAAGTGCTATTTCTTTTTCATTACCCTGCAGCAGATGTGGAGGTGGTCGCATATAATTAATAATCATCAAGACTGAATTTCTACTGGACTGCAACTATACTGAGTGTAGAAGCATTGAAGAAGAAAAAACAGGTTTGGTGTGACAACAAGTGGACTTCATTTGTCATGGTGGATTGATGCCATGAGAGCATAAAATAGAGAGCTAGTATCATGGTTTCAGGCACCTTCCATGGGATGCAAAATTAAAAGAATAAAACAGAAAGCCCAGCAATGTGAAATGAAACATGTTTCCATTAATAATATATATGTATACACTACTGTTCAAAGGTTTGAGGTCAGAATGATTTTTTTAAAAAAATAAATTAATACTTTCATTCAGCAAGAATCAATTATATTGATCAAAAGTGACAGTAAAGATACTTAAATTGTTACAACTGATTTTTATTTAATAAAATGCTAATATATATATATATATATATATATAAAAAAAAAATCTATCACAGGTTCCACAACAGTAATTACTGTACATACAACAAAAATGCCAAAAAAGTCTGAAGATATATTATAGCCTTATAATAAAAATATATATGTTTTTAACTTTAAAAGTTTAACCTTGGTTGGGTCATTTTGACCAATTTAACTTTTTTTTTTTTTTTTAAATAATTTTTTACTTCATCAGGGGTGCGTTTCCCAAAAGCATCGTTAGCCAACTAACATCGCAAGTTCCGTCGTTACTTACATAGTTCAACGATTTGGTGTTTCCCGAAACCATCGTTCAAACGAACATTCGCAAACTGCATTGCAAACTTGTGTGGTTGGAACGACAGCTCTCAAGCTGTGGTTAGAAGCATAGTTTCTTGTTTTTATGACATGTGAACTTGATAAATCGTTATCTTGAGCAAAATAAGCAAGCTGACATCAAGTACAATGTATATCTTTTATTTCAAATATATACAAGTGTCATTTATATATTTTAGTTTGTCAAGAGATTTAAAGTTTTAAACCGTTTTTGGAGAGTGCGCATGTGCGTACGTGCTCTAGTACGTAAGAACAAGCATTTGATTTAATCTGGAAATAAAGCAAAATAACTGAGGAAAATGAGAATTAGTCCTCTAATGCCATGTCTGTAATTTATAGTAGAAATTCTAGCATTAATTCGATCTCAAACGGATTCATTTAACGAAGTTATTACTCCACCATCTGCGTGACATCATTCACCAACATGGTTGAACGACAGGTTTGCGACAATACGGTTTCGGAAAACAGTCGTGACTAGCTAGTTGATTTGTTCAACGATGCATCGTACTATGGTAGTTCAGCAGCGAGTTACATCGTTGTTCAGGAAATGCACCCCTGAATAGTACGAAACTTGGTGAAGGTTTTGGCACTTGCTGTAAGAACACACAAAAATAATCATGGACATGATTCAAAAAGGTTAAATGGTCCTGAAAAAAATAGAGACTTGTAGACTTGTATTGTTCGCTACTACTAATAGACTTGTATTGTTCGCGGTCAAAAATCGAATTTCATCTATTGGAAACGTTTGGTACTGCGCCCTAACAAAATCTTACTGAAAGCTCATTTTTTGAGATATCAACCTCAAATTTGGAACACAGTTTGTTTAGATGTATGGCTTTGATTTTTTTTTTCAGTTTTAGAGTAAAGCGTTTTTTTGGTAAATATATTTCATATAAAAATTAAAATGGTATTTTTGTGCATTTTTCATAACAATAAATGTAAACTTTTATAACTTTTTTCAAGTTCACTTTTTTAAACTTTTTTCACTTCAGCAATAATCTGCCAAGTGTCATCTTTAAAAAGAGACCAAATTTAAAGGGTTAGTTCAGCCAAAAATGAAAATTCCTGTCATTCAAGTCCACACCCGTAAGACCTTGTGTTCAATCTTCAGAACACAAATTAAGATATTTTTGATAAAATCTGATGGCTCAGTGAGGCCTCTATTGCCAGCAAGATAATTAACACTTTCAGATGGCCATAAAGCAACTAAAGATGTATTTAAAACAGTTCATGTGAGTACACTGGTTCAAACTTAATCTTATGAATTGACAAAAGAATACTTTTTGTGCACCAAAAAAAAAAAAATAATAATAATAACGACTTTATTCAACAATATCTAAGGATGGGCAATTTCAAAACACTGCTTCATGAAGCTTCAAAGCTTTACGAATCTTTTGTTTCGAATCAGTGGTTCGGAGCGTGTATCAAACTGCCAAAGTCAGTAAACGAGGCTTCGTCACATCATAAGTGTTTCAAAATTTCAATGGTTCGCCACTCAAAAAAAAAAAAAAAAAAAAAAAAAAAAAAAATCTGTCATTTTTGACTAACGTAAACAGCACCAGAGGTTTAAGTAATGGACTTTGATAGATGTAAACCAATGATGGACAATAAAAAGAGATTTCAATGTGTGCAGCACTTAAAACAGCTGGTTAACAAATCCATTGGTAAAAAACAATTGCTTCCTGTGTGAGGCACACTCTCTCACTAGTATGTCCTCTCACTAGGCATGTTTTTCTCCATATTTTCAATTCATTGGTGGGATCAAATGAAAAGGCTATTCATACTTCAAGGCATGGATCTATATTAAATCCCACATAATTAGACTGGAATGGAGATCCCATATGTTGTAATATATTGTTCATACATTTTTGATAGAGCCGTCTTATATAACGGCAGATGTAAAAGAGTCAGTTCTGCATTTAAACTTTTCAAACTTTGCAAAGGCCATTCCAATGTCATTGAATTCACACGTCACATCTTTTCTCCGCAATCATGACAAAAACATTTTACCAGACAAATACC
This sequence comes from Megalobrama amblycephala, assembly GCF_018812025.1. Lineage (NCBI taxonomy): Eukaryota > Metazoa > Chordata > Actinopteri > Cypriniformes > Xenocyprididae > Megalobrama > Megalobrama amblycephala. Next base: position 14,819,478 of record NC_063048.1, on the reverse strand, counting down.
TTTAGTCTGTTATGAATAGCGAATTTCAGCCAGGTAAATGCCATTACAGCTCTCATTTGCTCCGACACCTCTAAAAGAATGCGAGAGCACCTGAGGTTCTTAATTTTGTGTGAAGGAACAGGTGATTGATTCTGTGCCTCCAACCACTCTAAGGAGTCAAATGACTGCTTTATGATCCAGCTGCACAATAATTCACTCAGATATTGAAATATGCCATCCATCAAAGAGCCCCCTAATTTCCCTCTGGAAATAATGAGTCCTCTCATTATTTAATGTAACTTGCCAGACCGGGGGTTTTCAGCGTGTTTATCAGATTCCTGTACCGCATCGATTGGCGCTAGAGGGATCTTCGCTCACTTCTGAGCTGAATGTGAATTCGAACCTCCTGCCACCAGCCGTGTCTATACTAAACGGTGAGGTGAAGATTCATAGCTTGTCTCTCTAGGCATGGCAAGTACACAAATCTTGTAAATTAAAGCATTGTTATGGCATGGCCCAATTCTGCTCTCTGAAGCACGATGCCCTTTTCTGCTGAGAGATGGAAAGGGCATGCAGCTAAAAACAAACTTTAGACTCACTTTTGAAAAGGCAAAGGGAAACCTCTATTTACATTGGCGCAGACACAAACATATTAAGGGAGGATACAAGAAATAATATAATACCATTATGAGAACAGGTCATGCCATGACGTTTTTAAACTTAATTAAAAGTATTGACAAGGCCACAGGAAATTTTTCTAGCAAAGTTAGAGTATAATCCTGGAAACTAGCTGCTTATAAAAGCCAAGCACTATTAGAAAAATATATCTTTTAAGAACTTTTCACTTTTCAAGGCTCTTTGGGGAACCAAAAATGCTTCTGCTGTGGCATCACTGCAAAAAAATCCTTTTTGAAACCATTATTTTTAAAGGGTTAGTTCACCCAAAAATGAAAATTCTGTCATTAATTACTTACCCTTCTGTCGTTCTACACCCCTAAGACCTTCGTTCATCTTCGGAACACAAATTAAGATATTTTTGATAAAATCCGATGGCTCAGTGAGGCCTCTATTGGAGAGCAAAGCCACTGTAGTACCTTTCTGGATCTTGAGAGGTTCAGTGACATTGCTGGCGATAGAGGCCTCACTGAGCCATCGGTTTTCATCAAAAATATCTTAATTGTGTTCCGAACCCTTTAAGATATGAATCAATCCCCTGATAGAACCCTTTGAAATGGATAGTTCACCCTGAAATGAAAAATAAAGTCATCATTTACTAACCCTGGTGGTTGTTCTACAGTATGCTATTCTTTCATTTTCAAATCACAAAAAGAGAATTAAAAAAAAAATAATGATCTCATGAAACACATATCTTATATTCCAAGTGATCTGGGGGTATAAGATAGGGTTTGGTAAAAAACTAAATCCAAAATTAAATTAAAAATTGAATGTATTATTTAATAAAAATCCTGACTTTGGCAGTTGGTGTTCTGTGCATGGGGCTCGTTCATGACAGACTAATAAAGGGTTAGTTCACCCCAAAATGAAATTTCTGTCATTAAGTACTCACCCTCATGTCGTTCCACACCCGTAAGACTTCATTCATCTTCAGAAGACAAATGAAGATCTTTTTTCATGAAATCTGAGAGACGTCTGTCTCTCCATTGACTCCCTTTGCAACTTGATCTTTGATGCTTCAAAAAGAGATCGTAAAAAACTAATGAATTGAGTGGTTTAGTCCAAATTTTCTGAAGACACTCGATCACTTTTTATGATTAACAGATTTAATTTAGGCTTTTACCTCGCATATAAACCTTGATCAGCGAACATAAACAGATGCTCAACCAAACTTGAACACACGAAAACAAACCTGAAAAAGTAAAAAGCCTAAAATACCTCTGTTCATCATATAGGCTAAAGCGATCGAGTGTCATGAGTGTGAGTAATTAATGACAGAATTTTCATTTTGGTTGTGTGAACTAACCCTTTAATGCTGCAGTTCACTCTGACTCACCAAGACATTTTTTGTTTTAGAAATCAAGTCTAATAAAAACCAACATGTAATGTAACTACTAGAAATCCCCAAAAAAATTTATTTGTGTGCTTTCTTCACCAAGTTACATATCTCCGCACCAGAACTCAGTTTGTCTGATGACAGTTGACAGATGTGAACACAATAAATTCTTGTTGCGACAAACACAACAGATACATTCACCTCAGAGAAAAAAACAACATGGATAGTATTTCATGTCGCATTTTTGTTAATCTTGATTTCTCACTGCTTTTTCAGGGCGAGTCAGAGTAAACTGGGTGTTAATAGAGTGTCATCTATTATCTATTATCCCTTTAAAGGGTTCTGTCAGGGGATTTATATAATACTCTTAAAAATAAAGGACTTTTTGCAATGATGCCAATTATCAACTGTATATAAAACCTTTTCTTCTAAGAAGTGAGATAGAGTTTCAGCAGCTAATCTTATGCAAAATGGAGCAGCTAGATGATTTCCAATCAGCTGAGTGCTGTTGTTATATCATATATTTGCCATCAAAGTGGGGGCGGTGTGCATGGGACACAAACAGCAAAGGGTGATGAAAATCTTGCAACAAGGAGTTTTTACTGTTTCTCAAATAAACCACAACTTTTTTTCATTTCCATATAAAGCACACAAAGACGCTGGCTTATGTCCAGATATCACTGCAGCAGAACTGTTTGTACTAGGAAACAAAGAATTTCTCAGATGTTTACCTGTTCACAAAACACTTTCACACAAAACAGAAATGTGTAGTAGTTAAAACACCACAATGTTAAAACGCTGTCAAATCCCAAAGATGACAAAACATTGTTTATCTCCTGACATGCTCTACTTCTGAGAATCTGTGATAAAATGATGCTCTTCTCATACTGGCAAAATAAAATAGATCTTATTGGTTAACAAAATTCATTATATACATCTTTTTTACCAGTAAAATTGATAAAAATTTGGAACCAAAAATTATTCAGACACTTTGACGTGACCATGTTTTGCTTAAGTGTTATCTGGCATAATTAAGATTATTTTTTTCTGATGAAGTCTAAATCTGAGACGTTGTCAATTTTTTTTTTTTTTTTTACCATTTTTTTAAACTACAAGTGCATCACAATAAATTAGAATGTCGTGGAAAAGTTCATTTATTTCAATAATTCAACTCAAATTGTGGAACTCGTGTATTAAATAAATTCAATGCACACAGAATTAAGTACTTTAAGTCTTTGGTTCTTTTAATTGTGATGATTTTGGCTCACATTTAAGAAAAACCCACCAATTCACTATCTCAATAAATTAGAATACTTCATAAGTATGTTCATTTTTATGCACTCAGTACTTGGTTGGGCTTCCTTTTGCTTTAATTACTGCCTTAATTCGGCGTGGCATGGAGGCAATCAGTCTGTGGCACTGCTCAGGTGTAATGGAAACCCAGGTTGCTTTGATAGCGGCCTTCAGCTCATCTGCATCGTTGGCTCTGGTGTCTCTCATCTTCCTCTTGACAATACCCCATAGATTCTCTATGGGGTTCAGGTCAGGCGAGTCTGGCCAATCAAGCACAGTAACACCATGGTCATTGAACCAGCTTTTGGTACCATTGGCAGTGTGGGCAGGAATGAAATCAGCATCTCCATAAAGCTTGCAAAACTTACTTTCATCTGAAAAGAGGACTTTGGACCACTGAGCAACAGTCCAGGGGTCTCATTTATAAAGCGTGCCAGTTCCCACGCAAAGGTTGTGATCTATAAAAACAAACTTGACGGGAGAATGTGCGCAACTTTAAGCAAACTTTGAGCTGTGCGTACGCACGTTCTGGAGACAAAAGTGATATTAATTGAGATAGTAGATGTGCTATTTTCGATCACTTTTCCAGTGACACGCTGCTTTAATGACAGCGAGGAGCGTGGGAGCACAATAATTCCTCTTTAAACTAAACTGCAGATGTTATGACAAAATATTTTTTCGAGAATGACGATCAGTGATGCACACTTAACTTCGATATTATGGAAGACACTGCTGGACTCGGTGGTCGAACGGTCCGTTGTCCAGTCTAAATAGGTCCAATAATATCTTACTGTACAACCACAGCTGATCGTTTGAAGGATCTTCAAACAATTACCATTTGAAGGATATAATTTGAGGAAAACGGTAAGATTTGCATGTTTTCTTTTTAAAATACTTTGTCACTGACTGTGCCGAGTCAGACTTCACACTGCAATAAATAAGTAGGCATGTTTCCACTAAAAATGGCCTATAAACTTCCTAAAAGATATGTTCACCTTATCAGCAACTGCATAAATTTGATTGGAATTGTTTAAAACTATTAAAATACTATCTGGCCAGTGGAAATGAATGAATCAACTCTATTCTAAAACCTTTATCTGAAGTATTTTATACAATTTTGTTTTTATGGATATTTTGATATATTTATTCTAAAACATTAAGAGGATATTGGATGATCTTTATCAATATAATGTGTGGCACAAATTGCATTTATAGTCCATATCTAATATTTTCCAATGTCTTGTACCTTTGGTGTTAACTGTGGTGTCACGTGGATGAACGTATGGAAATGACATGCAGATGAGGTTATGCATAGTAAAACTAGGCGTCGTAAGCTCCAATATGGTGATTTCGGGGAGGAGACAGGGTGGAGATGCACGTACGCACAATCTTCCGCTGACTGGGATTTATAAAGGGATTTGTGCGCAGGTTCTGGCGTACGCATGGTTTTATAAATCTGATTTTTTTTGTGCGTACGCAGAATCTAGCTTTTGCACGTACGTACAATTTTAGTAGGGATCCTACGCACAGTTTTATAAATGAGACCCCAGTTCTTTTTCTCCTTAGCCCTGGTAAGATGCTTCTGACGTTGTCTTTGGTTCAGAAGTGGCTTGGTATGTGGAATGTGACAGTTGTAGCCCATTTCCTGAAGACGTCTGTGTGTGGTGACTCTTGATGCACTGACTCCAGCTTCAGTCCACTCCTTTTGAAGCTCTCCTAAGTTCTTAAATCGGCTTCGCCTGACAATCTTCTCAAGCCTGTGGTCATTCCTTTCACTTGTACACCTTTTCCTACCATACTTTTTCCTTCCAGTCAACTTCCCATGAATATGCTTTGGCACAGCACTCTGCGAACAGCCAGCTCTTTCAGCAATGACCCTCTGTGGCTTACCCTCATTGTAAAGGGTCTTGATGATCATCTTCATATTTAATAAAAATCCTGACTTTGGCAGCTGGTGTTCTGTGCATTGACAGACTAATAAAGGGTTAGTTCACCCCAAAATGAAATTTCTGTCATTAAGTACTCACCCTCATGTCATTCCACACCCGTAAGACTTCATTCATCTTCGGAACACAAATTAAGATCTTTTTTCATGAAATCTGAGAGAGTCTGTCCCTCCATTGACTCCCTTTGCAACTTGATCTTTGATGCTTCAAAAAGTTCATAAAGAGATCGTAAAACTAATCCATATGAATTGAGTGGTTTAGTCCAAATTTTCTGAAGACACTCGATCTCTTTTTAATTTTAAATTTAATTTAGGCTTTTACTCGCATATAAACCTTGATCAGCGAACATAAACAGATGCTCAACCAAACTTGAACACACGAAAACAAACCTGAAAAAGTAAAAAGCCTAAATTACCTCTGTTCATAATATAGGCTAAAGCGATCGAGTGTCATGAGTGTGAGTAATTAATGACAGAATTTTCATTTTGGTTGTGTGAACTAACCCTTTAATGCTGCAGTTCACTCACCAAGACATTTTTTTTTTTTTTTTTTGAGAAATCAAGTCTAATAAAAACCAACATGTAATATAACTACTAGAAATCCCCAAAAAATGTATTTGTATTCTTTCTTCACCAAGTTACATATCTCCACACCAGAAGTCAGTTCTTCTGGACAACTGTCTTCTGGCAGACGTCCCCATGACTGCTGTTGGGATTTCTGAGCTAAACCCAGTATTTATACCCTGAGAATGATAATTTAATGGAACTTGAAATTCAATATTTAAAATAAAAAAAAATAACTTTTTCATGATATTCTAATTTATTGAGATGCACCTGTGGTGAATAAACTGTATTAATGAAAGAAATGTTAAAGTTGTCTGAATAACATTTTGGTTTGACTATATTATATAGTTGACTATATTATATATAACTTTTTTTTTGTTTGTTTGTTTGAAGAATTTGTTCTCAAGTGCCCCATGAACCAAATTTCAAATGTCATATAAAAAAATACATTTATTTTTTCACAAATGAGTAGGGAACAAGATATAATTTTGGACACGTCACCATACAAAGTGTACAAAATTAATTGAATTTTTTGTAACCTCTTTTGTTAAAATCCCCAGTACAGTCTCTAATTATTTTCTCCAGTAATGCAACCATCTGGCGACAAAAGTACAGTCAATAATTTGACAGCTGCGTGGGCACAGAAAGCTGCTAACGTTTCAAAGCCAAAGCCAAGACTTTACAAATGATTGATTTGCCATTGTAAGGTAAAAGTTTTAACAGTTTGATCCTCTGACGCATTTTAATATACAGTATGCACACCAAAGAAAAAGAGCGTGCTCAAAAGACAAATGTCTCTATTAAAGCCTGGGACCTATAAAAGATACATACCGGCCCTTTGAAGGTGACGGCTTCTGCTTTCAGAGCCTGTCAGTGCTTTTATGTCTCTGTATGTGGCTGAATGTGGCTGAAAAATGGAGGGTGATGTCAGGGTCACTCCTGGGGATCGAGTGCAGCTGCTGAAGCGGGACAACCGAATTCCTGATGGAGTTTGCAGCCGGTTTGCTGGGCTGGGGCCGAGCATTCAGTTACAGTAATACGGAGATACGGACGGCTGTGCAAGGTCGCATGATATTTATATAGATGTAATTGCTCAGCGCTGATGCAGAGCGGAGAAGAGTAAGTCACTCGCACAAGGACCTTTCCCACTTTCCCAGAATGCATCTCTCCATCTGTGTACTATGAAATGCATCTCTACAGAAATACTTCATTTTTTATGCTTTTTTAAACAGAAAAACGCAAGCAAGAAAGTTCAATTTCCTAAGCAGCAAACTAGCCATCCAATCCAAACAAACCCTGTAAAAAAACAATTTGTCAGAAGCAACGCAGCTCAGTCCATCTGTAGCATCGGCGGCACCCCCAGCTGATATCAGTGGTGTGAATCTGGCACACTCTCTGTGCTTCTATGAGCCTGAGTATCAGCTTCAATTTGTAAAACGTCCCTCAGCACACCCTTGCATCTGTCTCAATCAATGAGGGCAATTGCCAAAGGCTCCAGACAGGCCGTCTGCCGCTGCTTGTCCCTGACAGTCCCTCTTTCCCAACACCAGCTGAGGTTACAGTGTCTGCGCTGTCAGCACTCTGTCATGCTCTCAAAATCATTATTTAGGCCTGAGGGGCCGTACCATTTCCGCACAGTACAATTAAGAGAAACTATTGAGTACGTGACAGAATGAGAGAGGGGGCAGAGCAGAGGAGCTTTTGAGATCTATCTCTGGGGTACAAAACTAAAAAAAATGTGTTGAAATGTTTTACAAAAGCGTTACAATTTGAATTAAAGGTGCCCTAGAACCAGTTTTTACAAGATGTAATATAAGTCTAAGGTGTCCCCTGAATGTGTCTGTGAAGTTTCAGCTCAAAATACCCCATTTTTTAATTAATTAATTAACTGCCTATTTTGGGGCATCATTAACTATGCACTGATTCAGGCTGCGGCCCCTTTAAATCGCGCGCTCCCTGCCCCCCGAGCTCTCGACTATAATACAGTGCATTTACAAAGTTCACACAGCTAATATAACCCTCAAATGGATCTTTATAAGATGTTCGTCATGCATACTGCATGCATGCGTCGGATCATGTGAGTATAGTATTTATTTGGATGTTTACATTTGATTCTGAATGAGTTTGAGGCTGTGCTTCGTGGCTAAAGCTAACATTACACACTGTTGGAGAGATTTATAAAGAATGAAGTTGTGTTTTTGCATTATACAGACTGCAAGTGTTTAAAAATGAAAATAGCGACGGCTCTCTTGTCTCCGTGAATACAGTAAGAAACGATGGTAACTTTAACCACATTTAACAGTACATTAGCAACATGCTAACCAAACATTTATAAAGACAATTTACAAATATCACTAAAAATATCATGTAATCATGGATCATGTCAGTTATTATCGCTCCATCTGCCATTTTTCGCTATTGTTCTTGCTTGCTTACCTAGTCTGATGATTCAGCTGTGCACAGATCCAGACGTTAATACTGGCTGCCCTTGTGTAATGCCTTGAACATGAGCTGGCATATGCAAATATTGGGGGCGTACATATTAATGATATGCCAAGGAAAATTCATTTTTTGATTCTAGGGCACCTTTAAAAGTTTAAAGCTACTGTCCATAACTTTTTTTGGTTAAAAATGATCCAAAATCAATTATTGAGCAAGTACATAACCAATCAGTGTTCAAAACTATCTCCTTACTTTAGCTCGATTCACAATTTTAAGCTTGTAATAATGTTTTATAATCTGACTGGTACTGGTAGGATTTCACTGGAAATACGAGTTTGCTGACGTTTGTCATTGTGTCATTACGTCATGTCTGTACACAGAAAGAAGGAGTCCTGGCTAGTAGGCTATATCGCGTGTGTGGATGCTGCTGGTGGAGCATCATTTGTAGCCTCTTCTCACAGCAGCTGGAATGTATTTAAACTTGAGATGGTGGCTTGTAATCCAGAAAGTTCAAAGCGTCAATCATCATCGACAACTGTGGTAAAAAAGACTGTGGAGATCCTTCAGTAAAAAAGGGAAAGCGGTCGGGCCCGCGCAAAAACAAGAATAAATGTCGGCAGGGCTTTTGAAAGGTGCCGTAACATTAAAAAACGGACACAGAGATGGCTATTTTTCTGCTGGACGGGTAAAGGCAGGAACACACCAAGCCGACGATCGGCCGTCGGGCAGTTTTTGTTCGTCGGCCGACTAAATTTTCTGTGTGATCCACACCGTCGGCTGAAGTTGGTCCTCGTCGGCCAATTCGACATGTTGAATCGGCGTCGGAGCTGGTCGGTCGCTCGGGCCATCTGATCATTCTGATTGGCTGTTCAGCTACTGCCACCTGCTGGTACGGAAAGGCATTTCATCTTACGTAGGTGCAGAACAGACGTGCTACTTGGCCGTCGGCTGTCGAGCGTCGGTTTGGTGTGTCAGGGCAACTTTGGACCCAGATGCTGCCGACGTGAGGCAACCCCGAAGTCTGCTTTCGTCGCCACTAGTTCGTCGGCGTCGGCTTGGTGTGTTCCTGCCTTAAAGGATTAGTTCACTTTCAAATAAAATTTTCTTGATAATTTACTCACCCTCATGTCATCCAAAATGTTCATGTCTTTCTTTCTTCAGTCGAAAAGAAATTAAGGTTTTTGATGAAAACATTCCAGGATTATTCTCCTTATAATGGACTTCAATGGCCTCCTAATAGTTGAAGATCAAAATTACAGTTTCAGTGCAGCTTCAAATGGCTTTAAACGATACCAGACGAGGAATAAGGGTCTTATCTAGTGAAACAATTGGTCATTTTCGAAAAAAAAATACAACTGTATATGCTTTATAAACACAAATGATTGCCTTGCAGATGCTTCCGCTTTCTATATTCTTCAAAAAACTTATGCTGTATGTCTTGCGCCTTCCCTAATCTACTTATGGAAAAAAACAGAACTGGCGCTGGTATCATTAAAAGCCCTTTGAAGCTGCACTGGAACTGTAATTTTGACCTTCAACCGTTTGGAGGCCATTCAATTATGGCATTTAAGTAGCTTTTATAAACACACCCTAGAGAGGGAAAAAAAAAAAAAAAAAAAAACATTACTGGTGTGCATCTTGAGACAAAACAATGGCAATGACATATTTTAAGATATGTCAGTGTAAGTTGCTTCCAGTTAAAACAGTTCAAACATGCATTTTATTCTAGGACTAGCTTAAGCCTTGTCTGTGAAACCGGGCGTTAATGTTGTAATTTTTACTTTTTAAAATAAGATATTATATTAAATATTTTAAATAAGTCCAAAATTTCAAGTGTGGTCTCCGACATTCAGACTTTTAGAACCCACAATACATAAACAGTACTTTTATTAAACTAATTGTTTTAACTGTAAAATCTGATTAGATCACCCGATATACTTGATTTACACATGTAACCACCATTAAACTTGATAAATGTCACTATTCAACTTTGTTAAGCTCAATCAATGAAAATGTCCTGAGTAATTTTAATAATCATCCTTTACTTTTATTGGGAATACATAGAGATAATGAGCTAACCAACTTAACGCAAACTTGTAACAAAATTAAAACAACTAATACTAAACAAATTATAGCTGCAATGTATTTGCATCCATAAATTTGTACTGATCATCATCATCCATTGTAATGATGTTTTGTTTGTGATTCTGAAGCATGAAGCAAGTGCAAAGAAAAAAAAAAATCCTGACCAACTATGAATGATTTATTTGACTTATTATGCCATTTGATTTCTTTTTACTAATAGCAAATTATATTTGACGAGGCAGACCATTCTGAGTGAGCAGGGTAATTACACTACATGAACTGCCTCATTAGGTTGTGTTCTGGTATTGTGTAGACTTAGTTTTGAGTTATGCATTTCACGCATTTAAAAAATAATGTGCTATTTTGTAATGCTGGATCCAAACATCAGAAATACTGTTACACAGGAGCAGATCCTTTTTTTTTCCTTATGCACTACATATTTTTGGAAACAAATAGCCTATATATAAATAATCCACATCTCAATTAATAATATGTTAGAATGTGTTGTGAAGGCCTTGATCTTTGTCATTCAAAATCAATTGTTCATGCAGTCAGAATGAGCAAGCTATAGTAAAGGGAAACGTGTGTGTCACCTACAGCAACACCTGTCAAAGCAGACTGAAAGGAAACACCCTACATAACAGTACGATCAATAACGGTGTTCTCCTTACAGCTCCATTTCACATGAAACATTTTTAGCACAGACTAAATATGCAGCATGTACTGTAACATGTCTAATTTGCACATGAGAAAAGAGAAGTGAACCAGAGAGAAAAAAGAGAGAGAGAGAGAGAGAGAGAGAGAGAGAATGTAAGGCTGGGTTTCCCAGAGCACTAACTAAAATGTTACTTAATGTTTTTTTTATTTATTTATTTATTTTTGTGAAATAGGCTAGTAGTAAAATAGTAGAAAAAATAGTAGATAAAATCCTTTCTAAATTAACAAGACCTAGGGCCACCTGTAAGTCCAGTATGTGCAGCTTTAAAGGATTAGTTCATTTCAGAATTAAAATTTCCTGATAATTTACTCACCCCCATGTCATCCAAGATGTTCATGTCTTTCTTTCTTCAGTCAAAAAGAAATTATGTTTTTTGAGGAAAACATTCCAGGATTTTTCTCCATATAGTGGACTTCAATGGCTACAAATGGGTTGAAGGTTCAAATTGCAGTTTCAATGCAGCTTCAAAGGGCTCTACAGGATCCCAGCCGAGGATGGGATATACAGTACAGTCCAAAAGTTTGGAACCACTAAGATTTTTAATGTTTTTAAAAGAAGTTTCGTCTGCTCACCAAGGCTACATTTATTTAATTAAAAATACAGTAAAAACAGTAATATTGTGAAATATTATTACAATTTAAAATAACTGTTTTCTATTTGAATATATTTCACAAAGTAATTTATTCCTGTGATGGCAAAGCTGAATTTTCAGCATCGTTACTCCAGTCTTCAGTGTCACATGATCCTTCAGAAATCATTCTAATATGCTGATCTGCTGCTCAATAAACATTTAATGTGTACAATTGTACAAAATATTTGTGTACAATATTTTTTTTCAGGATTATTTGATGAATAGAAAGTTCAAAAGAACAGTGTTTATCTGAAATCTAATCTTTTGTAACATTATAAATGTCTTTACTGCCACTTTTGATTGATTTAATGCATCCTTGCTGAATAAAAGTATTCATTTCTTTAATTTCTTTTCAAAAAAATAAAAATAAAAATACTTACTGACCCCAAACTTTTGAACGGTAGTGTATAATGCTACAGAAGCTTTGTATTTCAGATAAATGCTGTTCTTTTGAACTTTCTATTCATCAAGGAATCCTGAAAAAAAAAGTACACAACTGTTTTCAACATTGAAAATAATCATAAATGTTTATTGAGCAGCAAATTAGCATATTAGAATGATTTCTGAAGGATCATGTGACACTGAAGACTGGAGTAACGATGCTGAAAATTCAGCTTTGCATCACAGGAATAAATTACTTTGTCAAATATATTTAAATAGTACACAGTTATTTTAAATTGTAATAATATTTCACAATATTACTGTTTTTTACTGTATTTTTAATGAAATAAATGTAGCCTTGGTGAGCAGACGAAACTTCTTTTAAAAACATTAAAATCTTAGTGGTTCCAAACTTTTGGACTGTACTGTATATATATATATATATATATATATATATATATATATATATATATATATATATATATATATATATATATATACTTTTTAACCACAAATGCTCGTCTTGCACTAGCGTTGTGATGTGCCACACATCACGTAATCACGTTGGAAAGATCATGCGTGACGTATATAGGCGGAAGTACTACGGTAGGGCGAAAAACTCCATCTCATTTCCTCCTCCAATTTCAAAATCGTCCGACATTGTTGTTTTACCTTTTTTTTTGTAAAAGCCGTTTGACTTAGTCTTTGCACATTCGCTTTGTGAACACCTGCTTGGTACTTCTACCTACATCAACGTCTACCTGACCTTTCCAACATGATTACATAATGTTTGGCACATTGCAGAGCTAGTGCAAGACGAGCATTTGTGGTTAAAAAGTATATAATTTTATTTATTTATTTTTTTGTGTCCAAATGACCAATCGTTTCGCTAGATAAGACCCTTATTCCTCATGGGATCATGAAGAACCCTTTGAAGCTGCATTGAAACTGCAATTTGGACCTTCAACCTGTTAGAAGCCATTGAAGTCCACTTATGGAGAAAAATCCTGGAATGTTTTCCTCAAAAACCTTCATTTCTTTTTGACTGAAGAAAGAAAGACATAAACATCTTGGATGACATGGGGGGTGAGTAAATTATCAGGAAATGTTAATTCTGAATTGAACTTACTTTAATGGAACGTGCTGTCACAAATTATCAGAGAAAAAAAAGAAAAAAGTATTATTGTAAAGCAGATGGATGGATGGATGGATGGATGGATGGATGGATGCTTTTAAAATTGTACGCAGCAGTCTCTGCGTGATACCTGATTTAATAAGGTAATATATGCCTACTTTGATAAAAATAACTGACCCTCTGTTAGCAAAGCATTATTATTCTTCCTAGTTCCTATAAGGTTAAATAACTTTTACAATGACAATCTGCCAAGATGCAAGCAATTTCAATTTCAATGTTAGGGAGACACAGATGAGATATTGATGAACGTTTCAGCCGTAACTCAGCACCTTTGGGCCTCAAAGCTCCCTTAACAATAAACTGATCTTCTAGCTAATAATGAGCAATCAACGTGGTGGATTAGTAAACCTGTGTCACTCCAACTTGGAGTGTAAAAAAAACAAAAACAGCGAAACAATATTCATACACATTCAGACAGTGTTTTCACAGTGCATTAACCAGACTTATCCTGCAATTTGTCATTCATTACATGGTGAGACAATCCCACACTGTTTTAAAGAATGAATCCCTTCAGCATCATTGTGCCCTTGAAATGTCTTTCACACTCATCCTTCAAGATAACCCCTTGCCAAACAGAGGAAATTAAAAAGCTTACAATGAGTGGGGCTAACTTTATGTAAGTTGAAGAAAAAGTCTGCTTCTGAGGTGAGAGTCAACATGTGGAATTATACGCTATCATCAATCATCTTTCCTGGAGATGTTACTTGCCAAACTTTGTCCTTGGGGAGACGGTTTATACCGAGTGGCCCATCTCCCCATCAGAGGCATCTGCGCTGTGTTTGTTTTATTGTTTCTTGCTTTTATAAGATGCTGACAGTGCTGTGTTTATAAGCATTCTGCTAACGGCGCAGGTGTCGCTCTTATCTGAGTCTAATCTCGATGTTGACGACCACGGGACTTAATTACATTCTGAAAGCAGCATGCGACCGAAAAATATCTGGGTTCGCGTTTTCTTTTACAGTGCTTGTAATGTATTCCTTAAACTTTCTGGTAAAGGGTTTGTTTTAATCATCTACCCTATGCAACTTCTGCACTTACTGTGACTCAACCCGAATTGATTAATGTATATTAAAAAATGTTGATGTCATCAATAATTTAATATTATATAATATCCTTTTTTTTTTTTTTTTAAGTTGCCAGACAATGCTAGCATGTTTTATCATTTTCAAAAAAACTTTCATTTACCCAGAATATTCAACGTGATCTCATGAGTATTTGTATGTATGTAAAGTGTTATGTAAAGTTATGTGAAGTGCTACCACACATACATTGACTTATGTTTCCATAGACCAGGGGTGTCCAAACTCTGTCCTAGAGGGCCACTGTCCTGCAGAGTTTAGCTCCAACTTGCCTCAACACACTTGTGTGGAAGTTTCTAGTATGCCTAATTAAACCTTGATTAGCTGGTTCAGGTGTATTTAATTGGAGTCGCTAATCTCTGCAGGACAGTGGCCCTCCAGGAACAAGTTTGGAGACCCCTGGCATAGACAATAAAACATACACATATTGACAGCATTAAAACGTAAATTATTTACATATGAACAACTTTACAGACCTACAAATGTGTACGAATCCTTATTCATGAATATTAAAACCGTGGCATTAATATTTAGATTTTATTGTATTCAGTTGTCATATCATTGAAATTATGTTTTCAGTCACATTTATTAAACACAGTTTACTCATTTACTTAACATGAAACCGTAACATTTCACTTTGTTTTGTTTTGACTTCGTTTCGAGGAATTAATGTTAAACAAATTAATGTTAAACAAGACTACACTTTAAAACCTTAAAATGCATTCTGTAATTGTTTGACCATTATTTATCATGAAATATATATTTGTTTGCCGTGGCACACAAAATGCAACAAATTTAGAATCCATATGATTGTGGGGAACAGACCCAAATTTGAGCCTTTATTCAGTCACTTTTTGTGTTTGGGTTTGTGTTTTTATATGCATTAGCTCAATATTACAGGCTTTTACTAAGCTACTTTTTTTAAAGAATGACCTTTTATATCTTTTTGAATTTTAAAAGGTTTTCCCCAAACTTTGAAATGGTCAGGAATTTGTTGACGCAGCACTGAAGTGTAGTTGAAATATTAACTCCGAGGTCTGAAAACGCGCCGGCGCGTTTTGCAGGATTTTTTTCCCATTGCAGCAAAACAGACTTAAAATACTCCGTCATTTCTTGTCACAGTGACTTAAGTTTTTTGTTTTTTCAATAACCACGCATAAACATTATTCCTTCAAAAATACAAACATGTACATACATGTTCCTCACATATTATTGTAGCCTAGTTTGTGCTGAATACAGTGTAATGACACTTTTGTCATTTATATGTTTATGAACAACTGAAAAAAGCACAAATGTCAGGGCATGTCAAAACTTCTCCAGGCCCCAAATCAGCCTCAGACTCCAGAGGGTTAATGTTATTGCAACATTGTTAAATCAGATTTATGTTGTCATTACATTTCATTTGTATTTTCAGTGTTTCAACAAGTGATTTAGAATCAACATCACATTGTAACATTGATCAAGCAATATTATCAAAGTTTATTATTTTGTTCATTTCAGTGTTGATTCAACAGCAGTGATGTAGAATCAACATCATAATCTAACGTTGATTCAACAATATTACCATTGATTATTTTTGTTAATTTCAATATTGATTCAGCATCAGTAATGTAGAATCAATCATAGTGTAATGTTGATTCAATAGCATTACCATAGATTTTTTGTTTCAATTGTTTCAACATTTTGTTTCAACATTAAATGCGGGTGCAAACGTGATATTGGACCAACGTCACTTCATAATGTTGATTCAACAATGGAGGATTGAAAAAAATGTCACTTTGTAATGTTGAATCCATAATAATATTACCATTGATTTGTGGTTAAAATCTCAACATTGCTTCAACATTAACTGAGGGTGCAAGAGTGATGGCTGAAGCAACATCACTTTGTACGTTAATTCAATGCAATTAGCGTTGACGCATCAACACTGACTCAACATTGTTTTAGTGATTACATGCTATCTGGGCAATGCTTCTATTTTGTCTGCTTCTTTGCCTGTGTTTTATTCTGTAGATTCTGCAATCTTTCAGAAGATGTGTAATAGCGCCCCCTACCGTATAACAGTGAAAACATGGATTGCCGGAACATTCTGTCAATGGTGGAGAAGCATTGTCTCATTAATGATGGAAAATTCCATCATTGGCTCGGAGAAAGTTAAACAAATCTGACACACCCCAAAATGGGGAAAAAAGGAACAAAAAATATGGTCTATATATATATATATATATATATATATATATATATATATATATATATTTATACAACAGTTCTGTCTGGTTCTCGAATCTGATTGGCTGATAGCCATGCGATATTTCAGTGATAACAGCACTCCTACTGCCTTTTCACCGTTTGTATCACTCCGCTTGAAGTGACCGTCATGGCGGCCGATCAAATCAACCGTAATTTTTACAAATACTACTTCTTGTACCACGAACTAGTTTTAATAGTTTTTTAGGCGAGAATGTAGTTGTTTAGACCTGAAATATGTGACTCATATTTAATAACAGCGCCTATTTTACCATTTGTTTTGACGTTTTCGGAGATGCGAGCTCGAGTTGGTCAGCGGCCGTTCAGTGCTTCTGTAACCGCCGAGAACAGCTTCATCTCGGCCAATTCCTCGGGGATTTGCCGCTGGCTCTTATAGTGGTTAAACATGAGACATAATTCAATTTGAGTACATAGAACGGGCAATCTTTGGTCTTATTAATCTATTATTTGTTCCAGAGCAAGTCGAATTGTGCTATATTAAATTTGATAATAATAAACGTTACGTTACATGCTTATATAGCACATTGGCTACAACTAGACGGGACATATCAGACTCTTCTCCGCTCTTCAAATACGTAAAACATTAAACTTTATAAACATATGTATTTTTGAGTAAAGAAAACGCTTTACAATTTTTTTTCAACAGATCTTTATTTACCTTTGCATTGCACAGAGGAGATGTCCAAACTGCGTGCGCACTTTATTCAGGAGGTGAGGCAGATTAATGAGGCTTGATTGACAGTTTGAGGATCCAATGGAGTTAGGAGGTTTTGTCACAAGCTCTTTAAAATCCTTTTCATTCGTTAAATATTTGTAAAACCCACATACAAGCGTAAATGGTGACCTAATTTTTTACTAGTGCTTTATGTTTGACTGAACTGTACAGTTGTGCTTATTTGTTGTTCTAAATATTATTGTTAATAAATATGATTTTATATAAAGATGTCCATTAAGTAATATGGATTGAGTGAACATTACATTAATACGCCATTAGATGGCGGCAACACTTTACAGGAGAATGAGTCAGTGAAGCACAAGAGACTTTTAAATTGAAAGGAACTTTTGCAAAAGGAAGTTGTTTTAGCGCTGTGGTGTAATGGATGGTACGGAAAAGGACAAATACAAAGATCGCTTTCCTCAGCGGACATTCAAACTGACTTGTATAAAGGATATAATATTATAGACATCGACTTGAAGAATGAATGTAATGCAATATAC
The DNA here is from genome assembly GCF_018812025.1 of Megalobrama amblycephala. Lineage (NCBI taxonomy): Eukaryota > Metazoa > Chordata > Actinopteri > Cypriniformes > Xenocyprididae > Megalobrama > Megalobrama amblycephala. The sequence continues at coordinate 14,801,669 of NC_063048.1, read as the reverse complement.
CAGACACAGGTAATAGCCTACTCTCTCTCTCTCTCTCTCTCTCTCGCTCTCGCTCTCTCTAATACTGTACAAAATTCAATGTGTTTCAATGAAGCGACTCAACGTTCCTTCGTTACTAGTTCTAAAGTGACGTTTTAGAATTAGTAACGGAGGCTCGGTCCAACTGTCAAATTGAGATTTGAATCCGTGGCGGAAGGAAGTAGTGCTGCACAAAAGAGGGTTTTAAAGACACTCCGTTGTTGTTCTTATTTATTTACACACTCGTGCCGTCGAACTGTTGTATAAACGCAATATCACACTCGTAGCCGTGCGATATGGCTGTATATCAGCACGCTGTGATTACCTACGGCACTCGGCCTGCGGCCTCGTGCCTACGGACGAATCACAGCGTGCTGATATACAGCCATATCGCACGTCTACTCGTGTGATAGTGCTCATATATTATATAAAATATCTATATGGTGTAGTTTGTATTTAAAATTATTGATTACTATATAACAATTATATTATCAAAAAAATCAGTGGCAAATTGAGGTGTTTGGTACGAAAGGGTCTTAAGATATTGTTCATTAATGTCTAAAAGTTAAATATAAGCACTGGTTTCACTTGAGATAACCAAGACTATATGATGATGAATGTAAGATGATCAATAACTGAATGAGTTCATGCTCTGGAGAAACCCAAGAGACTTGGACATCCTTTCAGATGCAATAAGAAATCTTGACTCCTCATCTCTCCCCTCCACCCTAATGAAATGAGCTCTGACATATATTCAAGTTGTTTTCGTTTTCTTTTTTAGGAAACAAATGACTTCTACGCCTATCCAAGCATGCAAGTTCAATTATATGCCCATGCTCTATTAAAAATGTGATTTGCTCTTGTAATTGCCAAAAAGATTGAAAACCATGAGCAGTGTCTATAAAATACGCTACAAAGCGGCACATCTGATGACATATACAAGAGCTCAATTCGAGGCATGCTCTATGAAATAATTTTGAACCCTCTTAATGTTTTCTCATATTTCGTGAGGTCTCGGAGGATGAGGAGGCTTTCTTATACAAAGCAAGAAGAAACTACTCTTTCACCTTGCCTACATACTCGTTTGTATGCACAGACAAACACACTGCAGAAGGGAAGCTGAGTGGGAGGATTAGGCAGATTAAATCCAGTGCCCATGCCTCAGGTCTCGCTTTTTTAGGAATAAGAAATCTGAATGGAAAGATGGCTGCATGTTAAGCCTGGTATGATTCAGTGCCACATGTCCCTGCAATAATGCAATATATATATATAGAGAGAGAGAGAGAGAGAGAGAGAGAGAGAGAGATATCCTACAGGGGACTCCATTGAAAAACAAAAAACAATAGTAAGACCTGAGATCAAAGACAGAAAGGGAGGTTGTCGTGAGTCAGACAGTGAAGATGTTGGACATCATGAAAAAATAATTTTAAAAATGTAAATGTATGTATACATACATACATACATAATTGTTTTTAATTATTTATCATTATATACAGTCGTGCTCAAAATTATTCATACCCTTGGTAAATATGACCAAAGAAGGCGGTGAAAATAAATCTGCATCGTTAATACTTTTGATATTTTATTTATATCTACAAAAATCCAACCTTTCAGAATACCTTGGAGAATAATAATTTTAAATGGGGGGGAAATCTCATTATAAGAGAAATGTTTTTCTCTAATACACACTGCTCACAATTAATCATACCCTTTTATTCAGTACTTTTTGCAACCTCCTTTTGCCAAGATAACAGCTCTGAGTCTTCTTCTATAATGCCTGATGAGTTTGGAGAAAACCTGACAAGAGATCAGAGACCATTCCTTCATGCAGAATCTCTCCAGATCCTTGAGATTCTCAGCTCCATGTTGGTGATTCTTCTCTTCAGTTCACTCCACTCATTTTCTTTAGGGTTCAGGTCAGGGGACTGGGATGGTCATGGCAGAATCTTGGTTTTGTGTTTAGTGACCAAACCCATCTTACATTCATTCATCTGACTATATAACCCATTTGAATTTCCAGTAGTGTCAGTTACTTTTCAAATGTTCTATGGTTCTAATACATAATATGATACTGAAATTCACTGATACTGAACCCTAGATTGTAAAAAAAGATGGATGACGCACCTTCACTCTCTTCCACTGTAGTAAGTGAAGCCGTTAAAGGGATAGTTCACCCAAAAATGAAAATGTGATGTTTATCTGCTTACCCCCAGTGCATCCAAGATGTAGGTGATTTTGTTTCTTCAGTAGAACACAAATGATGATTTTTAACTCCAACCGCTGCCGTCTGTCAGTCAAATAATGCGAGTGGATGGGAATTTCTACTATAAGAGTAAATAAAACTTGCATAGACAAGTCCAAATGAAACCCTGCGGCTCGTGACGACACATTGATGTCCTAAGACATCACTTCCGCTCTGACAGCGAGACATCTGACAGCGGAAGTGATGTCTAGCACTCATTGAAGTATATGCGCAAGACATCACTGCCATTGTCAGAGCGCGATTAGACCTCACTAAGCAAATGCTGAATGCAGTTGGACATAGTGGTGTATTAGAGTTAAAAAATGATATAAATACTGGTCGGTTTCTCGCACAAACCGATCGTTTTGTGTCTTAGGACATCAATGTGTCTTCACGAGCCGCAGGGTTTCATTTGGACTTGTCTATGCAAGTTTTATTTACTCTTATAGTAGAAGTTCCCATCCACTTGCATTATTTGACTGACAGACGGCAACGGTCTGAGTTAAAAATCATCATTTGTGTTCTACTGAAGAAACAAAGTCACCTACATCTTGGATGCACTGGGGGTAAGCAGATAAACATCAAATTTTCATTTTTGGGTGAACTATCCCTTTAAGGCAGGAACACACCAAGCCGATGCCGATGAACTAGTGGCGACGAAAGCAGACTGAGGGGTTGGCTCACGCCGGCAGCGTCTGGGTCCAAAGTTGGCCTGACACACCAAACCGACGCTTGATAGCCGACGACCAAGTAGCACGTCTGTTCTGCGCCTGATGAAATGCCTTTCCGTACCAGCAAGTGGCAGTAGCTGAACAGCCAATCAGAATGATCAGATGGCCCGACAGATCGACCAGCTCTGACGCCGATTCAACATGTTGAATTGGCTGAAAAAAGCCGTTTCATACAAAAAACGTATTCGGCCGACGAACAAAAAAAAGGCCCGACAGCCGACCGTCAGCTTGGTGTGTTCCTGCCTTTACATCTTGAGTCAGAGTCTGCGCATTAGTGAGCATGAAGTGGAGCTGTGATATCAAGGTCCCGCCCACACTCAGAACAACTCATTATGTCGGTGTGAAATAAACAGTTATGGAAATGTAGAAATTAAAGGTGCTCTAAGTGATGTCACGCGTTTTTAGGCCAAAACATTTTTTGTCACATACAGCAAACATCTCCTCACTATCCGCTAGCTGCCTGTCCCCTGAACACACTGTAATCACCACAAGCTCCGAAAATGGCAATAAAAACAAACTGGTGCAGCCTGGACCACTTAACATAATAAACATGCTCCAGCCAATAACCGACAAGAATGATTTTAAATGCGCGTTCATGACTGTTTCAGGAAGCACAGAGGGGAGGGGGAGGAGGAGGAGGAGGGAGGGTCTAGCTAGCCTCTGTTTTGTTTGACAACACTTCGAACGTCAACAGGAAGTTACTCCACCCAAGATCGCTTAGAGCACCTTTAAAGATAAAGCTCCAGTCACCTCACGAAGATCCAGAAAAATGTTTGTTGGCACCTCAGTGATTACTTTACTCAGAGAAGCCGTCAATCTCAACTGTCAATCATGATGTCTCACCCCCGTTTTTATAGCATCAAATAACCAACTAAAACCAAACTTTTTTAAAGAACAAACACTTGAACTAACACCAGCATGATAAAAAACTCAAACTATTTTTGAAAATTTTTTTTTTAAAGTTTAGGCTAATTTGATTGTTTAGTTTGTCTCGCGTCTGATTACATTTCATGGAGAGAGTGGGGTTTATGACCTATACTGCTTCCAGCCACCTGGGGGCGATCCCTACTTGGACTTTTCAGGACTCGTGTGGCATGCTTGTACTGAACACATGCGTTTTTTTTCTCAAGTGTTTAAGTTAACTCAAGACACAACCTACTATGTTTGCTAGGATACTCGCCAAAACAGGCATGTTGACATAATCTTTGTGTGAATTTGTCAGTTAAATCGCAAGACTTTAAAGAGAACTCACAGGATCCGGCTCATTAGCTGTGTCATGCTGCACTCACGCCACCTCGTATTTACCGGAATCTTGAAATGACAACACGTGACGTTATATTCGGAGCTGTTCACGTCCCTTTTGGTCCTTGGACTGGGAATTATGCGTTTCCATGGCACCACTATCAACGCCTAAATGGATCTACAGCGGTCAGGTGGTACAGCGGCCACGTGGTACATCTGGGAACTCCCAGCTTACAAGTTGTAATTACGAGTTCTACGAGGACATGAACGCTTTTTACAAGCTAGAATCTTGTAACTACAGGAATTACGAGGCCGCGTGAATGCACCTTCAGCATCACATGCATGTGTCATGCTGCTCACATGTTCAGCTACGGCCAATAGTGAGTTGGCGTTCGGATGTAAACAAGGAAGCCTGCACAGAGTTCACTACATATGACAATGATTCAAATTGTTGAATAAAGTTGTTATTTTTGTTTTGTTTTTGCGCACAAAAAGTATTCTCGTCGCTTCATAACATTAAGGTTGAACCACTGTAGCCACACTGACTATTTTAACCATGTTTTCAACTACCTTTCTGGATATCAAAAGGTGCAATGACATTGCTGTCTATGTGTGGATCAGATACCCTCGGATTTCATCAAAAAATATCTTAATTTGTGTTCCAAAGATGAACGAAGGTCTTACGGGTGTGGAACGACAAGAGAGTACTTAATGACAGAAATTTCATTTTTGGGTGAACTAACCCTTTAAGAAGTTTTTTTTTTATTTTTTATCTCAAATTAATGGCAACCATTGACTTGACGTCAGTGAGTTTCAGATAAAAAAAAATTCTTTACTGTTCTACTGAAGAAAAAAGTCATCTACATCTTGGATGGCCTGAGGGTGAGTAAATTAACAGCAAATTTTCATTTTTGGGTGAACTATCCCTTTAAATCTTTTGCTAATGAGTGAATATTTAAACACTTCACACATGCAATTAATGATGAGTGTGTAAAGTGGTCAAGGTAATGGACAGAGAGAATGGCTAATAAGACATTTAATTGGGTAAAGTCAGGAAAAATGTTGCTGCCTTTTTGCAGAATTATATAATCATTACAGTCCAAACATTCACCCACAAAGTTTCCTTCACAGTTCATCAAATATCTGAAAAGCAATTTCCAACCTCTCATTTCTCAAGGTGATTTGTGAACAACAGGAACTGGCATCTCTCTTCCGCAAGGGTTTGCTGCTAACTATTTTTATCTCTCTCTCTTCATAAGTGACTCATCTACTGAAGGGCTCCAGCTTCGTCTTTCCCCTGGCATCATTCATGTGGCTTGCACTCCCTCTGCTTTCCACATTGAGAGAAGTGTTTTATGGTTTGGGAAGGTGAGACATGGCTCTGCCTGTGCAGGCACATCAGAGCTATTTTATTGCAGCGAGGTTCTGCTGATATCTGCTGCAAATTTGACGTCTTAACCTCTGTCATATTACTAAGCCAAACAGAACTTCCTGTAGGCACCAGCTCTGATGCTTCTTGCTTCAGCATCAGATTATTATAGATCATTCTCTCCAAAACACATCCAAGATGACGTTAATCTGATATGTACACAAAGTAAATGTAATAATAATAATTTGTTACATTTATGTAGCGATTTTCTGGGTACTCAAAGCGCTTTACATATGGAAGGAGGAATCTCCTCAACCACCACCAATGTGCAGCATCCACCTGGATGATGCAACGGCAGCCATTTGCACCAGAACGCCCACCACGCACCAGTTTATTGGTGGAAAGGAAACAGAGTGATGAAGCCAGTGCTGATTAGAAGGCCATGATGGACAGAGGCCAATGGGCAAATTTGGCCAGGATGTCAGGGTTACACCCCTACTTTTTTCCAAGAACATCCTGGGATTTTTAACGACTACAGAGAGTCAGGACCTTGGTTTAACATCTCATCTGAAGGATGGTGCTTTTTGACAGTATAGTGTCCCCATCACTATACTGGGGCGTTAGGCGTTAGGGTGGGCACCCTCTGCTGGCCTCACTAACACCTCTTCCAGCAGCAACCTAGTTTTCCCAAGAAGTCTCCCATCCAGGTACTAACCAGTCTCAGCCCTGCTTAGCTTCAGTGGGCAAACAGTCTTGGGCTTGATATGGCTGCTGACAACTCATGATAGCTCCTGATAGCCTTAAAGAAGCTACTGTCACACCTCATCTCAAGAAACCTTCACTTGATGATAGTGATTTCAATAATTTTCGACTTATCTCGACTCTTCCTTTTCTTACTAAAGCTTTGGAAAAAACTGTTTTTATTCAGCTGCAGTCTTTTCTTAGCTCTAATCACATTTTTGAAACTTTCCAATCTGGTTTTAAGCCTTTACACAGCACAGAGTCAGCTTCATTACAGGTTTTTAATGATATACTGTTAGCGACTGACTCTGGTGAATCTGTGATCTTGATACTCTTAGACCTAACCTCGGCTTTTGATACAGTTGATCATAATATTCTCCTGTCCCGTCTGGAAAGTTCTGTGGGCATTCAGGGAACTGTCCTCAGTTGGTTTAAATCTTATTTGACGAATAGAAGCTTCTCTGTTAGATTAGGTAACTTCTCTTCATCACCTACTCAACTCTCTTGTGGAGTACCGCAGGGTTCAATTCTTGCACCTATTCTCTTTTCTCTGCATTTACTTCCTCTGGTCTCCATCTTCAGAAAACATGGTGTATCATTTCACTGCTATGCAGATGATACCCAAATCTATTTACCCCTGAAACGTAACTCAAATGCTGCTCTGAAATCTCTTTTTGTATGCCTAGATGAAGTGAAATTGTGGTTCTCTCAAATTTTTTTGTTTGTGAATGAATCTAAAACCGAGGTTATAGTCTTTGGCCCCCACCATAGCTCTGGGATCAAAAACATCGACCTGGACTACCTTACTCCTTTTGCCTCATCCTGCATTAAAAACTTAGGTGTTTTTTGGGACCAGAACTTCTCATTTGAAAAACAAATAAACTCTGTAATTAGTTCTTGTTTTTTTCAGCTACGTCTCCTCTCTAAGATTAGATCCTCACTCTCCGAAAAAACCTTAGAGATTGCGATCCATGCGCTTATTACATCTCGCTTGGATTACTGCAATTCTCTTTATTATGGTATGTCCAAATCCTCTATTGCCCGTCTTCAACTAGTGCAAAATGCTGCTGCAAAATTTCTCAAAAGAAAACGCAAATTTGATCATGTTACCCCAATTTTAAAATCATTGCACTGGTTACCTGTACATTTTAGAATTGAATTTAAAATTCTTCTTTTTGTTTTTAAATCCCTAAATAACCAGTCACCAAGCTATCTGTCTGAGCTACTCCACCACTACAATCCCACTCGAAATCTGAGATCTGGTGATAAGAGAGTTCTCTGTGTCCCCAGATCACGATTAAAGCAGAGAGGTGATAGAGCCTTTGCTATCGCTGGCCCCAGGCTGTGGAACAGTCTACCAGCCTATATCAGATCGGCACAGTCTATAACTATTTTTAAATCTTCTCTTAAAACGTACTTTTTTTCTTTAGCTTTTAATTCAGTATGAGTATATTGTGTGAATGTATGTATCACTTTGTATTTTCTTTTTTCTTTTTTTCTTTTTTTTCCTTCGCCTTATTGTTCAGCACTTTGGTCAGCCATGCTTGCTGTTTTTAAATGTGCTATATAAATAAAACAACCTTGAACCTTGAACTCACGTCTGCACAAAACGCATGCACAAGTGAACTTGTAGTAAATCGCACACTATACATTCTTAAAAATAAAGGTTTCTTATTGAAGAATTTTTAACATCCATGGAACCTTTCCATTGCACAAAAGATGGTGGGAAAAGGTTCTTTATTATTTATGATTATAGACATTTTCTTCACACTAGAAAAAAAATGGTTCTTTTAAGAACTGTTAACAGAAAAGTTCTTTGGGGAACCCAAAATGGGTTAAAAAAAAAAAAAAAAAAACCCTTGATCACACTTTAGATTAGGGTCCAGTTCTCACTATTACCTATGACTTTTGCCTCAGTGAACTCCTACTGCTTGTTAGTTAGTAAGCTAGTTAAGTTAATGTATTAGGTAGGTTTAAGAGATGTAGATTAAGGCATTAAAGGTTTAGTTCACATTTTCAAATGAAAATTAGCCCAAGCTTTACTCACCCTCAAGCCATCCTAGGTGTATATGACTTTTCTTCTTTCTGATGAACACAATCTGAGAAATATTAATAAATATCCTGATGCATCCAAGCTTTATAATGGCAGTGAACGGGACCAACAAGTATGAGCTGAAGAAAGTGCATCCATCCACATCCATCCATCATAAACGTACTCCACACGGCTCCGGCGAGTTAATAAAGGCCTTCTGAAGCAAAGCGATACATTTGTGTAAAAAAAAAAAAAAAAAAAAAAAAAAAAAAATCCATATTTAATAAGTTATTAAGTAAAATATCTAGCTTCTGCCAGACCACCTTCAACGTATACGTTCAAAGTGTAAAACTCTTGCAGTTCAAAAAGCTTATGCTACGTTCAAATTATGGATAAAGTTAAACTGACGCAATGCCAGATTACACTTTCTCCGTAGCTTTAATACGGATGGCCGAAGCTAGATATTTTACTTAATAACTTGTTAAATATGGATATTTTCTTTTACACAAATGCATCGCTTCGCTTCAGAAGGCCTTTATTAACCCCCCGGAGCTGTGTGGAGTACGTTTATGATGGATGGATGTGGATGGATGCACTTTCTTCAGCTCATACTCGTTGGTCCCGTTCACTGCCATTATAAAGCTCGGATGTGTCAGGATATTTATTAATATATATCTGATTTTGTTTATCAGAAAGAAGAAAGTCATATACACCTAGGATGGCTTGAGGATGAGTAAAGCTTGGGGTAATTTTGGTAATACTTTATTTTAGTGTCTTTTAACTAGTTGCTTATTAGTATGCATATTACTAGAACATTGGCTATTTATTTGTACTTATAAAGCACATATTAATGGCTTATTCTGCTTGATCTTATTCTACATTTTTAATCCTACCCAATAACTAAACTTAACAACAGCCTTACTAACCGTTAATAAGCAGTAAATTAAGAGTTTACTTGAGGGAAAAGTCATAGTTAATAGTTTATACGTGTTCCCTATACTAAAGTGTTACCGTAATTTTCATTGGAAAGTGAACTAATCCTTTATGTGCTTTATAAGTACTAATAAACAGCCAATTTCCAAGTAATATGCATGCTAATAAGCAACTAGTTAATAGTGAGAATTGGACCCTAAACTAAAGTGTCACCAAAACCTCTTTTGGAACCTTTATTTTTAAGAGTACTCACAACGCACTAAAACAGACACTGAATAAATATAAAGAAATATAAAGAATTTACAATATTTTAATGAGAACAGTATATTTATTATAACATAATTTTAGAAGATTTTTTTCAAATGTATTTTTAGAGGATTTTCACATCATAAATATAAAAACAGTAATATATCAAATATTTAAATAGTGAAATTAGATTAAAATTACTTGAAATTAAATTAATTACATTTCTTGTCCAAGAAAATGTTATATTGGTTCAAATTCAATTAAATTTGAGAGACTGTCCTCCTCCAAAAAAACAACTTCGTTTTTTCAAGCACCTTATTACGACCTATATTTACGTTTTAAAGTCATGCGCCCTCTAGCTAGCGTAAAAATAATGACAGTGTCATGTTACGTCTGTCATCAAGAAATTATGTATGACCGTCATTACCAATCAAAATGCGTGTTCATTTAAATGCAATGTGTGGACTTTTTACACGGTCCCTTAACCCGCCATTTGTCCTATTTCCATTTAGCAAAAATCATTTTTTGTATTAACGACTAAACTTACCCTTAGTGATTTTAAGTGCATATATGAGCACATGCGTTCCCTGGGATCAAACCCATGATCACATTATCACATAGTTGCACATTTTGCAATGCTCTACCAATTGAGCTACATGAAACACAAAATATGATGCAGATAAAAGGGTACAATGCATTAAAATGAAAGTGTCCTGTTGTCGATAAATTAATGCAAAACTTTAGTAAACACTCCTATGGGTCGTATTTCAGGGAAGTGACCTATATGGGCGTATTGGATGGAGGACATGTTGTTTTAACAATAAGTCAAATATATCAGTTTACAAGTCTCTTGATAAGAAATGTATTATGTGTCTATTTGGTTTTCTGAAGAGAAGTGAGCTGTTGGCTTTGAAGACTAAGCTGTCATAGCAAAGCTTTGTCAGTAAATTCAGCTAACCATTTTTTTTGAGATGCAATTATTTCCAGCTTCAATTTCAGTTGAAGTTTTAGACAAGTTCGCTTGGGACTTAATTACACATATTAATTGCAAAAAGTTTTAGAAAGAAGTTTTAGGGTGAAGTGATTTCTTGACCTAGCGGGACTTGGGTTCATCTTTATTGTGCAAATACTTTCTCAATAACAATATCCCCTGGTTTGGGTGGGTCATTACTCTGACTCGCTGTCAGCTGAAAGCCATCCCCAAAATGAATAATTGCTACAGATCTGAAAACATCCCATCACCCTGGAGAATCAAAGAATGAGAGAGGACTAATGCATACTGCTGCCGTTTTCCTGTGGCAGACTAAAGACACCAAGCTGTGATGCTCCAATACTGTAGCATTCTACTTTGAACAGAAAATAAATCATCAAAGCAACCTGCATGCTTATATGTCAGAAAGAAATCCTTATTTAGAAGGAAAGAATTGCTAATATGGTTGTTGACTTGGCACTAGCAAATAATCAGTCAAAACAAATTAAGTGATATAGACTGCTAACATATTTGACTGATTCATTAAAAAGAATTTGATTCAAAATGGCAATTAATTCGTGAATCAGGCATTGTCGGCTCTGATTCTAAACAGCTGATGGAAGATATACAACAGACAACTTGATTGCTGAAAAAATGATCAGTGAAAACGTTTGTGGCAATTATCAGTGTTAAATTCAATTACTTTAGCTTTGCTACTGAAAAGCAATATGATTTAAAGTGCTCCATTTTTCTTTTTCAGATATTCCCTTTCATGTAGTGTGTAGTATATCTGTTCGTGAATGTAAAAGGTCTGCAAAGTGAGTGCAGGTTATATAGACATTTGGCTTTGATTCTAGCAAATTTAGAGTCCAAATGATTTTGGAAAATATATATTTGCTAACACTTTATTTTAGGGTCTTTTAACTAGTTGCTTATTAGCATGCATATTACTAGAATATTGGCTCTTTATTTGTACTTAATGCCTTATTCTGTATGACCATATTCTACATCCCTTAATTGTACCCGATACCTAAACTTAACAACTAATTTACTATTAATAAGCAGTAAATTAGGAGTTTATTGAGGGAAAAGTCATAGTTAATAGTGAATACATGTTCCCTATACCAAAGTGTTACCACACTGTAAAAAAGAATTGTTGGTTTAACTTAAAAAAAGTAAGTTATTGCCTTAAAATGTTGAGTTCATTGAAATTAAAAATTTGAGTTAATACAATGAAGGCGACTAGTTTAATCAACAGAAACTCAAAATATTATGTTATCTGAACTACATAAATTACTTAAGTTGATTTGACAAAAGAAAAAATGTTGTGATAAATCAGGAAAATATTTCTTTACAGTGCATATATTTTGTATAAAATTAATTGTTTAGAAGCACACTTCTGCAATAGTGTTTTCTATAAAATGAGAACAACCTTCCCAGCAAGCAATTTTATGTCTAATAGACGTCTAATAGCCGTCAAAACATAGCCCGGCCGTCTAGGCTAAAACAAGGCAAAATTTGGGCTGTCAGTGAAAATCTAATAGATGTCTAACCATAACCCAAGAATAGACTAGTCATCAATTAGACGACTACATATTAATGTCTAATAGACGGTGAATATCGATCTAGGCTAAAATAAGGCTGAATTTGGGCTGTCAGTGAAAATCTAATAGACGTCTAACCATAACCCAAGAGCAGACTAGACATCTATTAGACGACTACATATTTATGTCTAATAGACACTGAATGGATCTAGGCTAAAACATGGCTGAATTTGGGCTGTCAATGAAAATCTAACAGACGTCTAACCATAACCCAAAAATAGACTAGTTATCAAATATACAGCTAATGAATGACTACATCTATACATGCAATTGACAACAAAATAATGGCTAAAGGATTCTTTTCACTTAAATATAGCAGGTTCTCATAAATGACAATCCGTCCAAATATATCCATTAAATATAAAAGGTTTTATTTAGAGAACTCAAGATAATACACAATGATATATATATTTTTTTTTTACAAATACAATACAAATAAACATTAAAAAAAAAATGACAACTCAACATAATAAAAATATAAAACATTGACAAAAAAAAAAAAAAAGTTAGGCCTAAATAAAAAAGGTTAACAATGTTTTTTGGTTCATAAAACAACCTGATTAATTTTCGGTTCCATAAATTCCATGTTTTATGTAAAGCATTTTGAATTACCTTAAAAATTGTTGTTGAAATGTGCTGTACAAAATAAACTTGCCTTGCCAAATCAAAAAAATATCTACATAAATAATGAACGCATGTCAAAATGAAAAACACAGATACTTACAAGACCAAAAGAAGGAAATTAGCTTTAACATTTGCTGTTGCTCTCCAGCTCTCCAACAGTTGTAAAATGCGGAAAAGTTTATCACGAGATCTGGTAACAGTAATTGAGAGCTAACATTCAAGTCTCGCGTTGCCAGTGGTCATGTCTCAGTAGAGCCACAGTTGCCATCTAGTGGTTGAGAATTGTAAATTTTTATTTAACTTAAAATTAATTACAGTCATATATGTGTGTGGTGTATATAATTATGCAAGTATATCATGAATCCGACAAGCTTTGTGGTCGGAAATTACTTAACACTGTTTTGGTTACACTCATTGCTGGTCTGAATCAGGGCTATAGCCAAGCCATAAAAACTAGACTATAGATTGCCTCGATTTCGCCAGGTGGACTAAAAACAGACTGCACATAGCCTATCCAATTCAGAGCTAAATCATGACTACATATAGACCATGTCATGAAATGCCACTTACATCTTGTAGAAATCATTGACATTGCGAACATGATGAGATATCAACCATCTCAAGCTCTTCCTGTCCAAAAACTACAATAAATCAGGATTGACTATAGGTGGGCTACAAATAGCCGGTCTGACTACGAGCTAAATCATGGCTACGCACAGCCTACGCAATATAACATGTCAAAGATATGAAACCAAACACCTTGTAATCACTGTTGACTTCACTTACATGATGCAATATCATACATATCGCAAGTTATTTTGGCAAAAAACGACATGTAACCAAATGAAAGATTATTTTGGCTAAAAGTGGGTTACACATAGCCGGACTATATCGGGTCTATAGTTAACCGAGACGGTGAAATGACGGCTATTGCTTGCTGGGTTTGGTCTGTATTCCAAAGTAAAATATTTAATAATTGTATTGCCAGTTTTAATTAACAAATTGTGATATCTGATGGATTGAATGGAAATGTAGATAACCCCTCACCAAATTCAGCTCACTTGCTGGGAAAACAACCAACATGTAAAGCAAAAGCTATAAGCAGTAACCTAAGAGCTTTGACTTCCTCAGAACCTCACTTTGCTAACCGTCTATGAGATGGATCTTGCATTATTAAGGTTACAAGTTCACATGCACTCTAAGTTGTTTCAGATCCGTTCTGATTTACATTACTGTGATTCTAATACATCTGATGACATAAACTCAGTCAGAACATGGGACATTAACTCGACATTCACATTGAGTGAATGGAAAACAGCCAGCGAGTAGAAGCACTGTGGTGAGGTATTTAAACATCAACCCATGCATAGCAGCAGTGCTAAACCCCCCTAGAGATTGACATGTTTTTACAGCAACATCTAAAGTTAATCATCTTTGCAAAGCCTCTGATGCATCATGTTTTCAGCTTGTCAATAACACACTAATTCACTTATTTATGTAGATTCCACATGGTGAGAATCCAAAATATCAAACCATGGGTATGGAAGAGATGTTTGTATTCAATTGCTTTGCACTGCATCGCATTAAACTTTCAACCAGGGATTCGCCTGAAGCCTTGAACCTCAAAATTTAAAACTCCCACAATCCCAAACATGATATTAAAATTAATATCTATAAATAAGTTTGGTATCATGATGCAACATACATTTCTTTGATGTGCACTGAGGGAGATACACTGTGGCTGGCAAAATAGTGGCTCAGTAAAGGGCAGCTGAAATGTCAGAAAAATAATAAATAATTAATGTGCATATGAGGCAATATGAGACCCAACCAGCACAATATTGCAATCCAAACATTTATAAAATCTACACTATTCATTTAAAAAATGCAAACATAGCTCAATAAGAGTTATCGATGCATCTGTGAGCTTTTTCATTTCGACTGAAGTTAGTCAAATCATATCTCCCACAACATCTTGCTATTTATCCTATAGTGGCTCTGTTTCTGGTCATTCAGAGCAATATTGCTAGCAATTTGGAAGATTGAATGTAATCTTTTACAATATAGATCATAATGCTACAATTGGCTATTGATTATATTATTGACAATGCCGATTTAGCCAAAATGCAATGTCATATGTTGTCACTCAAGGCCAACATATCAATAGAAACACTGATTAAAAGTGACCACCCATTTTTCAGCACCTTGGTTTAGCAACCAGAGGAAAAAAAAAAATAAATAAATTCATTCAATAAAGAGTTCTAGCATTAATCAAATAAATCAGCTCTGATATTAAATTAAAATTTTAAAATTTTTTTTCTTATCAAAAGTATTTAAATATTGTAAAAAGATAAAATGTGTACGTATTTGTATTATTATATTATTTTACAATTGCAAAATCATTAAAATATCAATGAACTACTATATTGCCAGAAGTATTTGGACACTCCTCCAAAGCATTGAATTCAGGTGGGGTTGGGTTTCAGGGGTTGGGCTTGGCCCCTTAGTTCCAATGAAAGGAACTCTTAATGCTTCAGCATACCAAGACATTTTGGACAATTTCATGCTCCCAGCTTTGTGGGAACAGTTTGAGGATGGCCCCTTCCTGTTCCAACATGACTGCGCACCAGTGCACAAAGCAAGATCCATAAAGACATGAGTGTGTTCTTGCTGATTGAACATGCTCAATCGGTACTTGTTGGTCGTAGAATGTCTGAGAAGTGACATACTGTAATCTGATGATTGCCCGTGTCTGTCTGCGCCTTTCGGTGCAGAGTGAATTAGGCTTAATATCATGAAATAATGACTAGCCTATATACATGTATACATTACATTCACTTTAAATGATCAAAAACAAGAGCAAGTTAGTGGGACACAGTGATTGATACACATCACAAGCAGTGAATTTTAAGAAAGCTATGAATCAACAATAGTTCAGTATCGTTTACCTTGATCACAATTCATTGTTTGCAATGGTAATTACAAGGTTTCTTAACATAAGTCCTTGCCATAACCTTGTCTTGTTTGACGGACTGTGGCACTTGGCCAGTTATTGAATTGGATCTCATGCAAATAGGAATGATGATGATACTCTTGTTTGGTCTTCCTCTCTCAGACACCATTATGACTTTGCGGAAATGAGACTCTTTAGAGTCAGTGACCGTGGCATATTGTGTTTGTGTATTGAGGCAATTTAGTTAAGATTGATTTAAAAGGTAATATGTGCATTCAGTTGGCTTAAATGGCATTGAGAAAACCATAGGCTAAGCAAATCAACAATGTTGTTTGAGACCTACAAAAGGTTCAAAAGGTTGATGTTATTTAACAATAATACATTTCAGATTTAATGTTTAATGTTTTATTCTGCAAGGATTCATTAAATTGATCAAAAGTCATACAACAGTCCTCCCCTGTCCAGTTACGCTCATCAGCATGGCCTTCCAGTGGCTAACATGGGAGATAGACATAGGGCTGTAAAGTTTATAAGGGCTTAGGGGAGAGATGATATCTTTTAATTAAAGTTTCGGGTGGAAATAAATAAACAGGTTACAGCTCACCCAAATTCGTAGTATTTTATCTTGAAGAATTTCATGGCCCGGGAAACCGACTGCATGTAAACCACCTTGCACTTAAACTTTAGGCGAAACAGTAAATACTAAAGCTGCAAAGACTGCAGTGCAACGGGGCTACATAATGGTTACTAATGGTGCATATTGCAGATCAGATATACTTCTTGATAGTACAAGTCTGTTCAGCCGTAGGAGATCAATCAGACTCCAGGACCAAAGCATGGTTTGAAATCACCCTGTGTACAGTGAGATACACTCTAGGGTTTTTTCTTCCACATAATAAAACAACAAAAGCTTGACTGACATGTTTTCAGGCACAGACAGAAGGGATAGAGGAAGGCTGTTGTGTTTAGCTCCCATTGGCAGCTCCCATCCATTGGAGCAACCTTAGTGTTTTTGCACCACAAGGTAGGCCTTGTCAAAGCCAGGTATAGTCATAGATGATTAGGAGGAAGTGCTGAAACACTTGCATCATCTAGCCAACAACAACATGCAATATGCGCCTTCTGCCGTCATTTTCGCAAAACTCTGAAAACGTACCTATACATTTTCAATATGGTTTCCATCTGAAATGAACAGTGGTAGTAAAACAACTTTTATTCCTTTTCACACAAATGATGATTATGCAGGCAAATTATTGATTAATAAACACTTATTTTTGCACATTTTTTTGCACAATACTATGTTTATGATCTCAAAATACTTTTACCATAGTGCATTATTGGTTACACTTTATTTTACAGTATGTGTACTACTACAGTGTATTTACTTACCCAAGAAAGTACTGGTAATATAAGGTAAACTACATTAGTACAACCCACTTACTTTAATTTCTATAATACGTACATAGTATGTACACACTGTAAAACCAAACCAGTGAAATTAATTGAAATGAAATTATTATTTTTTTTATTCAAATAATAATGAAAGTTCATTGTACTTAATGGAAAAAAAATGTGGCGTGAAATCAAAATTTGATTGTTGTAAAGCTGAACTTAATATGATTGAGTTGCAGCAGATTTCTAATTCCCAGCATGCTTTGCGTCAGACTATAATAAGGAAAATAAATGTTGAATTAAAAGTGTTATTTTGTGTGTTTTTGCACAAGATTAACATACAGAGACATAAATTAGAGTTTAATGTTATGTTACGCTGGGATTATGTTAGTTTTGTAGGGTTAACATTGTGGTGAAGAGGGCTGCAAAACTTTTAAAGGGTTAGTTCACCCAAAAATGAAAATTCTGTCATTAATTACTCACCCTCATGTTCGTTCCAACACCCGTAAGACCTTCGTTCATCTTCGGAACACAAATTCAGATATTTTTGATAAAATCAGATGGCTCAGTGAGGCCTCCATTGCCAGCAAGACAATTAACACTTTCAATGCACACAAAGCTACTAAAGACATATTTAAAACAGTTAATGTGACTACAGTGGTTCAACCTTAATGTTATGAAGCGACGAGAATACATTTTGTGCACCAAAAAAACAAAATAACGACTTTGTTCAACAATATCTAGTGATGGGCGATTTCAAAACACTGCTTCATGAAGCTTCGAAGCTTTACGAATCTTTTGTTACGAATCAGTGGTTTGGAGCGTGTATCAAACTGTCAAAGTCACGCCCCCCAGTGGTACACCATTGAAATTTCAAAACACTTATGACGTAACGAAGCCTCGTTTACCGAAATCACGTGACTTTGGCAGTTTGATACACGTTCCGAACCACTGATTCAAAACAAAAGTTTCGTAAAGCTTCGAAGCTTCATGAATCAGTGTTTTGAAATTGCCCATCACTAGATATTGTTGAATAAAGTCGTTATTTAGTTTTTCTGGCACACAAAAAGTATTCTCGTCGCTTCATAACATAAAGGTTGAACCACTGTAGTCACATGAACTGTTTTAAATACTTTTTTAGTATCTTTCCGGGCATTGAAAGTGTTAATTATCTTGCTGGCAATGAAGGCCTCAATGAATAATCAGATTTTATCACCTGACAAAGGTCTTACGGGTGTGGAACGACATGAGGGTGAGTAATTAATGACAGAATTTTCATTTTTGGGTGAACTAACTTTTAAGACAACAATTACTGTATAATGTTTGATTATATACATCCAAGTACACTGTAAAACCCAATAAGTTCAGAATACTCAAAACATTTGAGGAAACTTATGACCTCAAAACATTTAAGTAAACTAACTCATTTTTTTAAAGTTGGTAGAGCTTAAATTTTTATGACAAGTGGGGCGGGGCTGAGAGCCATGGAAGCGGATCAAGGCCAGTGTGGTGCACAGATGTCTCTCATGAACAATCCCGTCACCAGCATCCCTTGCCCAACTCATCATAATGTTAATTACATACGGTTAATTTACATAAACATCACATTCAGATCTTGGTTAAATGTTACATAGCAAATAACACATGCTATTATAACTATCAGAGAGACTGTCATTACATACTTGCATATATGTAATCAAACAACATATGTGGTCTTAAATGTTTTGCAGCTCATCCTCAACCTAACCACAGGCTCTACTCTTCACCACAGTGGTAACCCTACAAAACTAACATAACAGAACCCCCCTGAATCCCAACATAACACAACATTAAACATTAACTTATATCTCCATATGTTAATCTTGTGCAAAAACACACAAAATAACACTTAATTTCAACAGTTATTTATATGGTCTGACGCAAAGCATGCTGGGAATTAGAAATCTGCTGCAGCTCAACTCAATCATATTAAGTTCACTTACTACATTGAAATTTTGAGTTCATGCAACTTTTTTCTATTAAGTACAATGAACTTTCATTATTATTTGAGTGAAACAAACTCATTTAATTTAATTCATTTCACTGTTCGGTTTTACAGTGTATATAATGACAGTCTCTTTGATAGTTATCATAGCATGTGTTATTTGCTATCTAACATTTAACCAAGATCTGAATGTGATGTTTACATAAATGAACTGTATGTAATTAACATTATGATGAGTAGGACAAGGCTGTGGGAGTGAAGAGATGCCGGTGACGTGATTGTTAATGAGAGAAACCTGTGCAGTACACTGGCCTTGTTCCACTTCCACGGCTCTTGGCTCCGCCCAAGGACTGTAAAATAAAGTGCTACCACATTATTTGTAAACTAATACATTTTGATGTTTTGATGATCACATAACCAGCTCCATATGTATGGCTTTTCAGATGTAGTAAACTTGCTTGGTTGCTCACCTAGTACAGCATTGCAATACAAAGGGCTCGGTTACAAGTCCTGTGAAACACAAGTCATGATAAAAACAATCAAAGTCTTGTAGAAGCAAGCTAAACTTTGCTCACATTGCATATAATACCTAGCAGATGACTGACAAATGATAGACAATGAGCCATGACTGAGGAAACACTCACGACTCAATGAAACGCTCTGATGGAAATGTACTCTCAGACAGTAATTTCTGACCTGAACCGACAACATTTTCTCAGGACAGAGTCTGTCTGCACTGCAGCGAGCCAGAGAGCCAAGATGACATTATTCTTCCTTAGCTTCTTATGCATTTCACATTTAAATCCTGCAAGAGTTCTGACACACTCGTCCAAGCACTTTAGGGCTTGACTGTGCTGCGGAGACAGAGCAACTCAACTTTACCTTTCGAATGCTGCCTTCCTGTTGGTTTATTTTAACACTTTTTCCCAGCCAAATTTTACATGGTCTATGTTAAGGCTCAGAGGGAACATTTTTTTAGACATGTGTTTGAGAGAGATATCAGGAGAGAGAGCTGGAGGTGTGTAGGTGCAATCGTAGCTTGTTCTGCTGGCCCTCATTGCAAAACTCAACAGCTCTCAAACATGATAGTTAAAAGTTCTGACAAAACGTCCTGATATAGAGCTGTTATAGTAGATGGCAAGGTACTTATTGCAGTGGCATGCGTAAACTTTTTCGATTAGAATATCAAAAGTGGGGCACAGACTCATTCTAAGGTCTGCCTGAAGCATAACCCAGCTACCAGGGTAATAATAATAATAATAATAATAATAATAATAAATTATGACCAAAATCTTATTTCATGATGTGAATCATTTTATTACAATAAAAGTATTATTCACAATACTTTATTATTATTATATATATTTTGGTATTGGGGATGTACCGATACTGCACTTGCGTACTCATACTCATTAAAATGCTCCGATACCAATACCACGAAGCGTGTACAGTACAGGGCTTGTGACAAAGAAACACGACATCAGAGCAAACAGAGAGCAGAATAGATATATCAGAGAAGGGTGTCTTTGAAGACCCTGTCCCAAATGTAACCCTAAACCCTAACGGTCTTCTGTACTTTCGTGACAAAATGCCTCATTGACTACAAAGCCAGGCAGAAGTCGCAGACTTGCGCATCAAGGGCGCATAGCGGCTGCAAAGGGGACGCTGACGAGCAGCCTTCTGAAAGCTAAAATGACAAATAGGTTGTTTGCACATGGCGTCATTGCTGTGGCGCAAAATGTTGCTTCCTGTTGGAGGGCAGGAAGTGATTTTTCTATATAGGAATCCTATCACAAACTCAAAATTCCTATGTTTTGCATTGTTTATGGGGGGTAACACGGGTATGACGCAAGTGACAGGAGACTCCTCACACGTCCCGGAGCCTTGGTTAAAATTGCAATTTTCTCACGATTTACAAATAGTTGGGAATATTAAGTACTCAATACATTTGGGATATTGTAAGTACTCAAGTGAACAAAATATATAACACTGGACTAGTGGTTTTTGGATATTTTACTGCAAAAATCGTACATATTGCACCTTTAAATATTCACATTCTTCATGGTATCGTTTGCAGGGAAGAGAAGCTATTTTATCCCATTGCATGATCATTTGGTGTTTTCACTTAAGTTTTGTAGAATTCCATTTACAATGTTGATCTATTTACCATGAAAACAGTGTCACGCGCTGAGTATGTGCTGCTGCTTCAGCCATCATATGGTAGAAAATGTCCAAATAATAAAAAAAAATTTGTTCAACAAGCTGACATAAGTCGATCCATTTCTTTGTTGGAAGGGTGTAAATGTAACTTGAGTTTTAATGTTGTCTGCCTGCTTCCATTAGTGTTTTTACACGTAGAAAAGGTGAAAATTGTATTACACCTTCCAGTTTTTTCCCTGCAGAAATATACATTTGATTACATTTTGGAGAACAGACGGAATAAGATCCGTCAATGTGCATTTGATCATTGTTTGTGTGGATGTTCAGCGATTATGAGCGCCAGCACATGTAAAAAGTTTTCTCTCTTTCTTCGTTCAAATATAGCTGTATACATTATTATTATACAAAGCAAAGGACATTCAATGATATTTGGGCTACAGATGCCAGAAATATTGCTTGTCTCTTTTGTGTTTGTTGCAATAAATTTGTTGCAACTAAATATCTAAATAATAACTTGCTATTGTATTGTTGCATACATACATACATATATATATATATATATATATATATATATATATATATATATATATATATATAGTTACAAAGTAACTAGTAACTAGCTACTTAGTTTTTTCATTGGATACTTTTTTACTCTTACTCAAGTAACTATTAAGATTATTACTTTCACTTTTACTTTGAGTAAATATTTAAAGTACTTGTACTTTTACTTGAGTACAATTTTTAGATACTCTACCCACCTCTGGTGGTGATTTTTTGTTTATATCTATCTTTTGAAATAGTGTCTAAACCTCTACAATAAGGACTTTCCTCTTTGTCTTCCATTCTGTTTCATTACTTCCTGCCCTCCAGCTGAATTTCGCGCATCATCAGAATCATATGACTGCAAACAATATGCACGTAAAACATGAACTGTTACATGATTTATGCATAACAAGTGGTTCCCTACATTAGGAAGATGGTACAGTAATCACATGATGTTTTCTGCGCAAACAGCTGAAGTGCGCACCCAGAAAAAAGCTGCCTCTCAGAAAACACGCAAATAGCCTAATAAATTGAGTTCTCTTTCATGTCTTCTTGTGCTTGAACGGACAAATTCACACAAAATTATGTCAAAAGGCCCATATAGGGAAGTATCCTTGTGAATCAGTCTGTTATGTCTTAAGTGGATGTAAACAGCTGAGAAAAAAACGCAACAGTGTAACAGTGTTGCATATGTGCATCTCTTAAAGTGACAGCTGTCTAATAAACCTACTGCTGTCTTTGTCCTCAATGTTAATCTAACATAAAAAAAAAAATAAAATAAAAAAAAACACTCACTGCTCTTGACTGGTTGAGCCCTTCTGGAGCAGCTCTAAATATTCACTGCTATTATTCAATTAAAGATAAACTATGATAGAACAATAATATGAACAGTGAAAGTAACAGTAGCTCCTACAATAGATTTTAACAGGTATAATTAGGCATGACAATAAACCTTCAGATTAATACCAAAAGACCAAAGAAACTAATTAAATAAACTTTTATCAATTTGTAAAGATCAAATTAGAATGTGATGGTGGAAAAACAATAATCTGTATTCTTGTTATATAAAATTGTAGCTCTATATACATTCTCTAAAAGTTCTAAGCTGTGACTCAGCAGTAACTCCTGGGTGTAACTAATGACAAAAAAAACAAAAAACAACAACAACATTTCAGGATGTGTCTGCTTGCTATGCAAAAAGGGGCAGTAACCAAAAACTACTGAGAAGTCTAAAGCAGATTTGAACTGCATGTCTAATTGTTTTTGATTACTGTGCATCCACACAACCAATACAACAGTAAGAATACATTAAATCTTGGTGTGCAGAAGTGAGATTCCCTAGCAATAAATAAATAAATAAATGCAATGATGATGCATTTGAATACAGATTAAGAGAGAACAGCCTTTTGTCTAGGATTTTCTGCTTTCTGTCCCTAAAAGATGACTGTCTGTGGGAAATTTTTGATGACCTGTGAAAGTCTCTGGTCTTTGGTGCATTTATATCGCTTTGTCTGCTGTAAATGGATACTGTTGTCATTACCAAAACAATACAAATTATTCACAGAATTATCCTCAGTAAGAATTGCACTGTTGTTTGAAACAGTATCTCTGAATTGCAGGGTTGCACATTAGAGTTTCAATGCAAATGCAGACACATCATTCTTATGCAAGTAAAAATAACCTTTCAATGGGGCGGGGAGGGGCTCTTCATTGATGATTCATCACGGAATAACGAGGTGCCCTTTTTCTGCCATCTTAAAAATGGGGCCATATGCCAAATCATGCAAAACATATGGAATTGTCATTAATACAGCCAACCTTTTCAGCTACAGCCAGCAAGATATTCATCATAGAAAAGCCCAAAAGCTCTTAAACTCCTTAAAATTAGGAGCTCTTAAAATTCCTCAAATAAAAACCGGTAGTCAAATAAACGCCGGGCCTCTGATAGTGGCCGGGGGCGTGGTCAACACGGACAAATAAAGGCCGGTCTTAAATAAAGGCCGGGGGAAAATTTGTGTGGATAATCTCCTAAGTGCCTTTCATATAATGTACAGGTGTCAATAGATGGCAGTAGCAACATTGGATTTAACACGTGTCTCATTTAGTGCCAGTGACGGACTTTTCAACAACTTTATTGAAAACGAACTTCAGGAGCATGGCACCCAGACGAAAATTTGAATTAAAATTTAAACAAAGAGTTTTAAAGTATGCAGAGGAAAACTCGGGTGAAAAAGCTGCGAGATATTTCGACATTGACCCCAGGAGAATCCGATATTGGAAGAAACAGAAGGATGAGCTGACAAGATTAGCCGACAAAACCAGAGCACGGCTAGTTGGAGGTGGGAGGAAAAAAGTTAGCCTGGAGCTAGAAACAATGCTACCTGACTGGATCTACTCCATGCGGGACAAACACAACCGAGTATCAAGAAAAATGATACAAAATAAAGCGTTGGAGATCTACAGTTCTGTGAGTGATGGAGGAGATTTGTTTGTGGCTAGCAGGGGTTGGCTACAAAGATTTCTACAGCGCAATGGTTTCTCACTTCGACGTCGCACCACCATGGCCCAGAAAGACCCAGATCTACTAACTGAGAAACTTGTTTCGTACGTTGACTACGTTAGCAAGGCTGTCAGTTCTAAAAAGATTTTAGAAAAGGACATCATTGCAATGGACGAGACTGCAGTTTGGTTCGATATGGTGTCTCCCTCTACTGTTGACACACGAGGAGCAAAGAGTGTGGCTCTAAAAACCACAGGACACGAAAAAAGCCATCTTACCGTTGTCCTCGCTGGCAAAGCCGACGGCACCAAACTGAAGCCTTATATTGTTTTTAAAGGGGCTATTCGTGAAGTGAAGGCGATGCAGCAGCAGATCTCCAGCGCAGTAATCACCACTTCTGTGAATGGCTGGATGAATGACGCTCTCACGGCTGACTGGCTGAAGTCTGTGGTGGGAAAATTCAACTTCACCCCGCGGCTGCTGGCGTGGGACTCGTACCGCTGCCACATCAGTGCCGCCACCAAAGAGGAACTAAAATGTGGCTACAATATCACAACAGCGGTGATCCCGGGAGGCTGCACTAAATATATCCAAGCCCCCGATGTGATGTGGAACCAACCCTTCAAGGCGAGCCTGCACAATGCCACAATGCCTGGATGGATCAGGGGATGCAGATGGCAGGGGATACACAGCCGGAGGTAGGACTTACACAGCCGGAGGTAACTTAAAACGCCTGCTTGTGGACTGGGTGGTCGCCGCCTGGGACAAACTGGACGTGGATACTGGGTGGTCGCCGCCTGGGATCAAACTGGACGTGGATATGAGTCAAAAAGTCTTTCAAAGTTTGTGGACTGTCTGTGAAAACTGACGGGAGCGAAGATGATGTCATCCTCTGCTTCAGGGAGGGACAGCCTTGCGCCGCTGGAAGGGAGGCGCTCGATCAGGTCCGACAGCAGGGCCGGGAGAACCGGCGCGAAGCACTTCAGGACGAGGAAGATGAAGAGGAGCTGTTCAACAATGAACTTGTAGTTCTTGATGATGGTGATTTTGAGGAGGAGGACTGACCACCAAATATTTTGTTATGGGTAATTACACCGTTTCATTTATCAAGTTAAGCTGCGACGATGTTATTTTTAAGCAATTTTGTTCGGATTTTGCTTGCAGCAGAATGTTATTGGATACCAGCAGTTGACTGCTGTCAGGACTTTTGTCTTTTGACTTTAATCAAAGTTACGGTATCCAGAGTAGCGTTACTTCAGATTTGTTGTTGTTGTTTTCATACCGATAATAACTTATGTGTAGCTCTGAGGAAACATTGATTTTTTTTTTTTTTTTTGTCATGTTCATGCTGGTTATAGATACCGTCTGTAACGTCTGTAACGTTAATCAGATACTGGTGTGCTGCAAACCAGCAATGCGTTTTACATATGCTCTTGTTGATCTACCAGCAATACTGTACGTTAGCACCTGTATTTGAAATAAACACTCTGTACATTTACAGGGTTCAAACTGACACAATGGTGGTGTTTGATTTCCATAATTCTGACCCAAATTGCTTTGTCGCCCTTCTGGCTGTTGTTGTATATGGTGATATTTTTGTAAATATTTCTTAAATTAATTATCTCTGTCCACTGGAACGCTATCGCTTTTAATTTAAAACGGTTTATTTAAAACAATTATTTATCAAACAGATGGAATTAGAAATAAAGGCCTGCCTCTAATAAAAGCCTGCTTCAAATAAAAGCCTGTTACCTTCTGCAGATCAGGTAAATAAAGGCCCCGGTTTTTATTTGAGGAATTACGGTAGTTTGGTTTGTGACTTGATGAGCCAACACAGTAGCTGGGAACATTGTTTCAGTGTACAGACCAAGGTCAACTTATAGGCCAGAACTCTAGATACTGATCTTCCCAGGGGAGACTGACAAAAAGCACTTATACTCACTGAATGGTTGCTTCAAACTTGAGAGCACATGTTTTAACCCTTTTGTCCTTCGCATCCTATATGTGGCCAATTTACTATTCACTGTCAGACAACTGAAAATCAGTTCACTCCATACAAACAAATAAAATAATAATGATAACATTTCATAAATCAACTCTCAGGATTTTCTATTTCAGTCATCATTTAAATTAACGAATAAAGGTGCCCTAGAACCCTTTTTCACAAGAATATAAGTCTAATATAAGTCTAAGGTGTCCCCTGAATGTGTCTGTGAAGTTTCAGCTCAAAATACCCCATAGATTTTTTATTATTCAATTTTTTAACTGCCTATTTTGGGGCATAATTAAAAATGCGCCGATTTAGTGCGTGTCCCCTTTAAATGCTCACGCTCCCCGCCCCCAAGCTCGCAACTCTATAATACATTGCATAAACAAAGTTCACACAGCTAATATAACTCTCAAAATGGATCTTTACAAAGTATTCATCATGCAGCATATCAGATCATGTAAGTATGGTATTTATTTGGATGTTTACATTTGATTCTGTATGAGTTTGATAGTAGCCTATGCTGCGGCTAACGGGGCTAAAGTAAACATTACACACTGTTGGAGAGATTTATAAAGAATGAAGTTGTGTTTATGAATTATACAGACTGCAAGTGTTTAATAATGAAAATAACGACATGGATCTGGTCTCCGTGAATACAGTAAGAAACAATGGTAACTTTAACCACATTTAACAGTACATTAGCAACATGCTAACGAAACATTTAGAAAGACAATTTACAAATATCACTAAAAATATCATGATATCATGGATCGTGTCAGTTATTATTGCTCCATCTGCCATTTTTTGCTATTGTCCTTGTTTGCTTACCTGCATAAAGTCTATTGATTCGGCTGTGCTACTCCAGACGTTAATACTGCCTTGTCTAATGCCTTGAACATGGGCTGATATATGCAAAAGTTGGGGGTGTACATATTAATGATCCCGACTGTTGCTTCACAGTTCGGTGTTATGTTGAGATTTGCCTGTTCTTCAGAGGTCTTTTGCACAAATTAAATTTACATAAGAAGGAGGAAACAATGGTGTTTGAAACTCACTGTATGTCATTTCCATGTACAGAACTATAATTATTTAACTATGCCGAGGTAAATTCAATTTTCAATTCTAAGGTACCTTTAACTTAGATTAATAATGAAATTCTTTTTGTTTTGTTTTTTATGTACCGAAATGTGTTAAAAATGATATACTGAAATAAAAAAATAAAAAAATGAAATTATAAATAATGTTTAATAAATCAACTTCCAGGATTTGCTACTCAATTATCATGTAAATTAACAATTAATTGCTTACATTAACACCACAATTATTTAAAAAAAGACCTATAATGCCCCTTTTACAAGATGTAATATAAGTCTCTGGTGGCCCCAGAATGTGTCTGTGAAGTTTTGGCTCAAAATACCCCACAGATAATTTATTATAGCTCAAATTTGCCCCTCTTTGGGTGTGCGCAAAAACACACTCTTTATATGTGTGTGTCCCTTTAAATACAAATGAGCTGCTGCTCCCGGCCCCCTTTCCAAAAGAAGGCAGAGCTTTAACAGCTTGCGCTTCCTTTGCTCAACAACAACAAAACTGGAGAATCTCATGCAGCCAAAATGACGATTGTCAGTAACGGTGTTCAGCCTTACATACAAATTTGTGACCCGATCTGGCGAAATGAGTCGGAAGTCGCAACGTTCTATTTTAAGATATGGGCCGATAATGTGGAAAAACAATGAAAAAATCGATTTTTTTTTTTAAGCTAATTTCAAAGAACAGACTTTCAAAAATAATCTCCCAAAGTTTCGTAGTCCAGATAATTGAGTAAAGGTATTTAAATGGCTATTAAATTTGACATGGTTTTACTAAATTCGCTGGAAATGAACTTCTCAACTCCTCTCGTCACGTATGAGCATTTCCCGGTATCCCCTGAAACGTCATTATCTCTGCTCTACAAATATGGTGTTACACGTTGTATAGAACCAATCAAAAAGCTTAGAAATGTGAACACACTGACCTAAACGCTGATTTTTAACAATGGGAAGCCCCGTTTCGACTGACAGGCACGCGATCGGTCCAGCCATCCTCCTGTCAGACTAACGCGCCTTATAAAATAAAACTCCCATTTGCGTGTCTCTCTTTAAAAGCCAATAAAAATTGAATCCATATAGGTAGCACAAAAATTCTTTTTGCATACAAAACCAAAGACTTTAAACTTTCATATAAAGCCTCCAACATGCTTCTGTTGCGTTGTTTTCACCCTCTAATGAGTCTGAGTAATATGCGTTTACAACAAAAATAGCACAGCAGCTAACTGAATACAAGTATATTTCACGTGCTCATAACTTCATGAAAAATGCACAGATCATAAAAATCGCACATCAATATTTAAAGCAGATTCTCAAGATTAAAATGAATCCAAAATCAATATAATATATTGCGTTGATCACAAGATATTACTCACGGAATGATTTAACATACTTGGCTAAAAGCATGTCTCTCATCTCTCCGGGATGCAGTAGGCTATGTATTCAATGTTCCCGGACCCATCCATGTTCGTTTTCCAACGTGGAATAACACAAAATAGATATCATTTTAAAGCTTAGAATCTCATCTTTTTAATGCATCTAACCATTTTGAAAAACTCCTAACGAGTGCTGACTGAGAAGCACCTCTAAACCGGAGTTTACCGCCCGTTGGCGCCACCTAGCTGCGGAAAAAATGAACAACAATTTTTCAAACTATTCTTTATAATATCACCACGAAATTTGAACCAGATGCAGCTCACATATAGGAGAGCATCACCAAAAAAGATTTTTTTTAGCGATCTTATTGTGTTTCTGAGTTATTCCATGTCAAATAAAAAAAAGAAAATATATTTTTTTAAAATTATATATATTTTTTGTCTTTTATCAGCTGTTTCTCAGCAAGAAAATGTCCAAATGTAATGTAATTTATATTTTCTTAAAATTTAAAATGTTTTGTATCAAATGATACCTACCTTTTGACTCTCCTTGCTAGAGTTTTGGAGTTATGAGTCTTTACTTTTGTGTGTGTCGCTCAGAAAAAAATAATAAAAAAGAACTCTAAAAAAAGCCTTCAGGTCTTAAAGGGTTAATTCAAATAAATACTTTAAAATATTTGAGCTTCAGCCTGGTTTAATAGCATTTATATATATATATATATATATATATATATATATATATATATATATATATATATATATATATATATATATATAAATGTCTTTGGTCAAATTAAGCTGTAAAATAAATAGTTTATCCCTTTAAATGCAATGGATTTTGAAAGATAACAAAAAAACGGGCAAAAAACTTTAAAAGCGATTTTCTCAGGTTTTCAATTGGAAAAAGAGGGCAGACGACCATAATTAAAATGGGTATATCTTTAAAACCATTCAAGGTATGACTTTGACTAGGATATCATTTTAAAGCTTATTATCTCATTTTTCCATTGATACCAAAATCTCAATTTTGAAATTTGGGTCACTGTGACTCATTTTGCTGGATCAGGTCACATTTATGTAGTTGCTGTGAGGTTGATTCAACTCATCAACTAGCATGTGCCGTCATGTTAATCTTTTGTGTAAATCCAGCGTTGAATTGACCCTCATTTGTGAAGCAGTCTGGCATAAAATGACGGCATGGTAACAACACTCTACTACCCAACATGGCCTCACCCCCTTTGTAGCGTGTTATCGGGGGCAGAGTTTATGCAAATTTTGGAGTTTGTGATGTCATCAACTCGGGAAGAAGCTCGTTGTAGTCCCTAACAGGTGTTTGTTGTAGTCCTTAAACAGAGAATTCTTTAAAAGAAAATATCTCCCGTTGCACTGAACTTTGAGCATGGTAACTTTACAGATGTTGTTTATGCTCAAGACATCAACATTACACACTAGCTAAAGTTAAAAAAAGTGAAATCATAATCAAGCACCCCTTTACACATAATAATAATAATAATAATAATACATTTTCATAAATAAAAATTCAAGATTTTCTATTATCAATCATGATTTAAATGAAAGATTAATTGCTTACCGTCACTGCATCTTACAGTGACCGCATCTGTAATTAGACATGGCCTTCAAGACAGAGGTAAGTCACTGGATAATGCATTACAATTAAAATGCAAGGCGTGAAATGCTCTGGCACAAAAGGACCTTTGAGTAACCAGCCTCACTGTAATTTTCGCTTAATTAGTCGAACACGTCCCGGAGTCAGAAACCAGGACGACAAAACATTGAGAGTGCCTCTCGATGAAATTTTTCTGGCATGCGAAAGTCTGCCACATTAATTCTTTCCACCCTTGGGCAATAAAGGGGGTCATGCCCAGTTTGTTATTAGCAGTCATGTTGCAGATGCTCAAAGACGTCTCAAGACTGGATGCTCAAAATGAAAAAGAAAAAAACAGACAAGAAACATGCACACACAGACACACACAGACAAGCAAATGTGTGACTAAATTTCTCATTAACAGATTAATTACAGAAGTTAAAGCGTCTGCCTCTTGTCAGGTTGTTATAAAACAGGAGAAGACTCTAAGGAACTTCTGCAAAATGAAGAGCTGGTGACTGCGAAATCTGCCCACAGGAGGATGATATTACGCATCTTGGCAGCGGATCAATACGTCCCTGCCTGGTAGACCCTGGCCATCGAGTTTTCAGCATAGAATTCGCCCAGCAAAAGCCACTGTAATGAGCTGAGCCATCTATTGGGCTCCTCCAAATTACCCCGCTGAGGTTCGTCTAGGGAATTAAACGGGAGAAGGAAGATGCCCCAAGGCAGAATTATGCTTGTTGGAACTCTCAATCACCACACATTACCATCTAATAACGCAACCCCGGTCTCCCGAGAGCCACAGAAATGTGCCATTGCTCAGCAATTAAGCTCTGAGTTGCATACTGTTGACACATAGCTGTTGTTTTTCCCCCAATTTTGCCACCTCATTCCCTAGTGTCCTTTTCCCCCTCCGCTCCATGTCAAGACCTCAAGGTAGCCTCTGAATGGGACAATTTGGACCATTCTGTCCCCCTAAAAAAATATATATTGTTGCACTTTTGACTCTTCACTTTACTTAATCATTCTCCAGCCTGCTGAGAAAGCATCAAGTTAGTTTGTAATATAGTGGAGCCTTTGAAGCCTCAGTTTTGCCCAGGAGGTTGGTTTAAGATAGCTTACTAAGACAACAGCATCCCAAATATCATTGTTTTTCATGCAACCACCTCACCCAAGCAAAAATGTAACATTTCAACTCATTTTCTCCAAAAATAATCTTCCATTCATTCACTTAAGAACTCATATAGCTGCATAAAGAAACACAGGGGACCGCGGAGTACGTCTGCACTGCATTTGATGATTCTGCCTCAAGGCTTTAGTTCCCATCAGAGAAGATGTTAGGAAATGCTAGTGAGCATATATCGCCTAAGATTTGACCTTATGACCTATGGTCAATTGCACAAGACCTTTTGATTGTCTAATGCTCTGTTCATACACACAGGGATTTCATGTTTGTTTGTGTTGTCAGTCATATGGGCGTTCCTGGATGATCTAATGTTAATAGTGGGCTTCACATTGGATGCATTGCCGATAAAAATAAGATGTCACATTCTGATGACAAAAAAATGTACATAGTGAAGGGGAAAGTGTTCGTATATACATTGAGGCAGAACAAGTTGAATTATTATTAAGGCATGAGTCAAATTTGCTTAGAATGTCTACAATTTCCGACACGGTCTCCAGTGCATGTTTTTTTATTAAATCCCTGTATGTTGGACAGAGACAAATCATAGAACAGCAAAATCAACTCACAGTCACATTACAGCCTGATCTTATTACTCCTAGGTACATATACATAACATTTACACATACTGTACATGTAAATTTCTGCATGTGTATTGAAAGCATTCGAAGCGTGAAAGTATTTACTCATACTGCACCATTTAATGTATACTGCACCATTTTAGAAGTGTGAAAATATTTATGAATTATTTATATTATAAATGTGTGCATATTTTTTCTATTACATTATAAAGATATATTTGAAACCTTATAAAAAAAAAGAAAAATATTAAAGGGTTAGTTCACCCAAAAATAAAAATAATGTCATTTATTACTTCAATTGTCGTTCCACACCCGTAAGACCTTCGTTAATCTTTGGAACGCAAATTAAGATATTTTGGTTGAAATCCTGATGGCTCAGTGAGGCCTGCATAGCCAGCAATGACATTTCCTCTCTCAAGATCCATTAATGTACTAGAAACATATTTAAATCAGTTCATGTGAGTACAGTGGTTCAATATTAATATTATAAAGCGATAAGAATATTTTTGGTACGCCAAAAAAAACAAAACAAAAAAAAAAACAACTTAATTAGTGATGGCCGATTTCAAAACACTGCTTCAGGATGCTTCGGAGCGTTATGAATCAGCATGTTGAATCAGCGGTTCGGAGCTCCAAAGTCATGTGATTTTAGCAGTTTGGTGGTTTGACATACGATTCGAATCATGATTCAACACAAAAGATTTATAACGCTCCGAAGCTTCCTGAAGCAGTGTTTTGAAATCGGCCATCACTATATAAGTTGTTATTTAGTTTTTTTGGCGCACAAAAAATATTCTTGTCACTTTATAATATTAATATTGAACCACTGTACTCACATGAACTGATTTAAATATGTTTTTAGTACATTAATGGATCTTGAGAGAGGAAATGACATTGCTGGCTATGCAGGCCTCACAGAGCCATTAGATTTCATCAAAAATATCTTAATTTGTGTTCTGAAGATTAACGAAGGTCTTACGGGTGTGGAACGGCATGAGGGTGAGTAATTAATGACATTATTTTCATTTTTGGGTGAACTAACCCTTTAATAGGCATATAAATGTACAGTGACTGTTTCTGTTGCAAAAAACTATTTGGGGTCATGATATGAGAAATCAAATTTCCTTCGTCTTTTTGCATATAAGAGTTCTTTGTATCATTACATCCTGCAAGTTCCATAACTTGAAACGGCCTCGTCATCAATAATATATATATATTATTATACATATACATATATATATATATACATACACACACACACACACACAATCGTACCATTAAAAATCTTTTTATTTATTGAACATATATAAAAGTTATTAGTAGACAAAGAACAATTCAAATAAAATAAAAAAACAAAACAAAGCTGCAAAAAAAGTTTGGAACAGAGATAGCATGTGATGTCACAGGGGCACAATCATTTGCATATGGCTGCCTCTGGAGCAAGACAACAACGCCTACTTTTACATCATCGCATAGTTGTCCCGCCCAATGGTGTTCAGTCGATGAGCAGCGAGTGGATCTAAAGTAGGTGTACTGTACATGTTTGTACTGTACATCTTACCAGCGATACGATACTGGCTTTAGCCAAAACATTTTGCTCAAAGATCAGAAATCAACTGCTCTGGAATCAGCAAGAACCCCTGCAAAAATTATAAGTAACATATTTCATTTTTAAACCTGGTAACGAGTTAAATTCAAAATGAATAATCCTAGTATTTTTACTTCAAAGAACGCCGTCTTTATAATGGCTGAAGCTGTCAATCACGCAGTGCAAGCTTGCCAAAACTTTCATTATAGTGACGTTCTTACAAACAGGAACACACTAAATACCAATACTGAATTTCATGCAAAATGGCAATAAATAAATAAATAAAAATACCATTTGCATGAGTGGAAAGTGATGAAAATGATGTGTTCTGAAAAAAGAAAACAGGTTAAAGAAAAAAAAGGCAATTTTAATTTTAAATAAAGCAATTTTCTTGTCTGCTGAGTCTATGGTTTAAAAGATCGAACAACTTTTATTGTTCTATTATTCATAGAAAGCCCACTTAGTTCCAAAATAGTTTATTAAAAACATAGTTGAGATATTCTCAGCACCTATTTTAGACATCAAATGTCTTTTTATCTTCATAATGACCTTTTACTGTCTGTTCATGGGCATAATTACATGCAAAGCATAAAGACTGATGTAGGAGCATTCCTGCTCCTTACTGAGAAGGGAGTTCTATCAGTTATTTAAAATGGAAAATTGTGCCAGTATTATACATGTCCAGATTAGCGAATCAAAGAGAACATATCGAGCAGGTGTGGAAATGAGTCAAGATGTCGCCTTCCCACCTTCGTTCTGTAACGTCGATCCCACATCTAGCCAAGTCGCCTACACTCTCAAGGTTAATGCGACAGACACCTTTGTCACCACAGCTCTTGTGAGATATGCTGTTCTTTTTTTAAATAGAGGTTAGAGTTGTTTTTATAACTCTGAAGTTAGACTGACATTCTGTATAAAAAAACATTAAATAAATAAATAGTTTTTATTATTATTATTATTATTATTCTGATTTGTGCTGACAATTTCTAGCCTACAAACTGTAGGAGGAAAAATGAAAAAGTATTTTATTTATCTACAGATAGAGCTGACAATGTTGAACAGTAGGAGCCTTTTCTTTTTGCCATTCTTTATGTCCCGATGGAATATTGTGCTTTTTAAACCCTCAGGCAATGCTCCAGTATGTTGACCTCATCCATATCTGTTACTTCTGTAGTGAAGCTGGGTGCAGGACGCAAGTCAGCGATAAGAGTTTCATTCTGCCTCACTCGATCACACTTCTGAAGCTCCTATTTTGATTTATGCTTTCTTGCATCCTAGAATTTATTTAAGGATTTTTTTAAGTATTCATAAAGCTGTGGTGTTGTTGCTCACATATTGATTGTCCAAGATGCCCTGGGGCGCCTTTAGAGAATTTAAAGCAAGAAAATAGCTCAGGTGGAAAAAAAAAAAAAAAAAAAACTAGTTTTTCCAGGTTTCTCCTAGTAAGGGTACCAGCCTGGAGTTTGTGTACTGAAACTCTGCTTTACTGTATATGCCAAAAATAGGAAGCATAAAATTAAAATCAAGACAGAACTGTAGATTTTTCTGCAAAAAGCTCTGCGATGCACATACACAACAATCAAACTTAAAGTCAACTGAATTTCACCATGCAGAACTCCAAAAACAGCAAGAGATAAGTGGTCCATCAATTTCACATCTTAATAATTTCTCCTATGTAATTTTTTGTTTGAGTCTGTCTCAGAGAGAAAAAAGACCCAGTTCAGCTGAAATGCTGCCCTGCAACCAATTTCATTGGCTGAGGTTACAGTGACGGGCACATGTCACACACACGCTAGTTTAAAAAAAGATCTTAAAGGGTTAGTTCACCCAAAAATGAAAATTCTGTCATTAATTACTCACCCTCATGTCGTTCCACATCCGTAAGACCTTCTTTCATCTTCAGAACACAAATTAAGATATTTTTGATGAAATCCGATGGCTCAGTGAGGCCTGCATTGCCAGCAAGACAATTAACACTTTCAACGCCCAGAAAGCTACTAAAGACGTATTTAAAACAGTTCATGTGACTACAGTGGTTTAACTTTAATATTATAAAGCGACAAGAATACTTTTTGTGCACCAAAAAAACAAAGTAACGACTGTATTCAACAATATCTAGTGATGGGCAATTTCAAAACACTGCTTCATGAAGCTTCAAAGCTTTACGAATCTTTTGTTTCAAATCAGTGGTTCGCCGCGTGTATTAAACTGGCAAAGTCACGCCCCCCAGTGGTGAACCATTGAAATTTCAAAACACTTATGATGTAACAAAGCCTCGTTTACTGAAATCATGTGACTTTGGCAGTTTGATACGCGCTCCGAACCACTGATTCGAAACAAAATATACAGTACAGTCCAAAAGTTTGGAACCACTAAGATTTTTAATGTTTTTAAAAGAAGGTTCGTCTGCTCACCAAGGCTACATTTATTTAATTAAAAATACAGTAAAAAACAGTAATATTGTGAAATATTATTACAATTTAAAATAACTGTGTACTATTTAAATATATTTGACAAAGTAATTTATTCCTGTGATGCAAAGCTGAATTTTCAGCATCGTTACTCCAGTCTTCAGTGTCACATGATCCTTCAGAAATCATTCTAATATGCTGATTTGCTGCTCAATAAACATTTATGATTATTTTCAATGTTGAAAACAGTTGTGTCCTTTTTTTTTCAGGATTCCTTGATGAATAGAAAGTTCAAAAGAACAGCATTTATCTGAAATACAAAGCTTCTGTAGCATTATACACTACCGTTCAAAAGTTTGGGGTCAGTAAGAATTTTTATTTTTATTTTTTTTAAAAGAAATTAAAGAAATGAATACTTTTATTCAGCAAGGATGCATTAAATCAATCAAAAGTGGCAGTAAAGACATTTATAATGTTACAAAAGATTAGATTTCAGATAAACACTGTTCTTTTGAACTTTCTATTCATCAAATAATCCTGAAAAAAAATATTGTACACAAATATTTTGTATAATTGTACACATTAAATGTTTCTTGAGCAGCAGATCAGCATATTAGAATGATTTCTGAAGGATCATGTGACACTGAAGACTGGAGTAATGATGCTGAAAATTCAGCTTTGCCATCACAGGAATAAATTACTTTGTGAAATATATTCAAATAGAAAACAGTTATTTTAAATTGTAATAATATTTCACAATATTACTGTTTTTTTACTGTATTTTTAATTAAATAAATGTAGCCTTGGTGAGCAGACGAAACTTCTTTTAAAAACATTAAAAATCTTAGTGGTTCCAAACTTTTGGACTGTACTGTACGTGCTGTGCGATTTCCGCTCAAAAACAAAATAAACACACTACAAAAATGACAGTAGTGTGAAAGCAGCAGTTAAGAAAGCATCTATAGCAATCTAGCTCTGTACTGACATCTTGTTAACAGATGAGGGTAATTAAAATTACACTGTTATGATAGTTTGATTGTAAAGTACTGTATATTATGAGACTATAGACCAGGGGGGTGTCCAATCCTGCTAATCAACGGTCTTACTATGCATTCTAGAAACTTCCAGGCAGGTGTGTTGAGACAAGCTGGAACTGAACTCTGCAGGACAGTGGCCCTCCAGGACCGAGCTTGGACATCCCTGCTATACATTATCCAGCTATATAAGACTATAGTTTGAATTAATCCCTTTTCTTTGCATGACACATTGACATTATAGTACAGAATAGCTCTTTCGGCATTATCCTGAACATTGTATAAACATTAATTGGGATAGTTCACCCAAAAATGAAAATATGATGTTTATCTGCTTACCCCCTGGGCATCCAAGATGTGGATGACTTTGTTTCTTCAGTAGAACACAAATGATGATTTTTAACTCCAACCGTTGCAGTCTGTCAGTCGTATAATGCATGGCAATGGTAACAAAATCTATAAAAGTAAAAAAAAAACATGCACAAATCCAAATTAAACCCTGCTGCTCGTGACGACACATTGATGTCCTAAGACACGAAACGATCGGTTTGTTGCGAGAAACCGGAACAGTATTTATATCATTTTTTACCTCTAATACACCACTATGTCCAACTGCCTTGAGCTGCCTCGAGGTGTGTACGTGACTGGCCGTAGTTTACGCAAACTCCGGAAGTGATCTCTCAAGTCAAGTCAAGTCACTTTTATTTATATAGCGCTTTTTACAATGCAGATTGTATCAAAGCAGCTTTACATTGATAACTGGTACATAGTTTTTGCTGCACAGCAGCTCTTCAAGAATTGTGTCAATGCAGGCAGATCAAAGCACTGTTGAATAAATGTCAAGAATACTGTTGAATATCAAATGTCAAGTCAAATGTCAAGTGTCCCCAACTAAGCAAGCCAAAAGCGACAGCGGCAAGGAACCCAAACTCCAACAGGTGACATCAGGTGGCAAACAAGTGGCAAATAGGTGTTAAAATGGAGAGAAAAAAAAACCTTGGCAGAAACCAGGCTTAGTCAGGGGGCCAGTTCTCCTCTGGCGAACAGTGCTTTGTTACGATTCAGGTTGCTATCATAAATCTGATAGGATCGCAACATTCAAAGTATTTATTTCAGTTCCGTCCAGTTGAGGATCGTATTCATCACGCCGGTATGGACGGTTTGTTGAGGAACTGTGGCTACTGGCTGTCGTGCCGATGAGGCCTTCACAGTGGATGATCTAGTCGACTCGATCTCTGCTGATACTTCAGGGCTGCGTTGTGGTCATGTCCAATTGAGGATCGTATTCATCACGCCGGTATGGTCGGTGTATACATCACTCATTGTTTACACAGTGCACAAACATAGGTACAACGGCTAAAAAAAAATGGTAATTACTTGCCCTTATCCGGAATGTTCAAACCGACTTAAAACTAAAAGATTACGTTCTCTCGCGCGAACTCATTCGGGAGTGGTGACTTTCCACTTTTTCCCAACTTCTGAGCCTGCTCGCCTGAAGTTATGGTTGATTGCTCTTTGGCTGGATATCAACACACTCATTAACGTACTAAAGTTGTTGAGGGTCTACAGCGATCATTTTTCCCCTGATGATTTTACATACCCAGGAGAGGATCACGTACGACTTAAACCATCAGTTGTGCCTTTGGTTTTTCCACATCCAACTGGGGTATGAAAACAAGATCTTTGCATGTGTCCTTTTTATTTGTAAAGCTGTCCTTATGAAAAGTAACAAAATAAAATGAAGTTTTGATGTAATAAAACCATGTTTTTTAGTGGTTTACTTACATTTGTATAACAACTGTTGTACTACAGGCTCCATGTTTAAACTACGCCAGTCGTGTACACACCGGATGCCATGCACGCACTCAGGCAGTTGGACATAGTGGTGTTTTAGAGGTAAAAAATGATATAAATACTGTTCGGTTTCTCACACAAACCGATCGTTTCGTGTCTTAGGACATCAATGTGTCGTCACAAGCCGCAGGGTTTAATTTGGATTTGTCTGTGCATGTTTTTTTTACTCTCATAGATTATGTTCCCATTGCCATGCATTATACGACTGACAGACTGCAATGGTTGGAGTTAAAAATCATCATTTGTGTTCTACTGAAGAAACAAAGTCACCTACATCTTGGATGCCCTGGGGGTAAGCAGATAAACATCAAATTTTCATTTCTGGGTGAACTAGCCCTTTAATTTCATGTGTCATAGAACGGAAGAGAGGCTCTCACGAGTGTGTGTAAACGTCACATCCTTTTGATTTTCCCAGTGAATTGTCCTCAGTCCTTCACATAAAAATCAGTCTACAGGCTTTCATAGATTACCTAGAAAGTAAGGGAAGATCTCATTTTTTAAGTTTCATTACAAGCTGTTCACACATTGGCAATAAAAAAGCGATTACTACATGAATATTCTTACATATAGCCCCTTGTAACAATGTCACAAGTCTGCAATCATTAGCCAGATATTTTAAAATAAACTAACTCAAATATTACCAAAACCAAACTAAATTCATTTTTATTTTATGCCAACAATTGCACATTTGTATCCATTTTCCCCCCTAGTGAACTGTACGTCTGAGACAAAGATATTTAACTGAAACAACAAACTGAAAATGCAAAACATACAAAGGCAATTTAATATCACAAAACATAAAAACCATATAACTATAACACTACAAATACCTGACATTGCAAAGACATGATCTTTGGAGGAATAAAAACAGCACACAAAAAGCACTGTAGGATTCATTAGCTTAATCCAGGATTATTGTGCTTGTTTTGATGGTTAATCAAGCATTGGCTTATGCCATGGCATGGGTTTGCATAATACTTCAGATTTAACAAAGGAAGGAAGAACTGTATTATCCAAATCGAAAAAAAAGAAGAAGACAGAAACCACATAAGAGCCATTCCCCAGTGTTTCTATCAGTGATATCAGATGTGAGAGCTACTGTACAATACCACTGGTAGCTCTCTTTCTTAATGACACGTACCCTTATCAAAATTCATTCTTTACACACAATTAAAACACTGATCCTCTCATCCTCATTACGATCTTAATTTGTTCGCCATGTTGAACATCTCTATTCTTTCTCGTAAAATCTAGCCTCATTGCTCAAAGAAGTCAGAACGTTATGTGTCAGCTATACCAACACATTAACAATCAGTCGTGAACCGTGACTGCTTTATAATGGTAATAAAATGTGCACATTTATAAAACAGAGAAATTTATGATCCAATATATGTCATGTGATCTTGCATCATCCATGTAAATGAGCATGTAATGTGTAGCCTATACCTGCTCCATTTACCTGTAAAATATCGATATACATACTGTCATACAACTAGTAAAACTATTGAGTCCAAGCTAAACTCAACATCATTGCAGAAGCAAGTCTACCTCTTTTTTGGTTAAAATTCATCTTGTTTTGCCTTTTCACATA
Source organism: Megalobrama amblycephala (assembly GCF_018812025.1). NCBI lineage: Eukaryota > Metazoa > Chordata > Actinopteri > Cypriniformes > Xenocyprididae > Megalobrama > Megalobrama amblycephala. Next base: position 14,761,083 of record NC_063048.1, on the reverse strand, counting down.
TTTAGCTGCCTAATATAATATGTAGCACAGTGTTTATGCATCATAATTTTAATAAATTCAATATTTTCATCATTTTGTTTACTTTTGTACAATAAGCAGCTTTGATACTTTGTTGCATCACAATTTATCATCGTCAGGAAAATCCAGGTCCTGAAGCAAAACCAGTCGAGAAGCACAGAGTATATATATATATATATATATATATATATATATATATATATATATATATGTAATATGTATATTATTTAATAAAACCCTTTGCACTGCATAATCTGTGGTGTTGCATGGTATAAGAAATGGCTTTTCATCCTCAGCATATTTTATTTTTTCACTACAAAATTACTGTAATATGTTTATGGCAGACAAGTAATTTGCACACATAACAGAGAGGATGCGGTGAAGATTAATACCCCACTTTATTTTAAGTGAAAATGCTTATTACCACGGAGACTGCCTGGGGAGAAACAGATACTCATCTTTCATTAAAACATCCACTGCTAAATGCACACGGCCTACAGCTTTGCACAACATCCATGGACCTGAAAACACACCGACTGTTGCTTTCTGAATGCGATCAATATGGTTATTCAGTTCAGCGCGATAACCAATGAAAGCTGGCTTGCAAAATGCAAAATCTGCTCAGACCAGTTGTATTAAAGACTTGGTTACCTTAATGAATTATTCGAGATCCAGATCATTAAAAAAAAAATAAAAAATAAAAACCACTGGATCAGACCACAATAATATAATATGGATAAGTAGCTTATAAAAATGCATCACTCCATTTTAAAGTCCAGTCATGCATTTATTTTAAGCCCAATAAATGTGGGCTTGTTAGTGAATATTCCACACTAATCAACATGTCTCTCAATGCCACATGGAGCACAAATCCTGAAAACATGAGGTTGAGGTGAGTCAAACAAGTCAGAATATTCAGTGTACAGTCAAAAAAATAACACAGTCCCATGAGTGAAGGACTGTTTTAATCACTCAAATGATCTTTGGTAATAAATGCTGACTTACAAGTCTAAAGTCTCACATTTGCCCTCCTCAAGTGTAACAAGTCATACTGAGATATGTCTTCTGGCACTCAAACTGTTCAGTTTTAATTAGTAACAGATATCGCCCCCACAAATACCCAGCATTCCAATTTTCCACAAGAGTGTTTCTCTATCAGCAAAAACGGCCTTTACCCAGATAGAAAGAACTGCAGAGCGCAATGGAGATTGCTCACATATGTGTATCAGATTCAGAACATCGACTCTCATGTCAAGAAAGGAAATGATTTTAAAAAGCTAGACATAAAAGCTAGATTGTTTCATTTGTAAACAGGTGATGATGCCAATAAAGCAGGCTAATGTGATCTATAGACGTTAAATGTTTATGTGTACGGTGCTCTAATGGCTATATTCCTTCTGAATGCTTCGATTGTGGTATTGGCGATAAAAACAATCATCAGTTCTTTTTTCTGCAATTCTTTTTTAAATCAATGTTAAGTGAGCCCATGTAAAACAAAATCTGCCATTTTGGTTTGTGCTGAATTTTAAAAGGAAAGGAAAACATTTACTTGTATTTGTAGCTCTTTTGTACTTTTACATTGGAATGGAACATCTTGTAAGGAAATTTAGTTCATCATCATTTTTTTTTTTTTTTTTGGACTATCAAGTCAGAATGAAGTATAGGAATAAAATTAACAACTGCTGCATGCAAATGAGCTGAAGATGATAAAAAGGCTGATGTACTTTGTAATTTTCCTCAAGTCATTTGTAGCGCATGAGGGCTGCTAATGTTTATTCAACAAGAAAATGCTCCAAAATTCCCAGAGTTCATTTTTTAAAACAGTTTGTAAGACATGTAAGGTTGATTCTTATACTGCAACAAGAATAATATATATTTATATTATTCTTATATATATATATATATATATATATATATATAACGAATGGAGACTCAGGCAGGAGATCCAAGTGCAGCATTTATTTACAAGTGAGAGTGGTCGTACTGGCAGGGTCAAAACAGGAACAAACAGGAACAGTGAGGAACAGGCAGAGTCATAGTCAAGGGACAGGCAATGATCAGGGCAGGCAGCAACGGGTCAATAAACAGGAAACAGGCAACAAACAGGCAGACAGGAATAATAATGCTCGGAAATGACACACTGGGTAATCAAGACTTCGCCGTGTGGTGGTGTGTGTGAAAGTCCTTTATAGTCCTGGTAATGATCTGCAGCTGGGTGTGGTGATCAGTGTGGAGTGCTAGGCTGTATGTGGCAACAGGTGATTGGTGTAGAGTGTGTGCATGTGACTGATGATGACTGGCAGAGAGGATGATGGGAAATGTAGTCCGGAACTTAACAGGATTCGTGACAATACACACACACACACACACACACAACCATTCAAAAGTTTGGGATCGGTAGATTTTTAATGTTTAAACGTAGTCTCTATATGCTCACCAAGACTAAATGTATTTGATTAAAAATAAAAAGAAATATTTTGAAATATTATTACAATTTCAAATAATTGATTTCTATTTTAATATATTTTAAAATGTACTTTATTCCTGTGATACTAAGCTGAATTTTCAGCATCATTACTCCAGTCTTTAGTGTCACATGATCCTTCAGAAATCATTCTGATATATCATTCAGAAATCATGCTTAATTAACATTTCTTATTATTATCAATGTTGAAAACAGTTGTGTACAATTTTTTTCAGGATTTATTGCATTCTTGCTGAATAAAAGTATTTATTTCTTTAATTTCCTTTAAAAAAAATCTTAATGACCGGTAGTGTATAATGTTTTATTTTTGCATCACAGGAATAAATTATATTTTAAAATATATTCAAATAGAAAATAATACAATATTTATATAATAATTAATGATAATATATATATATATATATATATATATATACAGTACAGTCCAAAAGTTTGGAACCACTAAGATTTTTAATGTTTTTAAAAGAAGTTTCGTCTGCTCACCAAGGCTACATTTATTTAATTAAAAATACAGTAAAAACTGTAATATTGTGAAATATTATTACAATTTAAAATAACTGTTTTCTATTTGAATATATTTCACAAAGTAATTTATTCCTGTGATGGCAAAGCTGAATTTTCAGCATCATTACTCCAGTCTTCAGTGTCACATGATCCTTCAGAAATCATTCTAATATGCTGATCTGCTGCTCAAGAAACATTTAATGTGTACAATTGTACAAAATATTTGTGTACAATATTTTTTTTCAGGATTATTTGATGAATAGAAAGTTCAAAAGAACAGTGTTTATCTGAAATCTAATCTTTGGTAACATTATAAATGTCTTTACTGCCACTTTTGATTGATTTAATGCATCCTTGCTGAATAAAAGTATTCATTCCTTTAATTTCTTTTCAAAAAAATAAAATAAAAATTCTTACTGACCCCAAACTTTTGAACGGTAGTGTATAATGCTACAGAAGCTTTGTATTTCAGATAAATGCTGTTCTTTTGAACTTTCTATTCATCAAGGAATTCTGAAAAAAAAAGTTTCTTGAGCAGCAGATCAGCATATTAGAATGATTTCTGAAGGATCATGTGACACTGAAGACTGGAGTAACGATGCTGAAAATTCAGCTTTGCCATCACAGGAATAAATTACTTTGTCACATATATTTAAATAGTACACAGTTATTTTAAATTGTAATAATATTTCACAATATTACTGTTTTTACTGTATTTTTAATTAAATAAATGTAGCCTTGGTGAGCAGACGAAACTTCTTTTAAAAACATTAAAAATCTTAGTGGTTCCAAACTTTTGGACTGTACTGTATATATATATATATATATATATATATATATATATATATATATATATATTTTTTTTTTTTTTTTTTTTTTTTTTTTTTTTTTAATAGATTCAGCCTTGGTCAGCAGAAGAGACCTTTTTAAAAAAAAAAAAAAAAAAAAAAAATTAACAATCTCACAGCCTATTGAATTCCATAGTTTTCTGTATCAAGACATAATAAAAAAATCATCTGGTCCTTGGCAAACCTCAGATGAACAACAACACATGACATATCACACTGTGTCATTATTTATTTAACAAAAATAAAGCCAAGATGGAAAAGTCATGGATGACAAACTAGGGACACCCTATGATTCAGTTTCTCATAGATCCACATTTAGCAGCAATAACTTAAAGTAATCATTTTCTGTATGACTTTATCGGTCTCTCGCATCATTCTGGAGGAATGTTGGCCCATTCTTCTTTACAATGTTGCTTCAGTTCATTGAGGATTGTGGGCATGTGTCTACGCACAGCTCTCAACACAGCTTTTCAGTCGGGATGAGGTCTAGACTTGATTGGGCCATTGCAACACCTTGATTCTTTTCTTTTTCAGCCATTCTGTTGTAGATTTCATGTCATTGTCCAGTTGCATGATCCATTTTTGGCCAAGCTTTAGCTGTCGGAAATGGCTTCACATTTGACTCTAGAATACTTTGGTACTTTGGTCTTGTCTGTCCAAAGAATTTTATTTCAAAAGTTTTGCGGTTTGTCCAGATGCAACTTTGCAAACCTAAGCCGTGCTATCATGTTCTTTCTAGAGAGAAAAGTCTTTCTCCTGGCAACCCTTCCAAACATGCCATACTTGTTCCATCTTTTTCTAATTGTACTGTCATGAACTTTATCATTTAACATGTTAACTGAGGCCTGTAGAGTCTGAGGTGTTGCTCTTCGGTTATTTGCAATTTCTCTGAGCATTACACGGTCTGACCTTGGGGTGAATTTGTTGGGACGTCCAGTCCTGGGAATATTGGTGTCTGTTTTGAATGTCTTCCACTTGTGAATGATCTTCCTCACTGTAGAATGATGGACTTCAAATTGTTTGGAAATGGCTGTTTAATCCTTCCCAGACTGATGACTGCAACAATTGCTTCTCTGTCATTGCTGATGTCTTTCCTCCTTGACATTGTGTTAACACACACCTGAATGCTCGCTCTATCATTGCTGATGTCTTTCCTATGTATATATATATATATATATATATATATATATATAGCTGTGTCTTATTTAGTTCATTGTTATCTCCTACATTTATCCTCTGTGTTCATGCATTCATGATTAAAGTCATTTTTGAATATGTTCCTATTTCGTGCATATTCTACAACACCAAACTGTTACTCATATTAGATTTGAGGTTATCTATATGAGCTCTTAAACATTTACTACATGCACTTTTAGTAGATATACAATTAAAATATATAGGGCCAGATTTACTAAACGGGGGGAAATTAGCATGAGAGCGCAATTCCACAAATGCACCTGGGAGTGGCACATTTTGCGTGTGATCTACTGCTGACGTGCAATTTAAAGAACAATCAAATATTTTACATAATGACCAACACAATCTACCAAGAGCAGTGCAAATTAGCGTTGGGTCACAAATGAGCAAAGCGGGTCAACACAGGAACAAATTGTTACATGTAATCTGTACACATATTTTACACACATTAGCAGCAACAATTGCAGCCATGTCGCAAAACGAGTTAAGACATGCTTTTTTTGAGCGTTAAATAATGGCGCGAATACCAGTAAATTGACTAGTGCGAACATTAGTAAATCACGTTGCGTGATTCATTTAAATACTCTCCTCCCATAAATGTTGCGTCTGAAAGGGAAACTCTTACAAATGCATATACAATAAGGTCAGCCGCAAAAACAACTCAGTCCACACCTTTTCAGCGCTAATTTTGCACTGCGTGTCTTTAGTAAATCCCAACAGTAGTTTTTTAATGCTAAAAGAGGGTTTACAGTCATTTTCTTCCAGACAAAAAAAGACTCTTCCTACACAATTTTTGTTCAATCAAATGTTCTCTAGAATGAGAATATCCCACCCCCTAATACAAGGGTGCAGACTCGGTCCTGGAGGGCCACTGTCCTGCAGAGTTTAGCTGCTTTGACACCTAATCAAACACACCTGAACCAGCTAATCAGTTAATTCAGGATTACTAGAAGGCAGAGATTGTATATTATAGTGAGATGATATAGGGGTCTGTATATCTTACCATTGGAGAAAGCGTAATGGCTAATTTAATCACGTGCACCTCTCAGCCTATCATGTAATGGCAGTGACATCAGTCGCAACATTCACTAGTCTGCCTTCTCTTAAAAAATACATTTTTATCAAGCTAAAATCTACATATAGTTCCCAACGAAGTATTATTTAGTGTAAAACATGTTGAAGTTTAGCAAACAGGCTATCGATTAATTGAAATGATTAAGCTATTTCACCACAAAAGTTGTTTAATCAGCATAGTGAAGCCTCTCATCCATTGACATCCATTCAAAAAACAGCCTCTGGTCTCCTTCCCTGCGTACCGCCAGAGGCGGAGCGTTAGCATTAGCCGTTACGCTTTTTTGGCTAAAGGTTGCAGGCTTGCCTTTCAGTGGTTTTGTATAAGGCTAGAGACAGGTGAGTTTTATCATGGTTGGAGCTAAATGCTGCAGGACAGTGGTCCGATTTTGCCCACTCCTGGCCTAATACCACCTACACTCTAAAAAATGCTGGGTTAAAAACAACCCAAGTCGGGTTGAAAATGGACAAACCCAGCAATTGGGTTGTTTTAACCCAGCGGTAGGGTTAAATGTTTGCCCAACCTGCTGGGTAGTTTTATTTAACTCAACTATTGTTTAAAAATGACTGTATTGCTTAATTAAAATTAACCCAAAGTATGTTGGAAATGAACATTTATTAATGTTCAATGAATAATTATTAAACAATAAACATTTATTAAATTGCTTATTAATAAATTTATATTAATAAACTATTAAACTATTAAATTTATATTAATAAAATATTAAAGCTTATTAATAAACATTCACCTTTTGTCTATTATTGTTGCCTCTAATTGCATCTGGTTTTTAATTTCCCAACTATTTTGGGTTCATTTTAAGCTAGCCATATAGCAATTTTTAAACAATAGTTGGTTTAAATAAAACTACCCAGCAGGTTGGGTACACATTGGGTAAACATTTAACCCAACCGCTGGGTTAAAACAACCCAATCGCTGGGTTTGTCCATTTTCAACCCAACTTTTTGGGTTGTTTTTAACCCAGCATTTTTTAGAGTGTACAAATGACTAGCAGTCATGTTTTGTGTCTGATGTTACTATTAAAATGAAATGGCTTGCCAAGTCATTTCATGCTCTCTCAACTGTATTCCTTAATCTTCAGTTATTGCCATTTAAAAAAAAAAAAAAAGTTTGTCAGTTTGTTTGCATGTTTGTTCATTTAGTTTCTTTCTGATTGCATGTAGATGAAAAAAGCCCATGTGACAGCCAATACTTTTAGCCAGATAAATGGCAGTAGTTTTAAAATGCCCAACGAGCCAACATGATTATATTGTTTTGGCGCCGGTATTGATTCATCAGCCTGTGACTCACATTGATCCGTAATGCAATTTATAGCAAGCGGCTCTGATGATTTGACCTCATCAACAGCTCTGCTCATCTGAGGGGATGAATTGTAATATGGTAGCAACAAAGGTTTTACAGATTTAAAGAGTACCTATTATGCTTTTTTACATTTTCAACCTTCTTTCGTTTGTAAATGTTGCAGTTTGAGAAAAAATCGCCTGCAAAGTTAGAAAACAGAAGTTTTAATGACTGTCAAGTGATATAAACAAAGTAACCACCTTGAATACACTTCTGTGCACAAAAATAACAAGATAATACATAAAAAAGAACATAACAGATATGCATAATGTATTTAAAACGTAGAAAAAATATTCTTGAATATAATATTCTTGATCACAATATTCATGATTCAAAAAATTTAAAACTACACTGTAAAAACTCTTTTTGTTTATTTTTGCATGGCGCTTTTATTTAACAAAATTTGAGATAACCTTTTTTAATTTAGTTAGTTCAAATACATTGGACATGTTTCTTTTTTTGAGACACTTTTTTTTCTCTTCAATTACAATCTCTGGACGGCTACCCCACAATGGCAATTAATTTTAATTAAGAACATGTTTATAGGTGAGTCATGGCACCATTGTGTATTTTTCATGCGCATTTGCATACACATTAAACATCTTCTCTCACATCTTATTCTTGCTGCACAGCATGTGCTGTCGCATTGTTTTCTTTTTATTTTCTTTTGTTATTTTCAGTTATTGCGGATGAATGATACATCCGTGTAAACTGCCAATCATATGTCAGTTGTAATCGTCCTTGTCATAAGTGCGGTTCAGCAATGTCAATCAAATTCACATTTCCTGGTGTAACCATGATAAATTGTGTGTATGACTGAGAGGTCTGATCCTCAGCAGACTCCAGCGGTACAATGAAGAAACCACTTCTAACCTGATATCCACATAGACGCTTCTGTCCCCTTCAACACCTGACAGATAATATTTCATCATTTTTTCTAGATACGGAGAGTGGCGAGACTTTATGTCCAGGGGCACATTGTGTGTTTACACCCCTGGGTTGAGGTTGAATAGTGTTCTGCACTGCCCTGCCACTGGCCATATGTACACTTTTAGATGGTGGTGCCCCTGAGGCATCATCTGCCTTGTATCCTGAAGCACTTTACAACAAAAATAAGAGGAAATCGAATGTCAATTGGGTGTTTTTTGCTGCCTCCTGTGGTGCTGTGCCACTAGTTATTTCTCAACATAGCCAACAAAACATCCTCATCAAGAAGCAATCATAATCAACCCTATGATGAAAAGGTTAAGAAATGCCCAGCAAGCTTGTCACTGCATTGTGCTGATATATTTATCTATACTTAACTTACAAAAAAAAAGAAAAGAAAAAAATACTTTTTTACAGTAAAAAAAAAAAAAAAAAAAACTGGCAGCTGTGGTTGCCAGAACTGTACCATAAAAAAAATATGGTAGCAACAAAGATTTTATGGATTTAAAGAGAAACACAGAGAAACGGGAATGTACACTTCACAATATTCTTCATTTAAATAATTCCTGCTGGAGGCATATGCAGGAGGGAGGGAGGGAGGGGGGTGGGGGCAGTGTTTCCCAAAAGCATCGTAAGCCTAAGTTGATGGTAGCTCCATTGGTGGCAATGGCTCTGCGATCAACTTGGGTTTACGATGCTTTTGGGAAACGCAGCCCTGGTTGAGTTGCATAGTGTGTTGAAATGCGCGGTTATGGTAAGGGGAATGACATTTCCAAAACACGCTTGAAGCGGTTGACCAATCACAACACACTGTCCTCAGCTGACCAATCAGAGCACACTGCACTTTTTGGAAGAATGGGTTTCATAGAGACAGGAACTAAACAGGGGTACGTTTACCGAAACTATTGTTATCCAACTAAAGTCGCAAGTCGTTATCAGCATATATCAACGAGTCGGTGTTTCCCAAAATTATAGTTCCAACGAACATTCCTTAAACAACATCGCAAAGTTGTGAGGTTGGAACAACAGCTCTCGAGCTGTGATTAGAAGCATAGTTTCTTGTTTGCATGACGTGGACTTAATAAATCCTTATGAGCAAAATAAGCAAGCTGACATTCAGTGCAACCCATATCTTTCATTTCTGAATATATACAATGTTCTGAATATATACAATATGTGAAGTTCACAACGTAATTTCAGGAGGAGTGAACCCATCTAATCTTTCAATTAGTGAAACTCAAACATAATCTCAAGAGGAGGGAACCCTAATCTTTCAATTACATCCAAGCATATAAGCAACTACTCACCCTGCTCTGGCATCAGTTGTTTCGTTATCCCTCCACCTCCCCAACTCCACCACATAAATTAGGCATCTCATCTATCATACTCCTCTTCCATGCACTAATAGTCCCTGGGGGGTATATCCAAGCTCGAGTTGAAGCTGCTTCCTCGAGCCCCTCCACAGCGGACAGCAAGCCAAATACGCTTAACCTTATTAGCTTAAAGATTTTATGAGGAAACGAACTCGTGAAATACAACGTTGGCTGGACGTCTGATGCATATGGCACACTTAACTGGAAACACTTAAGGATTTTCAAAGTCGTCATCTGGTTTGTTGAATTCTACAGGATGTCCAGGAGACGTGTGTGTCACGTTCTTTAACAGTCCGCCTGGAAACAAATGCTGTGAAGCCAAACCCCCTCATGGAAGAATGCCGTCATGTTTACAACTGTGACAACGAGCGCTTACTAGGATCAACTAACTGCTAGATTTTCAAAAGTATGTCAAGTCAAGTCACCTTTATTTATATAGCACTTTTTACAATGCAGATTGTGTCAAAGCAGCTTTACAGTGATAACTGGTATATAATTTTGGCTGCACAGCAGCTCTTAAAGAAAATGGTGTCAATGCAGGCAGGTGCAAAGCACTGTTGAATATCAAATGTCAAGTGTCCCCAACTAAGCAAGCCAAAGGGGACAGCGGCAAGGAACCCAAACTCCAACAGGTGACATCAGGTGGCAAACAGGTGTTAAAATGGAGAAAAAAACCTTGGGAGAAACCAGGCTTAGTCGGGGGGGCCAGTCCTCTGGCGAACAGTGCTTTGTTACGATTCAGGTAGCTATCATAAGTCAGATGGGATCGCAACAGCCAAAGTATGTGAAGTTTGCGGCTCTGTTGTTGCCGTAAACTTGCACAATGTTCTTGAATTAATAATTTATTAGATGCACACTGGTCTGTTATTGTAGGGACTTTGTAATCAACTTTTGAATGTAATCAACTTTACATTTTCACGCCCCTAAACAGGACGCGGAACAAAACAAACTGTGATTGGTTGCGTGACATGTCAGTCAAATGTCCTCTTGGGCGGTCTTTGGCCAATAAAAGCTGCGGTGGAGTCCAGACCTTCTGCCGTCAGTCTGAAGGTCTGGCTATGGGAGACTACTCCACCGCCTGCATGACATTAACCAACATGGTTGAATGACAAATACAGTTCCGGGAAACAGTCATGCCTAGCTAGTTGATTTCTTCAATGATGCATCGTACTATGGTAGTTAAGCAGCGAATTGCGTCGTTGTACAGGAAAACGCACCCCAGACCGATACAGACAGATTGGGAAGAGAGGTGCTGCAACAATATAAAATTTGAAAAAATAATGTTTTTTGAACATTTAAGAATGAAAACCTATTCTAGAGTCCAAAAACAAAATCAAGACTTTGTAAAAGAGCATAAAATGGCCTCTTAACTTTAAATTTACAGAAATAATTTGATATTTCATAAAATCATTAAAATACCAACCTACTAACTAAAGTATGCTGACATCTGTTTTTTACCTTTATAATACACAACCACCACCACCAAAAAAAAAAAAAAAAGCCACATGATGAATCAAAGCTCAGAAGGGAAAAAAACACAAAAAAAACCCATCATGTTAACAAACAACACTTAATTTAACAAGATAAGATGTAACATAAAGAAACTTGTATGTTATGCTTTGGTTTAATTCAAGTTTCTGTTTCCTTTGTTCTCATTTACCAGCCACTAGTTTGTTTCTATGGTTGTTGATTTGAATTACACACCTGTTTCATTTTCTATTAATTTGCTTCCTCATGTGTATTTAAGCTCTCAGTTCATTCAGTTTCTTGTTCAGTGTTATACGCTTCGCCATTATTTCCATTATTTCGATGAAAAAAAACATGACTTTTTTAATGTACACTGAAAAATGTTTTTTACACTGTAAATACACTGTTTTTTTGTTTGTTTGTTTTTTGCTTTTAGTAAACTAAACTTAATGTACAATGTTTATCCAACTGATTTTGTCCAAGTTTATTTGAATTGACAAAATTCTCAACTTTTTAAGTAAAAGTAAAACTCAAAAAAGCCTGTGCAAAAAAGAAACAAAATATGAGTTGAGATTTTTTACCTATTGCCACACTATCAAGGACTTCATTACCCATAACCCACTGCCTGGTCTAATCAGCCATGATTGTTCACAGCTGTTTGTCATTTGCATTGTTAACTCTGTTTATATAAGGTTGGTTCACTCTGTTATTCACTGTGAGATTTTGTATGTTTCACTGCATGTCTGAGCGTGCTCCCTGGTTTCATGGCTCTTGGGTTTTTTTTGTTGTTTTTTTTTGTTTTTTGGATTTCTTGCCTGTCTTTTGGATTATCCTTTTGCCTGTTCCCTTCCTTGTTTGCTTGATTGGATTGCCTGCCTGGATATTGACCTGTTGCCTGTGTTTTGGATTACATGTCTGGATTGTCCCTCTAATAAAAGCTGCATTTGGATCTCCAACCTTTTGAGTCTTAGAGCAGTACCTAACACTCTGATTGCTGATGTTGTAGTTCTAGCGCTTCTCCTCATGTTCATTTACTTGTTTTTGATACCTAATTTACTAAAGCATGCTTTTATTTCATTTCAATATGGATGTTGTCCAACAAAAAAAATTAACTATAAAATTAATAAATATAGCCAAATTGCGGAAACTGTGAAGACTTTCTGGTAAGGTGCTAGTCTACATTTTGCTGCTCACTTATGTGGGTTTATTATAAACAGCCACTCCTATAAACTTGTGTAGTTTTACTTAAATAGGGTTTTTATCATTAAAATTATATCAATAATAAATTAAAAGACATAGGCTATAGCCTACTTCATACGTGATGCAAGCACAGCAGATGACCTTCTGTAATGTCCACATCTAGAAAACACTCTTCCACCTCTGTAATAAACACAGAGATGTTAGTCCCATCCAAATTGGTACATAAAATCACAAATGGCGAGTGATAATTGTAACTCAAACGTCATTTAGAAAACTAGTCCCATCTGAATAGGGCTATATAAGGGAACATACCATAAACCAATTAAAGGTGCCCTAGATTCAAAAATTGAATTTACCTCAGCATAGTTAAATAACAAGAGTTCAGTACATGGAAATGACATACAGTGAGTCTCAAACACCATTGTTTCCTCCTTCTTATATAAATCTCATTTGTTTAAAAGACCTCCGAAAAACAGGCGAATCTCAACATAACACAGACTGTTACGTAACAGTCGGGGTGTACGCCCCCAATATTTGCATATGCCGGCCCATGTTCCCAACATTATGAAAGGCATTAAGACAAGGGCAGCCAGTATTAACGTCTGGATGTGCACAGCCGAATCATCAGACTAGGTAAGCAAGCAAGGACAATAGCAAAAAATGGCAGATGGAGCAATAATAACTGACATGATCCATGATATCATGATATTTTTACTGATATTTGTAAATTGTCTTTCTAAATGTGTTGTTAGCATGTTGCTAATGTACTGTTAAATGTGGTTAAAGTTACCATCGTTTCTTACTGTATTCACGGAGACAAGAGCCGTCGCTATTTTCATTTTTAAACACTTGCAGTCTGTATAATGCATAAACACAACCATTCTTTATAAATCTCTCCAACAGTGTAGCATTAGCCGTTAGCCACGGAGCATAGCCTCAAACTCATTCAGAATCAATGTAAACATCAAAATAAACACTGTACTTACACGATTAGACATGCTGCATGACGAACACTTTGTAAAGATCCATTTTGAGGGTTATATTAGCTGTTTGAACTTTTTTTATGTTGTTTAAGGCAAGCGTGAGCTCTTGGGGCGTGGAGCATGAGATTTAAAGGGCCACACACCCTGAATCGCCTCATTTCTAATTATGCCCCAAAATAGGCAGTTAAAAAAATGAATTTAAAAAAATCTATGGGTATTTTGAGCTGAAACTTCACAGACACATTCACGGGACACCTTAGACTTATATTACATCTTTTAAAAAAAAGTTCTAGGGCACCTTTAACAGGTTTTTACAGTAGCATTTTTACAGTCTTTTAATGTTAAAATTGCAATCTTTTTTGACAGTGTAGTATTTTAGCTCAAACCACACTGCTGAAGAGAGAGAGAGAGAGAGAGAGAGAGAGAGAGAGAGAGAGAAAGAGGATTACCAGCTTGTATTCCTGGTCAATACCTCTTTTGGATTCACAACATGTTAAGGTCATGAGGGAGCACAGATAAGCATATAGATTATTGTTAAATAGGAAATGCCAATACACGCAAGCCATGCCAACCCATGGCTGTTTTCTTTTAATGATCCTCTCAGAGATTCTAAAGAGCCAATAAATGACTGGTGATGGGTGGTTAATCCTGTCTATAGTCAACAGTCTGGCTTAGCAGGTCCTACACTCATCTCTCTTTATCCAGGTTTCATAATTTATTGATAGAAAAACTTACATCCGTTTTCCATAAGCCATCTGTAAATTGGAATTGTGCCTCTCATAAAACGATCTGTTGATACAAGTATCTATTGCATTCTGTGCCGCACATTCAAGCATTACATGAGGGAGTTTTACTCCCTGAACTTAATCTGAAATACTGATGTATACTAATGTTTAGTCTTTTTACCATATGAATTTCTTATGGTATATTACAAAACCCAAGCACACTATAAAAGTTTAAAATTAAAAGCATTTAAAGTGCATGTTTAAAATCGAAAGTGTTTTAGAGTACATAATTTCGTATTTTTCTCTTAAGCAAGACTGATCACACTGATTTAGATTCCTCTTTGTATTCATGACACGTTTATATAATCGCACCGGGTAGTAAAATGATTTACGTAATCATGATCAATGAGGGATATTCTATCAGAATATCCCTCTTGGCAGAAGGATGAAGGAAGTTCAAGCAATTTTCAGAGGAAAACTATCCATCACAGCTCATGTCTTTGGAGAAGCAAAACTAGGCTATATCCAACAGCCTGGAAATCTATTATTTTGCAAATATCTGCCAAGAAGGTCTTTGGCACATCAAGAGCATAATGATGTTGATTATGTTAATTAAATAAAAGATTTAAAATTCCCCCACACTTTTAAAAATCATTTAAACACCATTAGAAAAAGATGTACACTGTTGTTTAAAAGTGATAATATTATAAAAGATTTCTATTTCAAAAGTTTTTCTATTGAAATTTCTATATAGAGTTGCGCAGGTATGATGTCAGAACCTGGAAGTCTAATTCGCCACTGGTTCCTTCAAAATTTTCCTATGGGGTTTTTCAATTTATGAGTAAAATAAAGCCTGTGGTAAACATAACTTGATGATAATTTTGTTCTACAACGTATACTGAACACACTCAGACCCCAAACTGTCTTATCTATTTACTTAATAAAAAAATATGTTTAAAAAAAAGAAAGAAAAAAAAAAGAACATAACTTCAAAATTCACATTTTCTCTATGGGTGTGTGTAATTTCTGTTGTAAAACAAAACGTCAAAGTATCGTCAAGTTATGTTTACCACAGGCTTTATTTTACAGATAAATTGAAAAATCCCATTATAAAACCCCATAGGAAAATCTCAAAGGAACGACCAGCGAATTAGTCTTCTGGGTTCTGACATCATAAATGCGAAAATGAGTTAGCATTTTAGTACTTCCGGTTCTATCGTTCCGAAGTCAATGTTTTTGTTGTTGTTGTTTTTAAATGGGATTTTGGTTAAATGGCTGAAATAACGTCTGTGGTGAACACAAGCTCAAGACACTTTCACATTTTATTCTACATCATAAAATACATCAGTATTACCCCACTCGTGATTTTTTAAAGCTGTTACGTGTCTTGAAAAAGGCTGCTGCTAACAAGTGGCTAAATGGGACTCCAGATGCTGTCACAGAAACGTCATCATGCTGAACAGGTAAGCTCAGTCTGCATTTACAGCCTCATTATGCTTATAATTGTGCTCTCATAAACTATTCTAAGTCAAACTTTCAAGGAAAATGTTGTTTTTTTTTGTTGTTTTTTTAGATAAAAACTGAAAGAATTGTCAGAAGCTTAGTGATGGTGACGTTGAAGTCGTGGGACCATGGTGTAGTTCGTTTATAGCCTACCATTAGCTTTTTACTTTTAGGCGACTGTATTTAGGCTTCAAAATTCATAAATGTTGTGTTCATCTGTGAATATTATCTTGATGGAGAAAACGTGTAACTATCATAAACTTTTGTTGATAACAGAGCTTGTTTTTTTGTGATAATCCAAAAGCCTATGGAAAAATCCTATTGGGTTTTTGTAGAGGGAACCAGTGTGATGATATTTGCCGACTGGCCTACACAGTGATGTCACATTTACCAGTTAAAGGGTTAGTTCACTCAAAAATGAGAATTCTGTCATTAAATATGTCCCTCATGTAGTTCCCCACCCGTAAGACCTTCGTTCATCTTCGGAACACGAGAGTAGCACGACACATGCGTGCGATGCTGACGCCGGAACCGGCCAATAATGAGTCTGTGTTCTGACCTACAAACCCGATTCCAAAAAAGTTGGGACACTGTACAAATTGTGAATAAAAACAGAATGCAATAATGTGGAAGTTCCAAATTTCAATATTGTATTCAGAATACAACATAGATGACATATCAAATGTTTAAACTGAGAAAATGTATCATTTTAAGGGAAAAATAAGTTGATTTTAAATTTCATGGTATCAACACATCTCAAAAAAGTTGGGACAAGGCCATGTTTACCACTGTGTGGCATCCCCTCTTCTTTTTATAACAGTCTGCAAACGTCTGGGGACTGAGGAGACAAGTTGCTCAAGTTTAGGAATAGGAATGTTGTCCCATTCATGTCTAATACAGGCTTCTAGTTGCTCAAGTGTCTTAGGTCTTCTTTGTCGCATCTTCCTCTTTATGATGCGCCAAATGTTTTCAATGGGTGAAAGATCTGGACTGCAGGCTGGCTATTTCAGTACCCGGATCCTTCTACGCAGCCATGATGTTATAATTGATGCAGTATGTGGTTTGGCATTGTCATGTTGGAAAAAGCAAAGGTCTTCCCTGAAAGAGATGTCTGGATGGGAGCATATGTTGTTCTGGAACTTGGATATACCTTTCAGCATTGATGGTGCTTTTCCAAATGTGTAAGCTGCCCATGCCACATGCACTCATGCAACCCCATACCATCAGAGATGCAGGCTTCTGAACTGAGCGCTGATAACAACTTGGGTTGTCCTTGTCCTCTTTAGTCCGGATGACATGGCGTCCCAGTTTTCCAAAAAGAACTTCAAATTTTGATTCGTCTGACCACAGAACAGTTTTCCACTTTCCACTCATTTAAAATGGACTCAAAGTCCATTTTAAATGAGCCTTGGCCCAGAGAAAACGGCTGCACTTCTGGATCATGACCTTTGACCTATAGAGTTTTAGCCGGCAACGGCGAATGGCGCGGTGGATTGTGTTCACCGACAATGTTTTCTGGAAGTATTCCTGAGCCCATGTTGTGATTTCCATTACAGTAGCATTCCTGTATGTGATGCAGTGCCATTTAAGGGCCCGAAGATCACGGTCATCCAGTATGGTTTTCCGGCCTTGACCCTTAGGCACAGAGATTGTTCCAGATTCTCTGAATCTTTGGATGATATTATACACTGTAGATGATGATAACTTCAAACTCTTTGCAATTTTTCTCTGAAAAACTCCTTTCTGATATTGCTCCACTATTTTTCGCCGCAGCATCGGGGGGAACTGGTGATCCTCTGTCCATCTTGACTTCTGAGAGACACTGCCACTCTGAGAGGCTCTTTTTATACCCAATCATGTTGCCAATTGACCTAATAAGTTGCAAATTGGTCCTCCAGCTGTTCCTTATATGTACATTTAACTTTTCCTCCCTCTTATTGCTACCTGTCCCAACTTTTTTGGAATGTGTAGTTCTCATGAAATCCAAAATGAGCCAATATTTGGCATGACATTTCAAAATGTCTCACTTTCAACATTTGATATGTTATCTATATTCTATTGTGAATAAAATATAAGTTTATGAGATTTGTAAATTATTGCATTACTTTTTTATTCACAATTTGTAGAGTGTCCCAACTTTTTTGGAATCAGGTTTGTAGAACCTGGAAGCACTGAACGTAAACAATGTATGAGAATGACACAGAAGAGAAGATATTGTTGAATAAAGTTGTTATTTTTGTTTTGTTTGTTTTGTTTTGTAAGTTTGAACCACTGTAGTCACGTCGACTGTTTTAGTGATGTCTTTGGTACCTTTCTAGATCTTGAAAGTGGTGGTTATATTGCTGTCTATGGACGACGAGTTACATACCTCTCAGATTTCATCAAAAATATCTTAATTTGTGTTCCGAATATGAACAAAGATCTTACAGGTTTGGAATGACATGAAAATTAGTAATTAAAGGGTTAGATCACCCCAAAATGAAAATAATGTCATTTATTACTCACCCTCATGCCGTTCCACACCCGTAAGACCTTCTTTCATCTTCGGAACACAAATTAAGATATTTTTGTTGAAATCCGATGGCTCAGTGAGGTCTGCATAGCCAGCAATGACATTTCCTCTCTCAAGGTGAATCTCAACCATTTTTGAGTAATGGACCCCTGTCATATTTGGAACCATCCTCAAGGACCCCAGAATAAAAGTTGCTTATTGATATCATTAATTTCTTTGTGATGACCAAATGCAATAGAGTAAAATTTACTACTATATTAGTTGACTTGTCCTATATTTAGTCATATTGTCAGTTATATACATAATATCTTCTTCTTTTATGGGAACGTGTATCAAAATATCAAAAATTCATATTCAGATAAGTGATATAAGGACCCCCTGACATTATGTCAAGGACCACTAGGGGTCCATGGACCCCTGGTTGAAACACTTCAAATGTCATATTTAAAAGTTCATATAGTGGTTCAAAAATTAAAGCGACAAGAATATTTTTTGCGCCAAAAAACAAAATAAGACTTATAAGTGATGGCGATCAAAACACTGCTTCAGGACCGGAGCATAATGAATCCGTATGAATCATGATTCATTGCGTTCAAACCGCCAAATGTGAAATATGACTTTGGCGCCCCTCGCTGATTCAACACGCTGATTCACAATGCTCCAAAGCTTCATAAAGCAGTGTTTTGAAATCGGCCATCACTTTATAAGTCATTATTTTGTTTTTTTGGCACACCAAAAATATTCTCGTTGCTTTATAATATTAATATTGAACCACTGTACTCACATGAACTGATTTAAATATGTTTTTTGTACCTTTATCTTGATAGAGGAAATGTCATTGCTGTCTATGCAGGCCTCATGGAGCTATCGGATTTCAACAAAAATATCCTAATTTGCATTCCAAAGATGAATGAAGGTCTTACGGGTGTGGAACGGCATGAGGGTGAGTAATTAATTATTTTCAGTTTTGGGTGAACTAACCCTTTAATGACAGAATTTTCATTTGTGGGTGAACTAACCCTTTAACCACATGATGTGGCTGTGACACAATGAGATAATATCGTGTTTTTGTGTCAATTATGGCAAAACAGAATAAAAACAAAATCGTTTAAAACAGCTGACGAAAAGCAAAAACGAAAGTATTATTACATAAACTTATTGTTTAATGTTTTATGTTTATGCTCACTGGAAGCAGGGCTTGCCGATATCTTGGAAGTGATGTCAAATGACGGGTCACACTGAGGTTGGGGTTGATCGATATATCCCAAGTTCACAGGTAGAATGTCTGACTTTGAGTGGTGTTCCAGATGTTATTTCCAAGAATGAGGTTGAAAAAATCCAAATCCAGAGCTGTCTGGAATGCAGCATAATCACCAGGAAAAACTACAACAAACAATGGCACTCGGGACAAGAAGTAACATAAAGGTCCAGGGACAAACACAAAGAACATATGACACGTCGGTGAGAATAAAAGAATCTTTCGAAAACATTAAAAAAATCTTAAAGACCCCAAACTGTTGAATGTTAGTATAAACAAAAAATTTAAGATATGGTGAGGCTATATTTCATAAATATCAGGGCTATTTGTTTTACAATTTTATTGGGGGAAGTTGTCACATGCATTTCATATTTTGCAATTTTATCCAATTGAATACAATTCCAAAACAATAGTTGGATACTAGTTGGAAAAACAGGGCTTAGATTGAGCCAGGATTAGGCCATAGTTCAATTAGGACATTTAAGTAGGCTAGATTTTATAAACATGCTTTAGAAAAAAAAAAAGATATGTCAAGTTGCTTTCAGTTAAAACAGTGTCAACCTGTGAAAACATGCCCCACTAGTATCTTGTCTTCTGGATTATAATGGTTAAAATGTAATTTTATTTTATTTTTATTTTTTTTGGCAAAAATCTTTACAAAAATGTACAGTACTTGATTCAAGAAAATAAGTAAATAAATCACAGTCAAGGTTGGTGCTATAACTAAATCTTTGCACTGTAACTATTAGAAGTTACTTTTCATAACGACAAACAAAATATCTTTTAAAATTAACTAAGCCACGCAGAGTGAAAACACTCTGAAAGGCAATGAGTGAAAAGAGGAAGTGAGGTTTTTGGCTTGATAGAGCCTCCAGAGTCATAAACACTCAAGGTTGTCGGCCTTATGCACGGATGAATGTACTCAGGTCCACTTCACTAATGAAAGAAGTCATGACTATTCTTGAATACACACACACACACACACACATGAACACCCAAACACAAAAACTCACATAAACACCAGAAGCTATCAAATTAATTTCTGAAGCAGTGCAGTTTAAATCTGAATCCCTTCTGCAGCCCTGACCTGCTGCCAATGTATATTTAATCAAGATGAATGACCTTTTTTGCAGTCTTTGTGTTTTCTGCAGCCCGACCAATGAAATACATGGCCTTCGCTTTAAGTGATTGCTTCTGGAAGGCGAGGGAGCGGATTCATTCATTTCAGGACATTGAAATGTTTTCACAAGCACGGATTCACTGTTGTGGTAAGAAGATTATCACAGTAACCATTTGAACCAATAATGCAAAGAAGGTTGGGATATGTCTGAGGAATCTCATATCTGCCATCTCCCCCATTCTGCTTATAAGCTTAAAGACATGAAACAGAAAAACATCCAAATATAGCGGGGTGTTTATGCATGCTATTGCATGTCTGAAGAAATGTAGCCTACTCCTCTGCTACCCTGTCAGGGTTTATTTTGTGATAATGACAGGCTGACATTCCCTTATCCAGCTTATTACATGGCTACTCACCAAATAAATAAATACAAGGACATGAAATATTGATTTTAGTTGAAACTGGAAAGCGAGGGTTGAGTGGATATGACGTCACTGACATGGTCTGTGTCCTGGTTAAAATTGCTGATTTCTCTGGATTTAAACATTGTTGGAAACGTTTGGTATAATCCAATTACACAAGTCAACAAAATATGTAACATTGTTCTAGTGGTTTTTGGATATTTTAATCTAAAAATCTTACATATTGTACCTTTAAGAAAACAATTTGGAGGGCGCAGCCTAAGCCTCAACTTGCCAACATGTTAGTAAGAAAATATGGTGGACACATGCAGCATTTGTTTTGATGGTAAATGTGTTAATTTTTTAATTCACAATAAAACTAGTTAAACTGCAAAATACATCAGCACTGTACAATTACAATAAAATATATAACTCCATAAATTGAATAAAAACATAAAAATGCAAAAACACCTAAATGCACAGTCTTTATTCATCATTTTGTAGAAGTAGATTTTTTAAAAAAAAAATCTTGCTGAAGGTACATCACCATCTTGCTCAATCCAAAGTGACTTGAACGCACCTGACATCGTAATTACGACTTCCCAACTCGTAAATACGAAATTCCCAGAAGGAATTGAATGCACCTACATCGTAATTACAACTTCCCAACTCATAAATACGAACTTTCCAAAAGAAATTGAATGCACCCGACATCGTAATTAAGACTTCCCAACTCGTAAATACGAACTTCCGAGAAGGAATTTAATGCACCTGACATCGTAATTATGACTTCCGAACTTGAACGCACCCGACAACGTAATTACGACTTCCCAACTCGTAAATACGAACTTTCCAAAAGGAATTGAATGCACCCGACATCGTAACTCGTTACAAACTTTTTTCAAAAGGAATTCCCAACGTAATTACGACTTCCCAACTCATAAATACGAACTTCCGAGAAGGAATTTAATGCACCTGACATCGTAATTATGACTTCCGAACTTGAACGCACCCGACAACGTAATTACGACTTCCCAACTCGTAAATACGAACTTTCCAAAAGGAATTGAATGCACCCGACATCGTAATTACGAATTCCCAACTCGTAAATACGAACTTCCCAGAAGGAATTTAATGCACCTGACATCGTAATTATGACTTCCGAACTTGAACGCACCTGACAACGTAATTACGACTTCCCAACTCGTAAATACGAACTTTTTTCAAAAGGAATTGAATGCACCCGACATCGTAATTACGACTTCCCAACTCGTAAATAAGACTTCCAGAAGGAATTTAATGCACCTGACTTGTAAATACTTCCGAACTTGAACGCACCCAGAAGACTTCCCAACTCGAATACAAACTTCCCAGAAGGATGCACCTGACATCGTAATTATGTAAATACTAACAAGAAGGAATTTCCGACATCATAAACTTAAAGACCCGAACTGTTGCTTTGTCCGCACCTGACAACGTCACGGAGCAAAGAGGAATTACGACTTCCCAACTCGTAAATACGAACTTCCCAGAAGGTCATCTCTTCCCACACTGACATGAAAGAACATCAGAATGAATGTTGTTTCAACTGCGGAAAGACGTCAATACGCACCATTTTTCAAGTTTAAGTCTACCGAGGTTAATCTTCTAACTCCTGACTGCTTTGTCGGACAAAATGGCGGATTCGCCATTCTGATTGGTTAGATCGCTTGTCAATCAAACTCCCTGCAAAGGGTCAATTACGACTTCCCAACTCGTAAATACTAACTTCCAAGAAGGAATTGAATGCACCTGACATCGTAATTACGACTTCCAAACTAGTAAATACGAACTTCCCAGAAGGAACTGAACGCACCTGACATCGTAATTACGACTTCCCAACTCGTAAATACAAATTTCCCAGAAAGAATTGAATGCCCCGTATATAAACTTCCCAGAAGGAATTGAAAGTATCATGATTTATCCACCTTATTTTGCAATGCAAAAGTAAGCTATTTTATAGCTTATAGATAAGCTATAAAAGATAAGATAACAAGAAAAAAAATAACTATTTATGTTACAAACCAGTGGTTTTCTAACAGCAATACATTAAAATAAGAAACACCAGTTTGCAATATCATCAAGCAGCATAACAAGCTGTTTAGTACAGCTAAAATTAACTACAATTGGATGACACTGGAAGCCAGTCACATTCAATTTACAAATGGTCACGTCTGCACTTACATTAAAAATAAGGTGGACACAGCGTTGTCATGGGAGACAGTAAATATTAGGAAATATCTGACCGCTGAATTCCGCCACTGACCAATCAGAATCAAGCATTCCAGCACTTAAATAATCCAGGTGGCATACAGCATACCTCTTGCAATCCCCTATGCATTTAACCATCCATTCTAAAGATATTCCAGTCACACCCTATGCTCTGTAGGGAAAAACAAGAGGAACATGACCAGATCTCTGAACCAAGTCATAGGCTCTTGTATGGACACCTATCACTTCCTATAGTCTTCTGATGCTCAATATAGTGTAATTTCACACCAAGCCAGACAGATTACCCATGTGCATATAATAAAAAAAAAAATAATGAAAGGTATTTCTATAACATCTCTATACATAGCCTTTTCCTTCACAGTCAAAAAGGAGATAAGGGTAAGTCTTTCAAAGCTGTATCCATGTAGATGTACAGAAAGGTTATGACCCAAAGGGGGAAGAAAATGTGTCACGAATACACAACCACATAAGCAGAGAATAAAAAAGACAAATAAGTGCCAGTGTGAGCACAGAAAAGATGTCAGGCTGACATTAAAACATTTATTCATATTCAAGTGGAAACTGCTTCTCTCTTGCGCAACCCGCCTTACTTGCATACAGAGTCAGGCAATAAATTGTTGACCAACTGTATAATGCATCAATGTCTGACTTGAAATGGTCAAAGAGATCAAGACGACTCTCTCTGGAATAAAGAATAACCTGCTTTCTTCTGCAAGCGTGTTGCCATTAACATTTGAAAAGGGCACAGAGAAAGAATAAAACACAAAAAAAAAAGAGGTGAAGAATGGATGCAAGCGAGGTCACGGCGGTGATTTAAGAGCCATGTACACCTTCATGCTGCTAAAATTACATGGCAGAGGCTTTTTATTTTTGCACTATGATATCAAATAGATGAGACGTAAAAAGACGCCCCCTAAAACCTCATCTAAGCAAGGTAACATGCTGAAGTAATATACTCATCTACACCCAACAAAAACTGAGGCTCAGTGTTGACCTGGGAAATTACCACAAAAATATGTATTTCAGTGCATTAGATAAGCCAACTGCAAACAAGAGATGCTAAGGTTTTTTTCCCCCAATACTAGTTATTTTTGTTCTGTTTTCTCTCTCTCTCTCTCTCTCTCTCTTTTTAAAAAAAAATGCTGATTTAAATATAGTATCAGTTATGATTTGATCTAATGCAATAGCATTTATACATTTTTAGGTGTACAAATATTTTTGGGGGTCACAAAAAAGCCATTTAGAGAACCTAAAATGTCTTTGAAAATATCTGTTTCAATCATTTCTGATCTAGAAGTGTTTTAATTTGGCCTTGTGTCATACAGTTAAAAGCATCTGTTCTCTGAAAGTCATTGTAAGTACTTCCCAAATTATCACTGTATAATTAAGCTTCCCCCTTTGCTTATGCAACACAAGTTTTTGTCCTCTTCTTTCAGATATCCCCAGCAGGATAACATTGTCTGAGCAATTAAAGGAACCCCTGATGTAATTAGGGAGCTTGATACCAATCCTTGATCATAAAAATGAAGACGCAGGTTGGAAGAAGCCCATGGCAATGTCTGTGTAATCTCAGTTATGTCGCTTGTAAATGGCCTACTAAAAAAAAAAATAATAATAAAAAAGACAAAGAAGAAGAAGAAGGGAGGAAAAGAAGAAAAAATCAATTGTGAGTCACTTCTGCCCCCTTGTGGTTAGACCTCGCATTGGATTTACTAACTTGATATTAAATACATGATTTTTTTTTAGTATAAAAAGACATAATTATGCATTTAAGAATAAATAAATATATAGTTAGACATCTAAGGGAAAAAAGGTATGTATTCCTTTTACAGTATTTCAGTATTGAACTTGAAAATATACAATATAGCCTAAATATCTATAATCAACTACATGCTACAACAACAAAACAATTCAATTCCTATTGTCATTTTGCAACCTAAAAAAGATAAAATAGTTAATCTCTAGAAATAAAACTCGGCAGCTATTTTTCTTCCTACATTGCTATCAGATAGAAGCTCATATTTCTAAGATATCAAACCATCAATCAATAAACCAAAATCCTATCTCTGATGACCTTGCTATTCCTTCCCCCAGAGAAGGCTGATAAATGAGGTACAGATTGTAGAAGTTTAAAAATCAAATATAAGTAATCAATGTATGCTTCCAATTGTATTATAAGCCTCCACAGGAGAACGCTGTAAATAAAGTAGTCTGTAAAGCTGACTTGGCAGCCCCACAAATCTGAGAAAATTCTTACCATCTATGAGAAATCCCTTCACATCTGACTCGCAATGAAAACGTAGACTGAGAAATGAAATGGTTTATGAAAGATGACATGTTCTGTGTGGATACTATCAAAGAAAGAAAGTGAATATTAAATTTATGCAATGCTTTTCTCTCCTCTGAAATTGTTTCCCAAAAAAACTGAGGAAAGACCACATGGCTCCATCATGCCTTACCAATGGCTTATGATACAGGAAAAAAACATATTACTACAAACATACACCCCTCATGTCACAAGAAGGAAGTTAATAGGATGGGCAAGGTGAATCTTCAAACTGCTATTAGATTTCAACAGGCATTGTATATATTTTTCATCAAAACCGACCAAAGAAATTTCAATATTCAGTTGTAAGCCATCATCTTACATCAAGCATTATTGTATATACATTTTCTGTTCATATGCTGATCGACTTTGATGAAAAACGTTTGAGCCCAGAGGAAGCACAGCATGACTTTTTCTGTCTTCCAAATGTCTATCAAAGTCCATTTTAAGACAAGTCATTTCACTCGGCGGCCATCTTTGAAACACGTCTCGGGCATTCAAGTGCAGCGCCTATCTCTTTGAATGGGGAAACATCAAATTTTCCAAAGCTGTTTGCCAAGCTTTCGATTAAATTTCATATTTGAAGTCACCCATGAAATCTGACAAAAACTGTCTCATAAATTGTGTTTGTAAACGCTCAAATCATGATAAAAAAATATATTTTTCAGGCTGGATCAAGCTAATGCGCATGCGCAGTCCTAAATGCACGTCTCTTGTGTCGGAGGCATGCGTCTGACTGTTTCTAAAGGAACCGGAGCTTTTAACGGCCGCTGCAGTGACACGATGACTTTACCAATCAGCGATTGGGATGAAGGTGGGACTTAATCTGCCATATTGCGTGTTGCACTTTCTCCCATTCAAAACGGTAAGAGTGAGGTGTCTTGTGTTATTCTATAGTCTTTGTGTCTATGTAAACAAACCACAAAGCAACAAACCGACAAAAAGAGATGATTTTGATTCAACATGCTTTTAAGCATATTTTGACATTTTGATAACAATTAACATAATTTCTGCATTTATTTTCAAAGAGGACTGCTTTACAGTGACAACTAATACCACAAAACATCACAAATCCATCATCGATAATACTTACAGAGACTGAAATTGTTTACTGCTGTTTTCCCACCAAAACGATGTCACTTCCTGGAAGAAGATATCTTTTAATAATTAAAGGGATGTTGCAAACGTGACTACTCGGATAAAAAGTGGAAAGAAAACATGATTTATTTAAAACGTTTGACAAGAGAAAGTAAAAATGAAGAAACCGGGTTATATTTCTTTATACATGATTAGTTTACCATCGAAATGTGCATAGAACAGGGAACATGGCAGACATAACATCAAAAATATTTCTTCAAACAAAATGATTAATGAATGTTCTAATGATATTAATGTTCACTAAAATGTGTTCAATCTTTTCATCTTTAAAAACAATGAGTATAATATTGTTAATAATATTGTTATTTAAAAGGTCTATATTAACGTATGATGCAGTCATGAACATGTACATAACAGAATGACTATTTTCTGAAAGCAAACAATCTAACAAAATTAATCGTTTTCCCCAAAACGAATCATTTGTTTCCCCCCGCGACAAGCCACACCCCCGTAGATGACGCACAGCCACTGTGACCACAGACGCTTGAGAGGGGCGGTGTTATGGGCGTGGTTAGGCTCATCACAGCACCGCCTATCGCGGAACACGCAAGTCAGCTGATAACGCTGCGGGAGCGCACGAGATAGAATGAGCCTAGAAAACCAGCGTTTTGTGTTTTTGAGTATTTTTATCTTTATCAGTGTTTGTTTAGGCGAGGATTACGATATAGATGATAAAACTGGATTTGGACGATCGTTTGATGGAATTGGCGGCTTAAGCGGTGGTGGGGTGAGTGTTTTACTTTAGTGAGCTTCCTTTTTGAGAGTTTCTGAAGTGCTTAGTTAGTAAAACTGCTCACAAAAAAACGCTAACGTCTGTGTGAAAACCGATGTGTTATATTCGTTTTTTACAGGCAACCTCGCGTTTACTTGTCAATTATGCTGAACCATATCGGAGTCAGATTCTAGACTACCTATTCAAGGTGCGTTTGCTTAGAAAAGAATCTGATTTTAATTTTATGTATATATATTTACATCATGGACATGTCAATGTGTATTTAACAGCCTAAATTTGGAGCCTCATTACAAATACTGAAGGTCGAAATTGGAGGCGATGCTCAGACTACAGGTATATAGAGTAGTTTCAGTTTTAAAACCTCAGTATAGTGAAGGTATGTTTGCAGTATCCATATGACCTATTTAATGTAATGATTAACAGATGGAACTGAGCCCTCACATATGCACTATGAAGACGATGAGAATTATTTTAGAGGATATGAATGGTGGCTTATGAGGGAAGCCAAGAAGAGAAATCCAAACATCATCCTCATAGGTAAAAATGACCTGTGGTTCAAACAGGGAAAACATTTAAAAATACAGCTTTGTATTAATAGCAGCTTTGATGAACATTCAATCCCAAATTGTATTTTATTTACCTTTTTTATATCAATAGGTCTTCCATGGGCCTTTCCAGGATGGGTTGGGAATGGTGAAAACTGGCCTTATGATTTCCCTGATATCACTGCCTCTTATGTGGTGTCATGGATTCTTGGGGCCAAGCAGTACCATGACTTGGATATTGATTATGTTGGGGTAAATGCTTTTCATATATTCCATTAAAGGGTTAGTTCATCCAAAAATGAAAATTCTGTCATTTATTACTTACCCTCATGCCGTTCTACACCCGTAAAACCTTTGTTAATCTTCAGAACACAAATTAAGATATTTTAGTTGAAATCGGATGGCTCCGTGAGGCCTCCACAAGGAGCAATGACACTTCCTCTCTCAAGATCTCTCAAGATCCATCAAGATCCTCATTGCTCCTTATGGAGGCCTCACGGAACCATCCGATTTCAACTAAAATATCTTAATTTGTGTTCCGAAGATGAACGAAGGTCTTACGGGTGTGGCACGGCATGAGGGTAAGTAATAAATGACAGAATTTTTGGGTGAACTAACCCTTTAAATTGTCCTCTTTTTTTCCTGTGGCCATATTCCTCATTAATCTGAATTTTTTTTCATGTTTGTACAGATATGGAATGAAAGGAGTTTTAACAGTAAATACATAAAGGTAAGAGCTGTAAACATGTCAGATTCATAATAAACAATTTCCATAATAAATGTGTTTTTGTTGTTATTGTTGTTGTTTTACATTTAATCTTTTCAGCTGTCTGCATTCTGGCTTCTTAAATTCTTGTTCTTTTGCTTCCCTCAGAATGACATGGTTTAGCAATAGTTTGTTTGTGCTAATATAATCTTTTCTGCAGATTTGAACAACGTTTGCGAAAGTTCTGTGGGACAATTTAAATGTAGTTCATCTGAATGTGATGGTTGTAGACTCAAACCTACATTATAATATTACAATATGAAACAGTTAAGTTGATGTGGATGAAAGCATCTGTTAATTTAATATATGTATACTACTGTTCAAAAATTAATACTTCTATTCAGCAAGGACACATTAAATTGATCAAAAGTAGCAGTAAACTCATGTATTATGTATTATAACTCATAATGTTTCTGTTTATTTTAAAATTTATATTAAAAATGCTGTGCTTTGTGAATGTTCTGTTCACAAAATTATCACAATTATCAAATAATTAGAGCAAATCAGCATATTAGAATGATTTATGAAGCTTTGCATCACATGAACAAATTACATTTTTAAATATTTTAAAATAAAAAGTAATTTTAAAGGTGCCGTAGAATGTCTTTTCAAAAGATGTAATATAAGTCTAAGGTGTCCCCTGAATGTGTCTGTGAAGTTTCAGCTCAAAATACCCCATAGATTTTTAACTGCCTATTTTGGGGCATCATTAACTATGCACCGATTCAGGCTGCGCGGCCCCTTTAAATCTCTCACTCCCTGCCCCCGAGCTCTCGACTATAAGTGCAGTTATACAGTACATAAACAAAGTTCACACAGCTAATATAACCCTCAAACGGATCTTTACAAGATGTTCGTCATTCATGCTGCATGCATGCATCGATTCCTGTGAGTATAGTATTTATTTGGATGTTTACATTTGATTCTGAATGAATTTGAGGCTATATGCTCTGTGGCTAATGGGCTAATGCTACACTGTTGGAGAGATTTACAAAGAATGAAGTTGTGTTTATGAATTATACAGACTGCAAGTGTTTAAAAATGAAAATAGCGACGGCTCTTGTCTCCGTGAATACAGTAATAAACGATGGTAACTTTAACCACATTTAACAGTACATTAGCAACATGCTAATGAAACATTTAGAAAGACAATTTACAAATATCCCTAAAAATATCATGTAATCATGGATCATGTCAGTTATTATTGCTCCATCTGCCATTTTTCGCTATTGTCCTTGCTTGCTTACCTAGTCTGATGATTCAGCTATGCACAGATCCAGACATTAATACTGGCTGCCCTGTCTAATGCCTTGAACATGGGCTGGCATATGCAAATATTGGGGGCGTACATATTAATGATCCTGACTGTTACGTAACAGTCGGTGTTATGTTGAGATTCGCCTGTTTTCCGGAGGTCTTTTTAAACAAATGAGATTTACATAAGAAGGAGGAAGCAATGGAGTTTGAAACTCAACGTATGTCTTTTCCATGTACTGAACTCTTATTCAACTATGCCAAGGTAAATTCAATTTTTGATTCTAGGGCACCTTTAAATTGTAATAATATTTCACAATATTACTGTTTTACTGTATTTTTGATCAAATAAAGGCAGCCTTGGTGAGCATAAGATACTTCTTTCAAAAAACGTAAAAAAAAATGTCTACTTTGACCCGCCCTCAAACACTGTAGCTTGTTCGTGTTGTATACATGTTGAGAAGATGCTGTTTTCTGCTCAGCCAAAGCAAATTCTCTTTGTAAACACTCTCAAAGGATGAAGATGTGAAGAGTCCATGGTTAAAATAAAAACACAGCGATACAACAGCAGAATAAAATCTTTACGATTGCGTCTCAAATCTCTGTGAGGTCTAAATGGGATTTAAAAGCAAATTCTCTTTGTAAACACTCTCAAAGGATGAAGATGTGAAGAGTCCATGGTTAAAATAAAAACACAGCGATACAACAGCAGAATAAAATCTTTACGATTGCGTCTCAAATCTCTGTGAGGTCTAAATGGGATTTAAAAAAAAAAAAAAAAACACCATTAAAGATAGGCCAATAGCCACTTTATTTAGAGCAACTTGCTCCTCAGAATCACAGCCTGTAAGTGTTCAAAATTCGTAGTTTTGTGTTTTATATTGTGCTAGGTCTCCAGCTAACCGGCTAACGCGTTATCACTGTCTTACTGAAATACTTCTACAAATCAGCTGTGGCTCACTATTACCTAAAATTGTGTCCATTAATGTAGATTGTTTGTCGTTCTTACTACTCTGAGCAAGATTTGTTTTACAAACTTTAATGTTACATCAGTCATTCATGTTAGTGCTTGGCTAACGTTAACACTATTATTGATAGAGTTAATTATACAGTTCCCACATGTGCACCGCTATAAATTAGAAATGTACATATCATTTTGTTGATGGACATACACTTGTTAATGATGATCTAGAGCAGGGGTGTCAAACTCATTTTAGGTTGAGGGCCGGATGGGAAAAAATATAACCATGTATGGGCCGAAATGTTTTTTGTAAACCTTAGTGAGCTGACAATTACATTATAATTAACCATACAAACTACACATTAGTTTGAAAGAAAAAAAAACCCACTGCTCTTTGAAAACTGCATTTGTTTTTACTGCGAAAAGACTTTATTAGATTTCTAAAATAATGTTTTATTTAATATTTTTCATTATTGCTTTTTTGTTTTGTTTTTTTATGGCCAATTCCTTTTTTTTTTTTTTTTTTTTTTGGAGCAAATTTGATACTGGGTGCCCTTTTTTTTTCTTTTTTTATTTTTTTATTTATTTGTTGTTTATATGTTCTATAACAGGCCAAACTGGCCTTAAACAAAAATATGGGTAGCCATTTGGTATACAGGCACCACTGCATTTTGAGCATGAGCAGTTGTTTTTTATTTAAATTAGATTGTATAATTTCAAGATTTACAGAAGAAAGAAACAGCATGGTCTGACTTTATAGCTTTGTGAAATTATGCTACATAAGACAAAGATCATATTAGTATAGGGAGATAAGAGGGTCTATCTCTTACCATTGGAGAAAGCGCAATGGCTAACTTAATCATGTGCGGCACCTCTCAGCCTATCGTGTCGGCGTTCAAAACTCCTCCCTGCGTACCGCCAATGCATACCAGCCTGTACCGCCAGTTAGCATTAGCCGTCACACTTTTTTGGCTAAAGCTTGCAGACTTGCCTTCCAGTGGCTTTGCATAAGACACCTGCACAAAACAAAAATAGCAGATGGACTGAATGAAAATGCAAATTCACTCTCTAACAGTAGGTGGCGCTTGTGGAACAGCAGCGATATAGTGTTTCCTTCCAAATCAGTTTGTTTGCAAGTCCAGAATAGATATTGGCCAAAATAAAACTAATAACCGTTTGAACATAACTGTTTTATGTTATTGTTCAAATCATCCCCCGGGCCGGATTGGACACGTTTTTGGGCCACATTCGGCCCGAGGGCCGTATGTTTGACACCTGTGATATGAGATGTTGCAACTGTAATTCCTCTATAATATACTTCAATCAGAGTAGTGTATCGCTGAGAAATGTCCTGCTCAAGTCGTTCTTGCAATGGAGGTTCATGTGGAATAATTAGGTCTGCCATTGTTACATCATCAGACTCGTGCTCGGATTGATATGGTAAAATCGACGCCATTGTTACTGTCTTTACAGTGTGTACAATCGCTGAGCTCCGGAAGCCTCCAGAGCTGAATCGGTTATGGTAATGGGCTTTTGTTTCCGCACGTGGTGTAAGCGGTAGACCAATCACAACAGACTGAGCCGTCTGGCCAATCAGAGCAGAGCGAGAGGGATTTAGCATCGGGCGAGTTTTTTGAGAATCATTGAAAAATTTAGTGATGTGCAATGTATATAATGAGAAAATGAAAGCGTTTTTGCTATAGGAGACCACCAAAACAAAATTAAGAACCTTTAAAATAGAATAATAGGGGCACTTTAAATGAAATAATTTCCAGTCAGAAATTACTTTTTATATCTTCTCTCTCTGACTTGTTTGCTAGCTTTTGCGATACACACTGGATAAAAGTGGCTTGGAGAGAGTTAAAATCATTGCCAGTGATAACCTCTGGGAGCCGATCACTTCTGTTCTAATTGATGACAAACAGCTACAAGATGCTGTTGAAGTCTTAGGGTATGATGATTTTATTTTTTTAAACAAATGATTACTTATTAAAATGTACACATCCCATTTTTAAAGATGAATGAATGGAAATAAAATACACTAGCAAGACATGTCAATAAATGTGATGTAAGATCTTGCTGTTGGAATTGTTTGACTGACAGGGTTCATTACCCTGGAACCAACACTGTGCCTGAGGCCCTGAAGACTGGGAAGAAACTGTGGTCCTCTGAAGACTACAGCACCTTTAATGACAACGTTGGCGGAGGCTGCTGGGCCCGAATTCTCAACCAGAACTACGTCAATGGCAAAATGACAGCGTATGACAACTCTTAAGAAGTCATTTAGCATTTCCCTTTTTATCATGCATTCATTTCACAGAGATAAACATGCATTCGACATTGAGAAAGCAATAGTTTGTGTTCTCTTATAGGACCATATCTTGGAACCTCATTGCTAGTTATTATGAGGACCTTCCCTTTGGAAGAGATGGACTAATGACTGCAAATGAGCCATGGAGTGGAAATTATGTTGTCGAGTCCCCGATTTGGATAACGGGTAATGTATTTTTATGTACTCTGTATATGCATTAATTTCATATGCGTCATGTAAGATCATTTGTGATGTTACTAACAAAGTATCTGATTCATAAAATCCTATAAGCCCACACAACCCAGTTTACTGAGCCTGGCTGGACGTACCTGCAGACAGTGGGACACTTTACATATGGTGGGAGTTATGTTGCACTGACTGATAAGAGAGGAAATCTAACAATAATCACTGAAACTATGGTGAGGACTTTTTACAATTTACCTTCTAAACAATTAGTATAACATACACTACTGTTTAAAAGTTTGGGGTCAGTAAGATGTTTTTGAAAAAAGTCTCTTTTGCTCACCAAGGCAGCATCTATTTGATTAAAAATACAGTAAAAATAGTAATAAGCATTTTTTTCTATTTTAATTTGATTTTAAACTGTCATTTATTCCATTTATTTTCAGCAGTCATGATTTAATGTATTCTTGCTGATTAAAAGTGTTAATTCATTTTTCAAAAAAACGGTAGTGTACATACATCTCTTAATGGTCTTTATAGTTTTTATGTAAACACATTACTGTATTTTACTGGCTTTTTTTTTTTTTTTTTTTTTTTTTAGACCCATGACCATTCTGTGTGTATAAGACCTCCTCTGCGTCCTTATAATGTCAACAGTCCAAATTGTAACATTCCATCTGAAAGGGACTTTTGTAAGTGCTGTTTTTTATTTATTTATTTTTTTCTAAATGAGTTTGTAAATGGATAAAATGACTTTAAATTTATGGAAATATATGGAATAACTTTTTTTACACACAGGCTTCAATCAGTGAGCTGCAGGTGTGGCATTCAAAGTTTGATTTCAAGACAAACAAGACAGTCCTCTTCCAAAATCTCAAGCCTGTTAATGTAAGTACATACTCAAAATCAAGAAAATTAAAGAATGTTTTCATGATATAGCCTCTTTAAAAAGACGGAGATGTTTTTGCCTGGGTTTCATAAAAAATATCAATAGGTTCAGTAGATTGAATTTTCTAATAATTATTTACCGATGTGTGTTTCACGAAATGATATCTAATGTAATATTTTTGTGTGTGAATTGTGAATGGTGTAGGTAATTAACGGGTATTTCAGCATTGAGATTGATGTTGACGAGGTATACACATTTACTACTGTAACAAACGGTCAGAAAGGGAGTTACCCAGATCCTCCACCCTCTGCTCCCTTTCCTAAAACATACAAAGATAGTTTTGATGTTCGTAAGTAGCTTTGTTGTCATTTTTCCCCTTATTTGATAATTATTGTAATACTTTTCACACAACAGTATGTGTAACTCTAACAACTTGGCTTCCTATCTCTTAGCTGGAAATCCATATTTCTCAGAGGCTCCAAACTTTGCTGACCAGACAGGGGTCTTTGAATACTTCATTAATGTGTCGGATCCTGGACCTCATGTTTACACTCTGCGACAGATGGTCACTCAGCGTCCGGTGACCTGGATTGCAGATGCTGATCAAACAATAAGTGTTATCGGTGATTATAAATGGTGAGAGCAGCACTGTTCTATATGGTAGAGATGGGCGTTTTAGAAACTCTGCTTCATGAAGCTTTGAAACCTTACGAATCTTTTGTTTCGAATCAGTGGTTCGGAACATGTATCAAACAGCCAAAGTCATGAGATTTCAGTAAATGAGGCTTTGTTACATCATAACCGTTTTGAAACTTTTCGAAATTTCAATGGTTCGCCGCTGGGCTACGGTCTCTGTGAACCCATGAATCACGCGGAGTCAACGGTGAACCAACTAATCTCTGATCATTTTTATACATTTGTAGATGTTTTAATGAGACATTAGTATAATTAAAAGGAATAACAGTAGTTAATAGTCTCTTACTAGCTTACTTGCTTACTTACTTGATATTTAATCTTATTAGATGATTAGTTATTTGCATCTGATAGATTATACTTTCAATAAAACATTTGTAATGGGTTTGTAAAAGTTGTTTTTATGGATGTTTGGCCTGAGTTTTTGTTGCATTTACACTGTTCTGACCAGCAGGCGTCACCATTGTGTGTCTAATGTGTTTCTAATGGTGTTTTGATGTTTCCAATCTAATGATTGGAAGCTTTGAAAAGCTTTGTTTCTCCCATCGCTACCATATGGATAGCATTTGTTTTTATGACTATTATGTATAGGGCTGTCCCAAACATGGGGCGGGGCTCTGCGCGAGTTAGATTTGGGGTTCGCACAGCCCAAAGCATTTTGG
The DNA here is from genome assembly GCF_018812025.1 of Megalobrama amblycephala. NCBI lineage: Eukaryota > Metazoa > Chordata > Actinopteri > Cypriniformes > Xenocyprididae > Megalobrama > Megalobrama amblycephala. The sequence goes on along the minus strand of NC_063048.1, from coordinate 14,725,379 downwards.
ACGCTACCGTTTAAAAGTTTGGGTTTTGTTAGATTTACTTCTGTTCTGCAAGGATGCATTAAATTAACCAAAAATGAATGAATAAATGTCATCAAGTACTCACCTTTATGTCGTTCCAAACCCATAAGACCTTCGTTCATTTTCAGAACACAAATTAAGATATTTTTAATTATTAATCCAAGAAAGCAATTAAAATTACCACATTCAAGGATCCAGAAAAGTAGTAAAGACATGGTTAAAATAGTCGACGTGACTACAGAGGTTCAACCTTAATGTTATGAAGCGATGAGAATACTTTTTGTGCGCAAAAACAAAACAAAAATAACTTTATTCAACAATTTCTTCTCTACCCGGTCATTCTCCTACGCTGTTTACTAGAGCTGGGACAATAAATAGTTGAATCGTGAATTGAGAAATGATCCTGGATCGATTCTGAGATTTTCCAAATACATCGGGATTCTCTCCCGAATTGATTCTGAGCTTAGTTTTTAACAGCAGATGGCACTCTGTGCTTTAGAAACAGCCGTACTTGAACTCGATACACAAAACTTGACCACCTTCTATAAAATAATCATTCATAAAGTTCAAAAAATGGTTGAAGCGAATTACAAGGGTGTTTGCAGTGCTGTTTACTCGCGTCATAAAAGAGCTTTGAGGTGTAAGTACATTGGCCCTGTCCCAAATGGCGCCCTAAACCCTCACGGTCTTCCTCTGAGTCCGCACTTTCATGACGTAATGCTGCTTTGACTGCCAGGTAATGTTCTCTGCGTAGCTCACAGTCTTGCGGGCTCAGCAGGAGTGGGCGCATAGCAGCCGCAAAGGGGGCGCTCACGAGCACCCTTCTTTAAGCTTAAATGATGAATGGGACACCCTACGGTCTTGTGGACTTAACGGACACACGCATGCAGTGGCCACAAGAACAAAAGTGCACATGAAGTGTGCCATTTGGGACAGGGCCTTTGTCGAACGCACGAGCGTTCTTCTTCATCAGCATTTGAGCGTGTGGTTAAAACTAGCCTAGAGCGCCATCTGCTGTTAAAAACTAAGCTCAGAATCGATTCGAGAGAGAATCGCGAAGCATTCGGAAAATCTCAGAATCGATCCACGAATCGAGATTAATCGATTTATTGTCCCAGCCCTACAGATTATGTTGAAGAAACATTATAGAGCTTCCAGGCTCTACGTCCGAATGCAGACATATTATTGGCCGGCAATTGCGTCATAACATTGAGCTTGAACCACTGTAGTCACATTGACTATTTTAACCAATGTCTTTACTACTTTTCTGGACCTTGAATATGGTAATTTAATTGCTTTCTATGGGAGATAAAAAAGCTCTATGTATTTTATGATTATCAGGCATGACCTGATGGTGTCATGTGACGTGTACATGGAGGCTGTGCAACACTGGTGGAGTCTTCATTGCTGTCAGAGTGGATAAAGGTGGAGGAGGAGTCCGAAATACAAAGGGAATCTTTTTCTGGGTGTATGCAGATGGCACCTTCAAAGTCACCAATGACCTCAGTAAGCATCTAAAAGAATTTAAGCCTTTTTCTTCCCCTACTGCTGTAAGTTTGACTAGGCCAGGTCATGTATGCAAAACCTTTGATCTAACAGGTGGAATGACAGTTCTTGCTGAGGGACTGTCTGGAACTAAAGCGTATGTATGGTACACACTGACCCTTACAGTCAAGGTTTGTTGATTTTTTTTTTTTTTAATAATATATATATGTTCCTAAATACATTTATTGCTGTGTTTTTCCTCTACTTTAAGTCTTATCTGCTGTGACTTGAATCTCATTTCACAGCACTGTTAGATTTGTACTTTTTCGGAAATAAACGCAGCTGATTCGGTTATTTCTTCTCTGTTTTTAGGGAAACTATGCATCAGCAGATCTCAATGGCTATCCCCTGTGGAAGAATGCAGTCCTCTGGGAGCCACGGCATGGATGGGCGGCCATTGGCACTAGTTCTTTTGAACTTGCACAGTTTGATAATTTTGCTATACAGGCTTTTGCTTGATCTATTTTGGTTTGCCATTGTAGTGACACTGTAAACAAGCAGACTGGAAGCAAACATATTGAGATGTGTGACTAATGTGATTTTTATGATGTTACACATAATGTGCCTTAATAATAATAATAATAACAATAATAAACGTAATAATATAATTTAAACCACTTCTGAAAATTGACAATAAGTATTCTAAAACCTTTAATGTTATTAATTTCATTTGAATGCACATTTTTTTCCGTGTAAATATGACTCTAAGCTGTAAAAAAGGTCTTGCATTGATTGTCATTTAAAGTAGAGTGAGCAGTCCAAAATTGTGAGTTTTTGGTGCAGGTATATTCAGAATTAAGATGAATATGATGAAGTACTGTATGATTATGATGCCACAACCCTCTTGAATGTAAATGTATAGTAAAGCAATATTTAATTTAATGCATATTTGCTGATAATGACTTTTGAACACATTTTTAAATAAAGACAATGAGAGAGAGTGAGCTTAAAATTGTTTTGTGCTGTTTAAATCTGCAAAACGAGACCAAAAAAAAAAAAAAAAAAAAATATATATATATATATATATATATATATATATATATATATATACACTACCGTTCAAAAGTTTGGGATCGGTAAGATTTTTAATATTTTTAAAAGAGGTTTTGTCTGTTCACCAAGATTGCATTTATTTAATTAAAAATACAGTAAAAACAGTAATATTGTGAAATATTATTACAATTTAAAATAACTGTTTTCTTTTGGAATATAATATAAAATGTAATTTATTTCTGTGTTGGAAAAGCTGAATTTTCAGCATCATTTCTCCAGTCTTCAGTGTCACATGATCCTTCAGAAATCATTTTAATATGATGATTTGCTGCTCAAGAAACATTTATTATTATTACAGATGTACAAAATATTTGTGTATAATTTTTTTTCAGGATTCTTTGATGAATAGAAAGTTCGAAAGAACAGCATTTATTTGAAATATAATCTTTTGTTACATTTTAACTATGTTCAAAAGTTACTGTCACTTTTGATCGATTTAATTGCATCCTTGCTGAAAAAATTTAAAAAATTCTTTAAATTCTTCTCAGCAAGGATAAAATTAAAAATTCTTACTTAACTTTTGAACGGTAAAGACATTGTAATAATGTTAACAAAAGCTTTGTATTTCTGATAAATGCTGTTCTTTTGAACTTTCTATTCATCAAAGGAATCCTGAAAAAAAATATTATACACAAATATTTTGTACATCTGTAATGTACAATAAATGTTTCTTGAGCAGCAAATCATCATATTAAAATGATTTCTGAAGGATCATGTGACACTGAATCATGTGACACTGAAGACTGGAGTAATGATGCTGAAAATTCAGCTTTGCCAACACAAGAATAAATTAAATTTTCAAATATTTTCAAATAGAAAACAGTTATTTTAAATTGTCATAATATTTCACAATATTACTGATTTTACTGTATTTTTAATTAAATAAATGTAGCCTTGGTGAGCAGACGAAACTTCTTTTAAAGACATTAAAAATCTTACCGATCCCAAACTTTTGAACGGTAGTGTGTGTATATATATATATACACATATATATTTGATTTATATATATATATATATATATATATATATATATATATATATATATATATATATATATATATATATATATATTCTACCTGCTCTAACCAGCTTGATCATTATTATATAGCGCAACATGTTTATTCTTATTGTTTGAATTTTGTTTATATTTTGAATTTTGTTGATTATATTCATATGATATTCTAAAATCTTACTGCAGTGTGCAACAAGTGTCTCATAGCAGCAGTCAAGCGAACACACAGAGTAACATTATAACATCATTTTCAACACTCTCAAATGTATCTAATATGATATAATAGAGCTGACCAGAAAAAGCGGAAGTGGCGCCTGTGATATAATAATAGGTTCCGCCCTGCTTTGCTTCATACTACAGTAGCGTTAATAATTTCATCCATGAATGATTTCTGCCTGAGTGAGTCCCGTCGGATTCTTTTCCCCTCGCTGTGAGGTGAAGATGACATCTCCCATGATTCCATGCTTAATCTCGACATCATCAAGCTACGCCTTTGTTTTGAATAGGCGACCTCTAGCAGCGAAAATTTACATATTGTGCCTTTAATGTGTTTTGAGTTGATCTGCTGATGAAACAATGCAAAAATATCTTTCCAAGAAATTTCAGTACACCAAAAAAAAAAAAAAAAAAAAGGAAACTTAATAAGTGAACTTGAGCTTTATACCGTTGTTTTTTTGTTTTTGTTTTTCTTACAGCGGATGCCATTAAAAAAGCCTATCCCTCACACACAGTTTTCATACCTGTAATGGCACTGCTCAAAATAAGGGCTATTGCCATATATATACATTAGCCTATATATATTATATATTATTTTTAACTGATTATTCATTACTTTGTCATCTAAACACCGCATTAAAAGTTTTTTTTTTTTTGTTTGTTTGTTTGTTTTATTTGTTTTTTTTGTAGATTATTTATATATCATTTATATAAATATTTATATATTAATTATAGAGGCTTTTAAGCGCCTAGGCAAATTAACTACGATGCGTTTAGTTTTATATTTTAGTTATGTAGACAGTGCGAACCATAGGGTGCGAACGCATCCGTTTCCTAGCAACAGGACAACAACAACAACACAGGATGGCGGACCAAACTGAGAAGAGACCGCCAAACTCTAGACGGGTTTTTATTAATGATGTTGATCAATATGCAACGAAAAATATCGCAAAGGTAAGATATTTGATTACTTTTAACAATATTGTATTATTACGCCGTAATTGTTACAAGCGTTACAAATGTAACGTTATTCCTCTAAATATACCACATAGTCGATCAGTTTATTTGAGAAAACTGTATGTAATGCCTAACGTTACTTAAGGTGGAGTTTGAAGAATTGGGTAGCTAGTTTCAGATGAATTATAACATGTCGCATCAAGAGACTGCTTAAAATTAGGGCTACTATGCCCACACTTTATTAACCTGTCTGTGTTTAGTTTTTAGACTCGTGTGTAGTGGGTGCATCTCTTGTGGAGTTCGGAGAGGCTGATGTGGAGGAAGAGGACGACAGGCTTCAGGATGAGCAACCAAAAATCAAAGATGCAACCTTCCAGATTGTGGGAACAGTTTCCAGCCAAACAGAGGAGAAGTGCAGTTTTATCTCTGAAGAGTACAGCGTAAATAAATCAACTATTTTACACAGCATTATGAAGAAGAAGACTTTTATAAGTTGTACCTTCTGTCACTTTACTATATAGGCTATTTGTTTTTTATTAAATTCCTTTTCCTCCCTACCAGTGCTTGAAGCGTGAAGAGCTTCTCCATCATCTGATGAAATGTGATGTGATAATTTATGATATTACTCAGCATTCTGATCAGATAGATGAAGCACAGTGGGCTGTCTCAGGTATCACATTTTTATTAAATCCATGTGCTGCTTACTGCTATGAACCTTTTTCTTGAGCAGATGCTAGTTTAATTATGATCCAATCACAGCTCTTCATGAAGAAATTGACACGTTTTCTGGGCACAAGATGTTTATCCTGGTGTCAACCATCATGACGTGGGCTACGACTAAACCAGTTGACAATGTAGGAATAATTAAATTTAAGAACACTGTTGTCCATTAAATACTTTCTTACGGAAGAGGATTAGGGCCAAGCAATAATAAAAAAATAAAACCATCTCGAGATTAAAGTTGTTAAATTTCGAGAAAAAACTTGTTAAATTTCAAGAAAAAAGTTGAGATAAAATGTTGAGAATAAACTCGTTAAATTACGAGAAAAAAACTTGTTAAATTTCGAGAAAAAAGTCAAGATAAAATGTTGAAAATAAAGTAATTAAATTATGAGAATAAAGTCATTAAATTACGAAAAAAAGTCGTTAAATTATGAGAACAAATTCGTAATTTAACGAATTTGTTCTCGTAATTTAACGACTTTTTTCTCGTAATTTAATGACTTTATTCTCAACATTTTATCTTGACTTTTTTCTCGAAATTTAACGACATTTTTCTCATAATGTAACGAATTTGTTCTCGTAATTTAATGACTTTTTTCTCGTAATTTAATGACTTTATTCTCAACATTTTATCTTGACTTTTTTCTCGAAATTTAACGACATTTTTCTCATAATGTAACGAATTTGTTCTCGTAATTTAACGACTTTTTTCTCGTAATTTAATGACTTTATTCTCAACATTTTATCTTGACTTTTTTCTCGAAATTTAACGACATTTTTCTCATAATGTAACGAATTTGTTCTCGTAATTTAATGACTTTTTTTTCGTAATTTAATGACTTTATTGTCAACATTTTATTTCGACTTTTTTCTCGAAATTTAACGAGTTTTTTCTCGAAATTTAACAACTTTAATCTCGAGATGGTTTTATTTTTTTATTATTGCTTGGCCCTAATCCTCTTCCGTACTTTCTTGATCAGCATGTAAACATGATTAAAATGTTGTACTAATTAATATTTTAACTTCTCAATAGGATGATCCAGATATTCCTTTTACAGACGAGCACTACAGGAAAAGAAAAGCACACCCCAACTTCCATGATCATATCAGTTTGGAGAAACTTGTGGTCAAATTAGGCAAAACTGTAAGCAAGAAGCCTTGCGGGATAATAATTTTTCAATTTTAGTTGGAAATGAATGCAATATTAAACACACTATTTATGGTAAGATAAACACTTCAAGTGAGCAGCTTTAAAAGTGTGAAGTTCATATTTATTCATGAATGATTTTCAGAAAAGCTCCCAGTTCTCTACATATGTTGTTGCATCAGGGCTACAATATGGAATGGGAGAACATATGTTTCACTTGTTTTTTAAGGTAAATCAGTGGATAGACTTTTAAAAAAAGATTACTTTTGTTAATACTTTGAAACGTTGAAAACAGTTTGTTGTGTTTTTTTGCTCTATGTAGATGTCATGGATGGGCGAAGTCTCCAAGGTGCCCATCTTTGGAGATGGTTCCAATATTATCCCCACTATTCACATCAATGATCTTGCGGGGTTAGTATAATTGTGGAGCTTTTTATGACATCATCCATGCAAAAGCTAAGTTACCTGTACATCCGTTTGATTCAAGGGTCATCCAAAATGTCATTGACCACAAGCCAAAGTCACAATACTTTGTTGCTGTTGATGACTCCAAAAACACAATGGAGGATATCATAAAGGTGATATTTTACACATTCAGTATATTTTTGTTTTGAAAATTAATGGTTCTCATGCAAGGAAATCTTCTTCCTCAAGGCAGTAACACTCGTGCTTGGACCAGGAAAAACACAGAATGTTTCAAAAGAGGAGATTTATCTCATACGGGAGCTGACCGTAAGAATCAATGTCAATATTGTTCTGACATTCTACAGCGAAGATTATAAATATTTACATTTCTGGTTGTGAATCAACTATGATATTTTTTTTACTTTCTTCAGCAAACAGATATTGATTCTTTGCTTGTCAACCTTCGTATTGAAGCACTGTATGTGAAAGAGAATTTTAACATCCATTGGGTGTCAGAAGATGGCATGGTTGAAAACATCGAGCAGATCACTGAAGAATACAAGCAGACCAGGGGATTGTTGGTATGCTGAAGGTTGAAATGCTCTAGTTATATGTTTATTTTTGATACTTCTTTTATGTTGAAAATCACTTTGTGCTATGGTGGGCTTTTTGAATAAATCTAAAGTTTCACAGTACAAGCACCTATGTTTGTGTGTGTCCCAGCCCCTTCGTATCTGCATCCTGGGACCACCTGCTGTTGGAAAGAGCACTATAGCAGAGAGGATATGCAAGCATTACAAACTTCATCATGTTAAACTTAAGGAGACAATCACTGAAACATTAGACAACCTGGTCAGTGTTATACAACACACAGCATTTATTCAGAAGAATCAAAGCATCTTTAAATAATTCAGATTTTATATAAAAAATAATAATAGTATTGATGTAAATAGCTCCTGCAGTGACCTTTTCTGTTTTTATACACTGAAAATATATAAATTATATAGATTTTATACTGATGCTTAACGTTAGTTGAATTATTCAGGAGTTGTGTGTTCATACGGAGGACGTGGAAAATGATGAGGGTGAAGCTCAGGAGTTTCTGGACACTTTGAAGGAAAACATGAATGAGAATGAAGGTTGTATGTTTGTAATTTTTTAGGTGCTATATGTAGAAATTAAATATATAATTTGAGAGATTTTTGCAATTTTGTTTAGCTCATATATACTATATATATGTATATATTTTTTTCTTTTAGGACGACTGGATGATCAATATTTGATTCGTATAATGAGGGACAAACTCAGAACTAAACCCTGTATGAACCAGGGCTTCGTTTTAGATGGTTTTCCGAAGACATATGAGCAGGCAAAGCAGTTATTTACTGGTGAGAAATTTGCCTTTTTTAGGTGATATATTAACAAATTAAATCATGATTCTGATTAAATAATACATGAGTTTTGATTTGCTGCATTTATTTAAATATTCAACAGGTGATGAAGAGCCTGAAGACTTGCAATCTAAACATGAGAAAAAGATCATCCCAGGTCTGTATTTTATTAATATAATGTATAATGCAGATTAGAAATGCCTCCCTCCCCCCGACTTTTCCATCATAATTATTAGCCTTAAGATTTGAATCTTGCATGATTGATTTGAACTCATTTAACTACAGTACTATTCAAAAGTTTCATGCTCACCAAGGCTGAACACAGTAAAAACCATAAAAATACAGTAAAATCAGTAATATTGTGAAATATTATTGCACTTTAAAATAACTATTTTCTATTTTAATATATTTTCAAATGTATTTTACTCATATGATGGCAGAACTAAATTTTCAGCATCATTACTCCAGTCTACAGTGTCACATGATCCTTCGGAAATCATTCTAATATGCTGATTTGAAACTTTTCTCAGTATTATCAATGTTGAAATCAGTTTCTTAATATTTTGTGATATTTTTGAGCCAATTTAGCTCTATTTTTACTCTTTAGAGATCTTTGCAATTTTGTTCAGCTCAGCTTTACATAATAGTACTAAACTTTTGTGAAAATGCTCAGCAAGAGATGTTGTATTTGTAGACCGAATACCCCCAACTAATTTAAAAGACTTTAAAAATCACTATGATACTAGAGAAACAATCTTCTGTCTGTTCTCCAGAGTTTGTGTTCTCTGTTGATGCCACTGACGATTTCCTGAAAAACCGCGTTCTGAATCTACCCGAGACTGTTGTAGAGGGAACTTCCTACACCCCTGAACAGTTCCTACACCGCTTGGCCCGTTTCAGAGAGAGAAATGTAGAGGATCAAACAGTGCTGAACTACTTTGAGGACCTAGAGATTCATCCTGAGCACTTAGGTAACACTGAAGGAGTAAACCAAATCATGTTTTAATGAATTTTAGTAATACTACATCTGTTGAGCTAGCTAATACAGACCAAGAATAAAGGTACGGTCACAAATTTTCATTGACGAAATCCAGTCATTTCAATAGAAATCCAAGCAAATTTTGCATAAGGGCAAAAGATTTACACATACAGATTTTGCAATGGGTTCAAGAGAAAGGTTTGTTTGGTTTATTAAACAGAAGTGACTTCTGTTTAAGATGCACTTCTTAGGATGTGTTCACACTTGGCAGGTTTGGTTTGATTGAAATGAAATCTAGTGCAATTGCTCTGTTAGTGTGCTTCATTTGAATAAGTGTGAATGTTGCCATCCAAACCTTGCTGTTAACATCAAAATGGAGAAGAAACGTGGTTTAAGTGACTGAATGTGACATGTTTATTGGTGCCAGACAAACTGGTCTGAGTATTTCATAAACTGCTGATCTACTGGGAATTTTACGCAAATGGTCTGAAAAAGAAAAAAAAAAAAATCCATTATCCAGTGAGATGAAGCAGATGAAGCCGGGTGCCACTCCTGTCAGCCAAGAACAGGAAGCTCAGGCTACAATTCGCACAGGCTCACCAAAATTGGACAATAGAAGATTGGAAAAATGTTGCCTGGTCTGATGATAACAGCAGGATAACGCCATGTCACAAAGCTTTAATCAACTCAAACTGTTTTTTTGAACATGACGAGTTCACTATAATCAGATGGCCTCTGCAGTGTGAACGTTAAATGAACCAGGACTAGATGTATCATTTTCTTTTTTGGTCCGGACCAAAAGAACCAAGAGAAGTGAACTACAAGTGTGAACACACCCTTACATCGCTACACTATTGACAATTAAAATAGACCTTTTTGCCGATAAAATTTCAGTAATGTGACCTCACCCTTAGGAGTGGTATTGAGATGTTTCAACAGTTTTGACAGGCATCACATGATACCTTGCTTGAAAAGTGTGCTTGTGCTATATTTCTTTACAATAAATAAGACTTGATTTGATTAACTAATGCCATTACTGTATATTAATTTAGTAATTAAAGTGTGGTCTAAGTTAAATTAAACATTTTTAGACCTCTGTATATCTATTTTCCTCTACTGTTATTTCAGACATTACAAGCAATGATGATAGTGAGTACCAGCTGGTCACAGAGAAGATTTGCAAAAAAATAGGCAAACCGAAGAACTATGGGCAGATCTCAGAGGAGGTGGAGGAAGAAGAGCGACGGCAAGCTGAACAGCAGCTAAAGGAACAGGCAGCACAGAGGGCCGAGGCAGAGCGGCGGGAGGAAGAAGAGGCGCAACAGAGAGATCAGCGTTGGGGAGAGTGGGTAAGCACCTGCCATTAATGATCTGACAACCACTGCGGATTCAGTACTTCATATTTATATATATATATATATATATATATATAATCATAGATTATATAATCATATAATCATCACTCCTCACCTTTCAGTGACAACTCACCTCTTTGAGATCAAAATAGGATTTTTTATAGATCCAATGAGAAAGTGTTTTTATAGGGTTGGGAGGGGGTCTTATAAGGGTACTTTGTTGTTTCAATAAGTACTGTACATTGTTTCCTTTACTCTTACTTTAAAAACAAATGTCTTTAAAGGGGAATATTTTATTTATTTGAGGTCTGAGATGTGGGAACGGTGAAGAGAGAGAGGGCAAACAGTTTGCAGTTTAGCAGTTTAGCAGTTTAATCAGCCAATATTGTCTTAAATATCCTGCATTACAGTTTTGGATATATACAGTATTAAAAATAAATAAAAAAATCCCTTAAAGTAACTACAAATGAGCATGCAAAGCAATTTTTTTTTAAAAATATTGTGCGAAGCATGCCCCCGCACCACACGATGTTCTCACCTTTTTTCCCCCTTACCTGTTTGCATCCCTATATATATGAAGAGTTCCATTGCAAAAACGTCAAAGTCCATCTGACATCTTTTCTTTTAAATGAGCATTTATTTATCAGGCTCCTATGTTTAGCTTCAGTAATTTCACTTTGTTGGCAATGAAAAGGTTGTTAGTCAGTTATTGAAATGCCTTATTTTCAAAAATGTCACTTTTGTCTTTTGCTGCAAAACCAGCTAAGTCCATGTGTGCTTTTTTTCGCAAAAACCTTTAAAGGGTTAGTTCACCCAAAAATGAAAAATCTGTCATTTATTACTCACCCTCATGTCGTTCCACACCCATAAGACCTTCATTAATCTTCGGAACACAAATTAAGATATTTTTGTTGAATTCCGATGACTCAGTAGCCAGCAATGACATTTCCTCTCTCAAGATCCATTAATGTACTAAAAACTTATTTAAATCAGTTCATGTGAGTACAGTGGTTCAATATTAATATTATAAACCGACAAGAATATTTTTAGTGCACCAAAAAAACAAAATAACGTCTTATTTAGTGATGGCTGATTTCAAAATATGTGTTTCAAAAAATGTGTGTGTGTGTGTGTGTATATATATATATATATATATATATATATATATATATATATATGTGTGTGTGTGTGTGTGTGTATATATTATACTTTGATTTGCACTAATATAATTTTTGCCATTTAAAATTACTTCTTTTTTTTTTAATTGTCATTTCATGTTTTGCAGTTGCAGAAAAATATGTTAGGCTAGCTCATCAATGAGATTTTGGTGGTGTGTGTGTTTTAAGAATCAGCATCTTGAGGAGGTGAGGAGACAAGAACATGACTTGTTGGAATCTCAGTCAGGACATTTCAGGAACTACCTGATGAGGGATGTGATGCCCACTCTCACCCAAGGGCTCATCGAATGCTGTACGATACGTCCTGATGACCCCATAGACTTCCTGGTAGGTTGGTCCTCCTAATAATAGCTGTACCTTATTAGTTTAATTGAAGGTATTTTCTGGAAATTGTAAAATTGTCTCCTTCTGTCATTTGTATCTTTCAGGCTGAGTACCTTCTCAAAAATAATCCTGAAGCGCAATAAAATGCGGACCTTTTTTTGCCCTTGGTTTCGTCTGCAAGTATAACTTCTGTTGTTTTTTGTTCTAGAGAGTTTTATCTCAGTCTTAATGTTAATTTAAAGTCTAAATCTTTAATATACAGTCCTTGATTTTTGAATAATAATTATGCAGTAATGCGGTAATTAATAAATACAATGCAAATCAAATTGAAAAACTCCTTTCTTCTTATTATGTTTATCTACTTGTACATTTAAAATGCGGAAAACATCATAATAAAATAAAAGCTTGGTAGAACGAAGCTGGTAATTGGAAGTTCATTTGTGGAAAGTATGTCCATCATGTCATGATTACTCTGATTTGTCCTCTGCTAAATGTTAAGGATAATTATTACAAATGGCAGATGATTACCAGACCCTTTTAGATAGAACATCATAAATTTCATTAGTAAAATAAACAAAATACTGCACTTCAGTTAGAGCCTTATTATGATAATAAATGAACATACTCCTTAGCTCTAGTTTCTCCTTTCACAAACAAAATACTAAATAATACAATTATACAATGCAGAAGGTCCACAAAGTGTCCAGTTTACGATAGGCAATATTATTCTCCAAGGCATGAAGAATTATATGGTAATCGTTTGCAGAAGGTGGAGATTAAAAATAAAGCAGGTAGGAATTTACAACAAGTCAAGTGGAACGATAATAGATGTACAGCTGCTAAGGATGATATTGTGTATGACAAAGCACAGGTGCATGAGGTTAGGCAGAAATATTGGCTGTCTGTAATATGGATGGGCCCCGGAGTGGAAACTGTTTATGAATCTGTTGATCAGCACTTTTGATGCTGCACAAACTTTTAAAACATCAGCCCTTTGGGTCTGTGAGAGTGTCAGTATTAAATTCAGCTACTCAAATAGGCAAACGTCAGTGATCGGAGATAGGATAATTTAACATAACCTTCTTTGACCTTTAAATGTAAATATTGCATTAGGAAAAATGAATAGTATGTAATATGCTAAAGATAACATTGTTTCAAAGTCAAAATACTTTATTTTTATAACAACATTTTATTGTAGCCTACATTGGCTTAGTTTACATAAAATGTTTACTCAAAAAATCTGTACACTTTCACATATACACTACCCTTAAAAACCGTCTGGTAATTCTTTCTCTCTTGAAATATAAGAATATATTTGAAATATAGTCTTTTATGCTCACCAAAGCTGCATTTATTTTATTAAAATACAATTAAAAACAGTAATATTCTGATATTATTACAAATAAAAAGTAAATGTCTTGTATTTGAATGTGCATTTGAAAATGTAATTTATTCCTGTGATGTCAAAGCTGAATCTTTACTCCAGTCTTCAGTGTTACATGATCCTTCAGAAATCATTCTATGATGATGATTTGGTTCTCAAACATTTCTAATAATTATCAACATTTAAAACTGCTGAGCTGCTATTTTTGTAGAAACCATGATATATATATATATATATATATATATATATATATATATATATATATATATATAAAATAATGTGAAAGTCTTTACTGTTACTTTTGATTAATTTAATGCATCCTTGCTAAATAAAAGTATCATAGTAAAATCTGTACTGTATACTTTTTACAGCCACAATGTTTTCAAGACGGGCAGGTTACTGAACATACCACTAGATGGCACTCCTCCCCAAGCAATATAAGACATTTACTGTCTTTTCCTTTAAGATTCCCTCCACGACCACTGAGATTGAGACAACTGAGTTGACCACATTCTGTACAAACATTTATGTACAGTATGTTGAACAATTAGTCCTAAAGAATATATATCTATAGCAAACTTGTACAAATATCAACATGCACTTTTTTTCTTTTTTTTTGCAGTGTTCATCTATTTGCACCTTTGTATCTATAAAACATGTCTATTGATGATTTAATAAAATAACCAATGCAGCAGCATGTATGAATTGCTCTGTTCTGAATATTATACCACAATGTTACAATTAATAAATACAATGCAAATCAAATGGAAAAGCACATTTACTTACTTAGCATAACAGAATTATGTACAAGTATGTATTTAATTACTTATAAACAGTGTTGGGGAAAGTTACTTTTAAAAGTAATGCATTACAATATTGCATTACTCCATAAAAAAGTAACTAATAGTGTTACTTAGTTACTTTTTATGGAAAGTAATGCGTTACATTACTACTTTGTTACTTTTTCTCACCTGGTCTGGGCTTGCTTATTTGTTTTTAATAACATTTTCTGTATATATTGTATATATATGAAATTATCCTTCAATGATCCTGTGCACACAATGCACTCTGCACCTTACTCCCAATTTCTCTCAACATGGGGACAAGAGAGGTGTCAGAAAGTAACTTGTGTTACTTATTTGAAAAAAAAAATTAATCAAACATTTTGTTGTAAATTTAAAACGTGTTACTTGAAAAAATTAATCTGATTACGTAACTCGTGTAACCACCAACATTGCTATATATATATATATATATATATATATATATATATATATATATATATATATAAACTAATAGTAACAGGAGCTAAATGTATCAATTTAAGTACAGAAGTCTGTACAGTTTTGTGTTTACCCACATCACTACATTGGAGGTCTGAATATCTGTGGTTGTAAACAGTAGTCAACCAAAACCCTGTCTTCATTTGGAGGGGGGAAAGTGTTTTGTTGCTTAGGAACAGTTGTGTCTGTGTCGCAGTGGGGGTCTCCTTGTGAATATCATTATGTTCCCTTCAATCGACAAAAATGACACATTTTTCTTGTCTGCCAATATTTATCATTGGCTGCACTCACTTGCGGGCCTGAAAAATGTATTTTTATTGATTACGGGGCAGAGTCTGGGATTATAACTAACTTTGTATCAAAATAATATTCTAGTTATCTACAATAAAAGGTTTTTTCATGCTGACAAACTACGAGAACATAAGTAAAAGTAAAATGCATATAATTCTTATGGTTGTTTTGTTCAATATACCTTGTTTTTGCCCATAAAAAGCTTGGCAAGTCAACAAAGTAGTTTTACTATGCTAACTACTAATAACTCTCACTGTCTGAAAGAGTGAAAGAAACAGAGATTGATCCATTTTTCCCTGCAACAATACAAGAGTGATATGAATTAAACATCATTTCGAAGTTGTAAGATGTAATTGCAAATGTTCTGTTGCTCACAAATAAAACAGACGGAGCAGGTGAGGCCAGAGGACGTGGCGAGGAGCGGAAAGGTACCCAGCGAGTCTGCACCCTGCGACTGATTGTGCGCAGGATCATGTTGACAGGAGGAAGGAGGAGATGCAGCCACACATACAGCAGGGATGCTGGGTGCCTAGGCCGGAAATTCATCAAAATGGGGGAACACCTCCAAGAAATGTGCGTCAGACGGTGTGTGCTCCTCTCGCATCGTCCCTTTGGAAAGTCAGTGAAATTTTCCAGTGATTGATGATGGCTTGGAAGGGGGTCAGTAAGAACAATGTGCATTATTAATGGAGTTGGACTGTCCTCTATAATTGCTTACCTTGAAGTCAAAAATATGATAACTATAAATGTACCTCACCAACACATTTGAACATATCATAACAATATATATATATATATAGAGAGAGAGAGAGAGAGAGAGAGAGAGAGAATTTTGATGAATAATGATTTCTGTATATATTGAAATATTTTTTATAAATATATATTTTAGGAAAATCTTATACAGCAAAATTGAAACAAACCAAATTAAACACAAAACTACTTTTTTGTAGCTTTTATATATATATTTTATTTTTATGAATTTTGTTTCATTTTTTGGTATTTTTTCTGAAAAAGCTATATTTAATATATTATTATATTTATTAATATATTATTATATATTACAGCTTTTCCAGCAAAATGTATTTATAAAAATATATATATTCATATTATATTTAGGGTAGGTTTTAATTGTGACAACTTACCCCACATAGTAACAACATGTGTTAAAAGAAAAAAAAAAAAAATAAATCCTAAGCCATGACAGTAGCTACATTTTATTTAAATTCATTTATTTTAGCCAAGATTTTATTGAATTGACTCCCAAAGATAAACCTACACTGAGAAATATTCACTGAAGTAAAAAAGTGTGACAACTAGCCCCAGTCTATATATATATAATAGAAAACAAGCCCCCAATATCCTCCTGTCAATTACAAGTAGGTGCTCACTAACAACTGTCCAATTTCTTGGGCTCCGACTGAAAAATGTTTGACATTTTATCTTTGAGTACAGCCGTACACGCTGCATCATTCCCAGCGTCTGTGCATCTGTTCCCAACATCCTTGCGATCAGGTTTCAAAGTCTGTTTGTTCCAGAGCCGGGGTGGGTTGAAGCTGGCTGGGCGATGTTCGGCAGCAGAGTTGGTGAGATGGAAGCCTTTGTTAAAAACATCAGGTAGAGCGTGGGGGGGCTGTTGGCACAGCGGCGCTTGCCCCCATGCTGTTCTGTCAATCTGCCCCTGCCCCGTGCCGAGAGGAGGAGGGGGGCAGACACCAGGGGGGCCAATCCTCCATGAGACCCAAATCACGCCAGATGAGGAAAGATGGTCCCTGGCTAAATACAGTTATCCCCCCTCATCTGTCAATCAAGAAATCTTTGAGTAATTTGGGATTTGCCAAGAAAAGCATTCAAATCTCTGAGTGATATTACTGTAGTTTTTGATATGCAATGTGTGTGGAACAATTCACATTACTGACTTTCTTATTTTAGAAAGGTCTTTATTTTATTTGTATTTTTTTTATAAAAATATCTTTAGTTGCATTTTTTTTTTTTTACAGTTTAAAGTTTTTCTTTTGAAAAATTAATAGGTAAACAGAATTAATTAGAAATAAATGAATGGCATGTGTTGGAGAAATTAAATCTAATTGATTACACACACACACACACCAAAAAAAAAAAAAAAAAACAAGCCTATTTTTAAACACTGTAATTACACACTTTAGTGTGGAAATGTTAACGGAAATTCAAATCAAATTTACAAACCCAATCTCACCGTTAACTCATTTAATGCATTTCACAAAGGTTGTTTTTCATTTACCAAACATATTCTTAATTACTTTGAATTTAAAGTCACGGCAGATGGGCAGATTTAGTGCGACTTCCACAAAAGCCGCCTATATTTTCAGATATAACACCTTTTCATGTGCATCCACAACTTAAACCGCACAAAACGGCGATTCGTCCTTTGTTGTCGGCTAGCGCCGAGCAGTGCATGTAAACTAAGACCCGCGCAGAGGTAAATCCCAGCTTCTTAAATTTAACATATGTTCTCCTTCCCACACATTGTGAGAAACTCATCGATGTCGTCTTGTCATCCAGACGACGATACGCTACATTAGCAGACGCAGGCAGGGAAGGGGCCTCATACAAGAGTGTGAATATTAGGGGAGATGGAACCCGAGCAAACAGGATTTAGAGCACACCTCTGTATCAACACAGATTTAGTCAGCGTCACCCTCCGGGGACACGAGGAGAGATGGAGGGAGATGCTTCTCTTCGTTTCGAGATGATTCACGTTGGGAGTGGGCTTGCAAAATTGCTTTATGGAAAGTGGAGGAAGCCTCGGCGGGAACATTAGGCAGGAAACAGCAGGAGGGCCACTGTTTCATTAGGGAGAAAGGCTTCGGCTTTATTACAGGGATTTGGAGTTTTATGGTTATCGTTATTTGCCATAGAATTATTATGCTTATATGTCTTCTACTCGGCTGTTTGGGCGGGGAGTGAATAGGTGGTCTCGGCGCAGTCGGCCGGGTCCGGAGGAGCAGGCAGCAGAGCCGTCCCCTTGGCGGCCGTCGCGTTCACCACGCACAGATCGGAGATCCTGCTCAGCAGCGTCTTCTGCGTTTCAACCAGGAAGTCCTCCTATGAGCAACAGAAAGGGATAGAGCTGTAGCTTATTCATATTTAATGCAATACGGCCCTGTTTCTTCATCAATGCTCCATCTGACATGACTTTGCCATTAGCTTGTGTGGAACTGACATGCGAGAGTGATAAGCGAGAGTAGAGAAACAATCCCTACTCTCGTTGGCATGTTCAATTTGGTGGTGACGGGCTACTACAAAATATGGGAAGCAAATCACAGCTGGCTTGTGAGGCTTCAGATGCGGTCACATTTACCATTGCTCTACGAAAATTTGCGGGCAAAATCAGTCATTCCAATAGGAATTTGAGCAATCGGGAGTTTCGTGTATGGGCTAAAAAGTTTGTCACACAGATTCTGTTCATATTCAACAATCGTGACACTAAAGAATGCAGTAATGGCTGCATCTTGAAGACTTCCACAATCTACTTTTTAAGCGAATCGTGGAGATCGTGATCTTTATGACCTTCGTCATAATGTTACAATACAGCAATGACTGCCTACCAGATGACTGTGCTGACTAGCCAAATTATATCATGTGTTTTTCATGCGTGGTGATGCGTTTGAAAAATCAACAGCAGTAGAGCTGTGCAATTAATCAAATTTTAGTTTCGATTTCGATTTTGGCTTTCAACGATTATGAAAACGTGATAATCAAGATATAATCGTGATCATCGTGCCACATGCCGTTCCTTTCCTTTTTCTACTGCGGAACATGCTTTATTTAAAAAAAAAAAAAAGTTATTAAAAGCACATTAAACTGCAAAAGAAACTGATCCCCACACGCTTTTTGTGTGCGTGCTGCGAGATGGAGCGAAACACGGCTTGGGGTTTCAGGCGCACGCCTAAGCGGTCAAATGTACACAAAAATATGCCAAAATGTTTCTCTTGGCAAGTATTTACATAAAGACAGTCAGATATGTCTTCAATGAATAAACAGTGAAATAAACAGGGAAGGAAATCGGATGCTTGTCATATTAGTCTTAAAGCCTAAAGCCTCGGTCACATTAGACTTTGAGCATGCGAAATTTCTTCGGACACTGATGTGATGTCACTCTTTGCAGCGTCTTTTTTATAAACATGAAATCATGTAACAAATAGTAATACATTCAAAATGTAAAAATATACAATCTATTCAACTTTACTGCAAAAAAATATTGTTCTTTTAAAGACCCCCTGTGGTGAAAATCAAGTTTTTAATGTTGTTTATATGTCTATGTAGTGTTTTAATATGCTTTAAGACAAACCATGAGCAAATTCATAGGACAGCACCATTGCTGAGTATTTTATGTTTAAAACTGCAGTAAACCAAAGACAGTCTAAAACCCACGGTTTGAAATAGTGGGTGCTTGTGACGTCACAGACTACCTTGTAACCAATCAAGACAACATGCCGGCAGGCTTTAGCATATCATTAATTATGACTGCTCTGAAGCAGAAGAGAGAAAGCCAGGTTATTTACTGTTGATATGAAAAATTGTGTAGATTTAGTAATATAGCGAGTCTATGATGTATATTATGATGTTATGATGAACTATTTGGTGACTTAACAATTTGCCTTTCTCCACTGACGTTCAGAGTTGTTCAAAGCATTGTGGGATACTGATTGTAGAAGTAAGTTGTCTAAATATTTATTATTAGCTGTTTGATAACGTAGTCAAGCAAAAGGCTAATAATTTGAATTAATGTTATGTGTCTGACAGAACCGTTGCAAGGGCTGTGCCAAGTGTGTGAGTGCATATCACGGCAAAGTAAAGTGACAGCTGATTTTAAGTAAAGCCAATAAAGCTCATGTTTTTGACCTTCGAAATATTTTAATATTATAAAACATAGCTAAAACAATATTGCTCTGGACGTGTGACCATAATTTGTGTGCATATGTCAGTCAGTGTGGCATCACATGTCAAGTTCGGAGAAAGCTTTATTCAGTCCATTTTAAATTCTTATTTTGGCTAGGTCTGGAATGGATCAAACCATAGATATTAGCCTACCTGATGAGTTCAAGTAAATACGCTGGAAATCCTCACTCATTATTGCATGTCGGCTACGGAGAAGGCACAGGCGCCTGCAGGATTTAAAGTTAACATTAAAGTTAAAGTTAAAACACTATAAAGTTAAATAAGCATATATAGCTTAGCTATATATATATAAGCAATATATAAGCATATCTATGTCACTACAGCAACAGTATTTAAATTCTTTATTGATCCATGAATATTAAATTAGGCAAGGGTGTAGAGCTATATTCAAGCTATTTTAAGGCATGAAGAATTTTTTCACTGAAAAAAATGTTTAAACGTCATTTTGGTGATCAAAGATGAGTTTTAAGTGATAAAATAATTGACTACAGGGGGACTTTAATTCAGCCAAGGGGTCACACCATGACATATCAATCTTCTACTGGTCACAGGTCTTCACATGATGCAAATTCGCAGATCAGAGTTCATCAAACTTAAACTTTTGAACACAACGAAACTGTTCGCATGAGCTTGCGTTTTTGGTCCGATGCATTTGCATACATTTGAATGGAAGTCAGAGGAACGAAATCTGCAGTGTGAACGCTCCTTAATGCAAATACCTGCTGCTGTCTGTGTCATTAAAGGCAGGGTAGGTAAAAAATGTATAAAAAACTTTTTTTTCAAAATTTGTTTAAACTTTATTTATATATCAATACATATTTAAAATGTAAGTACTCTGAAAAAGAAAGTATAAAAATCGAGTGTCTGTAGACCTCTCACGACTGTTTTAAAGACAGCTCATTATTTCCATTCACTCCACCCCCTCCCTTCTGGGCTCCTTCCAAAGCCACGCCCCCAAAACGCATGAACGTGCGACTCCGACCACTGAGCTGGAAGACGCATTATTTACCTGAGACGAGCGGAGAGGAAGGAGCACAGTGCATGTAGTGACATCATGTCAGAATCACATGTAATAAAAATAACTTTATAATTATGAAGATAAACATAATTTAATTCGCTAACGAGTTAGTTATCTATAAGGCAAAGCTAAAAACAGGTTGCATGATACACGTTTTTCCATTACCATCATTTACACTGTGATGAAGATGAATTTCGTGTAAGATTCATAACATATACGTTGTTCTACAGATAAACAGAGTAACATACACTCAAATATCAACTCACAACTGCATTGCAGACACAAAATAATAACACACACATACAACAAAGTGTGTACGACACACACAGATACAAGATAAAGACATCAGTAAACATAGGTAGAGAATATAAAAACAAAACAAAGGCGAAAAAAACGTGCAGGTAAACTTACAGGTGAACATGGTAAAAGAGTTAGACAGAGGGTAAATATAGTTCTAAGAAAAGTTCCTAGATGCGGAGTAACGTTAGGCCTACTATCTGTTAAACATGTATTTAGTTATCTAAAGCAAAATTATGCACAATTCAACACTATAGCTATCATCTTGTGCTAGGCCTATAGATTATTTATCGTCTCTACTACGGCTCGCTAAGTAATGTTATGTTAGCTATATTACGCAGCTACGTGTGCTAATGACACATGCTTCATGAAAAAATAAACAAAAAAATATGTATGATCAAAATACAAAAAGAAAGATTTACCTGTCCAGCAGAAATAAAGCCATCAAGGAGTCACTTTTCAGCCCCTTGAGTTCCCTCAGTTCTCGCCATTGCTGGAAAGCCACGCCGATATTAACTCGCATTTTATTTCTTTGTTTATCCAAAGACTTTTTGTTCATTGCCTTTTCTTGTACTGTTACTGTCTTCCTTTTTTGCCTGGTTTGCCTTCACTAACTGCATAGGCCGGTACTGTGAATTTTGCTTGCTGTTTCTCTGCCATTGTTTTGGTATTCCTAGGATCCATGCCTCTTGAATTCCCCAAATCAAACGTGCGCGCGCAAGTGGGCAGGTCATGTGTGGCAAAAGGGTGGTTGCCATGGTTGCGAGAGAGTGACAGCCGCCTAAGCCAATCCTATGTTTCGTCCCGGATGGAAATAATGAGCTGTGTTTAATACAGATTAAACGGTCTAGAGTCACTCGATTTTTATACTCTTTTTATCAGAGTTCTTACATTTTAATTATGCATGTATATATATAGAAAGTTTAAACAAATTTGGAACAAAATTTCTTACCTACCCTGCCTTTAATGCTACACAAAAGACAGACAAAATCACTCACTGCTCTTGACTGAATAACTTTAGTAGTTTTAATAAGAATCAATGTATGTTTAATTCATAATTAATTTTAAAGTTTAACTCAGGGTTTAAAGGTGCTGTATAACGTCTTTTTAAAAGATGTAATATAAGTCTAAGGTGTCCCCTGAATGTGTCTGTGAAGTTTCAGCTCAAAATACCCCATAGATTTTTTTTTTTATTCATTTTTTTAACTGCCTATTTTGGGGGCATCATTAAATATGCGCCAATTCAGCGTGTGGCCCCTTTAAATTCTCGTGCTCCATGCCCCCCGAGCTCACGCTTGCCTTAAACTGCATAAACAAAGTTCACACAGCTAATATAACCCTCAAAATGGATCTTTACAAAGTGTTTGTCATGCAGCATGTCTAATCGCGTAAGTATGGTATTTATTTGGATGTTTACATTTGATTCTGAATGAGTTTGATAGTGCTCCATGGCTAAAGCTAACATTACAGACTGTTGGAGAGGTTTATAAAGAATGAAGTTGTGTTTATGAATTATACAGACTGCAAGTGTTTAAAAATGAAAATAACGACAGTCTTGTCTCCGTGAATACAGTAAGAAACGATGGTAACTTTAACCACATTTAACAGTACATTAGCAACATGCTAACGAAACATTTATACATTAGACAATTTACAAATATCACTAAAAATATCATGATATCATGGATCATGTCAGTTATTATTGCTCCATCTGGCATTTTTCACTATTGTTCTTGCTTGCTTACCTAGTCTGATGATTCAGCTGTGCACAGATCCAGACGTTAATACTGGCTGCCCTTGTGTAATGCCTTGAACATGGGCTGGCATATGCAAATATTGGGGGCGTACATATTAATGATCCTGACTGTTACGTAACAGTCGGTGTTATGTTGAGATTCGCCTGTTCTTCTGAGGTCTTTTAAACAAATGAGATTTATATAAGAAGGAGGAAACAATGGTGTTTGAGACTCACTGTATGTCATTTCCATGTACTGAACTCTTGTTATTTAATTATGCCAAGGTAAATTCAATTTTTAATTCTAGGGCACCTTTAAGGACTATAGGCTATAGACTATAGGCTCCATAGGCTTGTTCCAGTCTGCATATTTTCGATAGTACATCTCAAAATTTGGAATATCGCGTTTGAGATTGTGAATCGTGATTGTTTATTATAAGTTGAAGTGATTTTTTTTTTTAATTTTTGGAAAGATCACCCACCCCTAAGATGAGCTAATAAAAATTTGGGAAGCAAATCACAGTTGGCTTATGAGGTACGGCTTCAAGTGCTGTCACATTTACCGCTGCTCACCCAAATTTTGCAGGAGAAATCCAGTTATTGCAATAGGAATTTGCGCGATCTGGAGGTTTGTGTGAGGGTGAAAACGTTGGCCACTCAAATTTCGCTTATGTTCAAGTTGGTCATGCACATTCTGACCAACAGAAAGCTGCTTGATTTGAAAATGCTTTATACACGTCTACGCTATTGACAATGGACCTTTCTTTGCACATTAAATTTCCCCAATGTGACCGCACCTTTCCTCTTCATAAATTATCACTGGGGACGATCGGGCCACACCGGTGTGATTCCTAAAGGCAACGAAGATGGGCCCTGCCTGGAAGCAACGGTGTCTTGCGGTGCCAACCTCTCCGACCCCAGCGGAGCACGGTGCTGCGGTGTACCGTGCAGGCTGCCCACCCTCCCTACCGGGCGGGCCGTCTGCAGCAGAGCAGTTAATAAAGAGATTGATTATCAGCCTGTCAGGAAGTGACAGTTGGACAGAGCCACTCCCCATGAATGACAGAGGGCACGCACCGCTCGCAGCAGCCAAGAGCGCCAGAACCAGCACCGCGCCACCAGCACCTCCACACCGTGCCAACCTTGCTACGGGGAGGAAGAGCCCCGCCGCGAGCACAGCCATCGCCTTCTGGAGCAGCAGCTACACGGCTGCTGACTTCACTTCCTGTGCCAGAGTCAGAGTTCAACGCCGCTGCCTGCAGCATAATGACTGCCGGGCTCCGAACACAACACATGAACATTTTTTTTTTTTAATGAGATGCAACATTCACACAAGAGTAAAAGAAAAGAAGTATTAGTATTATCTACAAAAGTATCTTTTGAGTAAATATCTGAAGTGTTTCTTCAACTTTGAGTATGTAAAGGGTGGGGTTTTATTAAAAGTGTAACATTTTATTTATATGATTTTATATGGCCTGGGAAACCTTTCAGTGCTTAGTTTATTTTTGTAACTTTTCAAATTACTTTTATGCATTGATTTTATTGATTCAAGTTTCCAATGTTCAAATCCATCATTAAAAAATTATTACATTTTTTTTCACTATTTTTTTTTTTACACAAATCAGCAGATTTGTCATTTCCATCACAACCAATAATTTTGCATGTTTTTTTTTTTTTTTTTTTTTTAGTTAATGTTTTTAGTTTTAAAGTTAATGTACTTAAACCTTGGTGACAACAGTGGCAGTGAAAAACATTATAATTTTAATAATACACCATGAACTCTTTATTTCATAATAATCATAATCTCTTCATTTTCTAAAAATTCACAATGACAAAAGTCCCTGTTGAAGAAACAGGAAAATTTATTTACAACAAAATGTTGAATAAATGGTTGGAATTTATTATACACACTCACTAACACACATGAGTTTTCAGTCCAACCAGTGGCCTAAAAAAGAGCTGTTATATATACAATGATACTGCTGGTTACCCATCATGCATTTGGCAGGAGTTAAATCAGACATTGTTTGATATGATTACCTGCTAGGACTATAAAATTATATGAAATGTTTTGTTGTTGTTGTTGTTGTTGTTGTTTACATTTCTCTGTAATATTTTTTAAGTCCAACAGGTTTATTAACGTGCTGACTTCCCAGTCATGTTCATTATTGTATTAGTGTGACTTCAATGAAATAATCTAAAATGCAGAACTTTAATACATTTTATATTTAAATATTGTTCTTTTGATCTTAACATTTATCAAAGAATCCTAAAAACATTTATCAAAGAATCCTAAAAACAATCTATCACGATTTCCACAAAAACATTAAGCAGCACAACTGGTTTCAATATTGATAATAATAAGATATGTTTCTTGACCAGCAAATCATGACATTGGAATGATTTCTGAGGATCATGTGACACTGAAGACTGAAGTAATGGATGCTGAAAATTCAGTTTTGCCATCATAAGAATAAGTTATATATTTAAATATAATAATAATAATAAAAAAAAACATTTAAAATTGTAATAATATTTCACAGTATTACTGTATTTTGGATCAAATAAATGCAACCTTAGTGAGACTTTTTTCAAAAACATTAAAAAAATCTTACCAACCCCAAATTTTTGAAGGGTAGTGTACATAAGAGACTGCATTCCTACCAACAGCCTAAAAAGAACAGTTAAAAACTGTAGCTGGAGAGACACTTTTGCTTGCATAATGAATTATTCATATCTAAATAAATGTAGCCATGCCAATAGGTGTCAGTCCAACAACATTGTCATGTCACATTTTTTCCAAGTGTAATTTTAATTGAAATTTGGTATAGTGACACTGCTAATAAAGTTGCTTGTGACTTAAGTCACTTTGGATAAAATAACATTCAATAATATTAAATAAAGTTTCTTGGATAGGTGATCTTAAACATATTCTAATTTAAACATCTTTATAGTTCTGTTCGTTCTTTTTTTTTTTTTTTTTAGCTGATTGTACGCTTCAATGTATGGTGACCTCCACGAGTATACATAACTGTTGACCCACTCAGCCTGTTGGACTAGCTCGAATGTGGGACCATATGTTTCAATGTTCATGGATTAGCAACAGTGCATTAGAGAGGCAGAAGTGGCTTCCTTCTAATTAATGATTTAGCACCTCACAGGTACACACACACACACACACACAGTTCTACGCCTCATCCGGCCCTGCTTTGTCAGTCCTCCCGAATGAAGGGCTGTCTGCGCGCTGTGGCAATCTCTAGACTGACTTTGTTTGAAGTCACTCTTGTCTGTCTCTTCACCGGTGCGCCTGTCTGTTGGTCGCGTCCCCCTTTTTTAATGAAACAGAAGCGTTAATAGAATCACTGGGAAAAGCAGGTGATAAAAGTCGATCCGTCGAGCGCGCCTGTATCCTGAGTTGCGAGCGCACTGTTCAAACAGAGCATTGTTCAAAGACAATGCATGCAAAAGACACACGCGCTGCCGAAGGAATAGAAAAAAAAAGAGAGGGAGAGAAAGGGAAACGGAAAAAAAGCTGCTCCCTGTCTTCAGCGAGATCAAAACAACTCCAAGGTAAAATATACAATGAAGGGCCCCCTGATCTGACCAGCATCTCAGATGAGAGGAGGATGCAGTCTTTCTGACATGTTACAGAGGGAGAGAGAGACGGAAAGCAAAATAAAGAGGCCTCACAAAAGTTTGAGATATTCAGGCCTTATGAATGCATTCATGGAACATTGTACATGCATTACAAATGTCAAATTAACGCCCGCTTGAGCCGAAATGATATTCCGAGCATATGAAATGACCCTCAAAGAGATGAAAAACATCCAAAATGGGAGGTAAACGCGCTCGACTCGGTTCATTTCAGCCCTAATAAAGATATCGCATCCCGGCCTGACAATACGAATGAATTTCGGTCACATTCTGAGACGCATTTTTGAAACGTCACCCCGGGATATTTGCGATCGAGTGCTTTTTTCATACGTCGACGGAGCGAGCTGTCATTTTCTCATTGCGGGAAAAACAGAAGTCTCTTTCACACTTCATTGGCCATCGCGGAGATCAATACAGGCGCCGGTAAGAGGAATATCAACCGGGGATGGTGCAGAAGTATCTGTAGAAACAGCACCGGGGAGAACAAAACGAAAAAGAGGAGGAGTGGAGCTGCGTTAGAAGGCGACACAGATGGACAAGAGCCTTTATGGTGGCGGCTCCTGCTGGCATGGTGCCACCAGCCCCAGACTCCCTTTGTTTGCCAGGCTACTAAACTAATAGAGATAAAAGCAGGTTCCCGCTGGCCAGGAATTATAAAGTCATTAACGAATACAAATAAGGCTGAGAAAGAAGGGGCAAGGAGAGGAGGCTTTCTCTGACCAGCTGAGTCTGAGAGGAGGGACGCGGTTTTGGGGAATCTGTCCGAGGTTGGACGTCTCTGAGTGTGTAAACAACCCTGATTTCCTCTTCTGCTATTCGCTTGTCTCTAAAAACATGGGTTGTCATGTGGTGTGACATGATAGACCTAAGTTCAAACAGCATTTTTGCAAATTACTGTGCTGTACTTTGTAGTGAACCATGAATTGAGAGAATACCTGGAATATTTATGCTAACTATATATAAATACCTTTAATAAAATGTAAAAAGTTCAAATTTGTTAATTAAAAAAGAAGAAAATTTTATTAAAAAGTAAAAATGAATAAAATAATCTCATGTACGCGTCGGATTTCCATATATACTTAAGCAAAATGTGAACAAAAATTCACACACACACACACACACACATATATATATATATATATATATATATATATATATATATATATATATATATATATATATGTGTGTGTGTGTGTGTGTGTATATACATATATATATATATATATATATATATATATATATATATATATATATATATATATATATATATGTATATATATATATATATATATATATATATATACATTTACACACACACACACCTATTTTAAAAAAATGCATTGAGAGAATATATGGAATATTTATGCTAACTGTGTATAAATACCTTTAAAAAATGTAAAAAAGTTAAAATGTATTAATTTAAAAATAATAAAATTTGTCATAAAAAAATCTCATGTACACGTCAGATTTCCATGGACACTTAAGCAAAATGTGAACAAAAATTCACACACACATACACACACACCTACTTTAAAAAAAAATACCTTGAAAAGTAAAAGTGATTAAAATTGGTTTAAAATATTATTACAAAAAATAATAATAAAAAAAAACAAAACATAAAAAATATCATGGACATTCCCATATACATTCAAGCTAAATGTAAACAAAAAATGATCTAGTAATCATAGCAATTTCTGGTTTATATCAGACAGATCAGTATATATCAGCATATCATACATAGACAGTATTCTGTTTCATTATCTGGTCACACAGGCATTCATTTCTATTTTCTTTCTCCTAAAATCTTTTAATTTCCTTTTTTACTTTTATCTGCACAATAGATCCTCAGCATGTCTTCCCTTCCCTCGAGTAATCTCAATATTATTTAAGGTAGCCATTGCACAATGGCTGTGAAAATGGGAGTCATTTAAGCCCTTCTCCCCAAGCAGTGGTCTTGGCAACTAAACTAGCTCATTTGTTCACTCTGCATTCCCTTGGACAGCCTTATAAATGGAGGCACTATCCAATTATTACAGGGGATAAAACTAGAGCTCCAGCAAACCATAGCAGAATCTATTACCAGCGAGAGTTTGTGTGTGTATGTGTGTGTGAAAGAGAAAAGCTGTGCCCATATGCCTCAAAAACTACTCCATACAGGACAAGTGACACATACCTAAATACATGAATATTCTTCGACCTCGATGGCAATATGTTGGCTTATGATGTATTGGAATAAATCATTATGACGCTTAATCTTTAGTTTACCTTAAATGTTGTGGTTTATTTTTTATTTTTTTTAATCCCAAAATTAAGGGATAGCACGAAAGTTCATGATGATATTTGACATCTTTCAAGACCTATACAGTATGCTTGCTAAAAGTTGCCTTAATGCGTTTATGTGCGCACATATGAAGGGACTTTTGGGAATGAATATGGATTCTTTGCATATTTGTATGAAGCTGGCTTTAAGTTGATATTCAATGATGAAAAAAGGGTTACTTTGAAAACTCTCTGATAATTGGCTTCTTAAAAGCATCTCATTTTTAACAATGTCACTGTGGCTGGTGGATGACAATTAATCTGTTTTCCAGTGTTTTCTTGGCATCTGTGCCAATTACTTTATATGCTAATATATGTAAATTAGTCAGCATTTGAGATGCCAGTAAAAACTATGCTTGTATTGTATATTATTTTTAATTCATGCAATACCATTGAAGTCTATTTTCAAAGATAATATTTTAAATCTTAAATAAATAGTTTTTTAAAATATATTTTAGGATTTGGACAGTAACACTTACATGCCTTAGTAAAACAAATATAGCAGCAACTAAGCTCTTAAAAATAGTTTAATACTTTTCAAATAATAATTATTTCATACAACACAATCAGCTAATGCTTTGCAACAGAAAGAATCTTTGAAACAATCGGACTTGCTTGCATCATTTCTTTGTTTACCACTATGACAATGAGAATTAGTCACTCCACGTATGAACGCAGCTCCAAACGCATTTATTTCTGACTCGAACAGTCAAACTGCATTTTCACACTCACCATACATCCTATTTAAGTGCGTCCTGGATTTTGTATTTGTCATTGTGTCGGCACATTAATATTTTTTTTTTCTTTTCTTTTCCATCTCTGTTAGTGGGAAAGAGGATAATGACTTCACCGCTAAGTAAATGTTAATGAATGCACTTCGCCATCTGACTAGGTCTTTTCTCTTAACATAAATAGCTATAATTACCAACATATTCTCTCTCTCTCACTCCATCTCTCTCTCTCTCTCTCTCTCTCTCTCTCTCTCTCTCACACACACACACACACACACACACACTATGACCTGCATCAAAAGTATGTTCTCCAGTGTCCTGCGTTAAGTAAAGATGCTTCTCATCTCTGAAGGTAGATGTCACTCTTGCACACTAAATGGATCTGTAAGCTTCAGCCTGAGAGATGATGGATGTTTAATGTTGGGTAAATTAGTATTAGATAAAACAACAACAACAAAAAAACAAAACACTTGTGATCTCAGAAATATATTAGAAAGATGTACAGGATGTTTACTAATGTGAGCAATATTTTAAAATAAATTATTAAAAGTATTCATTTAGAAATGTATACAAGTTTTATTTAACATTTTAAATTCATAAAAATAGACACTGGACTTTGAAAGAAATATTTTAGCTGCATTAATGAACGCTTTTATGTAATATTTTCCTTGCTAATTAAGATTCAAAATTCACTAATAATTTATTTGAATCTGTGTTCTCTTTCTCTGCAAATAATCATTAATTAAATCAATGTTTAAAAATTAATTAATAATAAAAGCTGCAAAAAAGTCCATGCCATAATTTAGCTTATTAACATCTTCCACCAATATATCAATTCCTTTCAGACAAAAATCAACAAATCATTCACTGCCAGTCATAAGGAACTAGTTGGTTCTCTCATAGACTACTAAACTAACACATGTGCGTTCATAAATCCTGATACGCTGTTCCAAACCTACTGATGCAATAACAAAAACAAAAATCATAATAAATATTTTGTTCTGTGCAAGTTCTTGTTTTTTTTTTTTTTACATTTGTGTGAAACTGCAAAAATAATTATTCGATTTAGCTTAACAACACATTTTCATAATTACCACATATTACTCACGAGAAGTAAAATGAATGCGCAATCTGATAATTATAATAAGTACACTCACATTGGAAGTGTATCAGACAAATGTGACATTGTGTCAAACTAAAGTTACAGCGCTAAAGATGAGTGGCTCAGTCCTGAACATCATCATAAACATATTCAAACACACACACACACAGTGAATCATATGAATATATATCTCCTGTGTCAGTGCCGTGGAGGATGGCAGCGAGCTCTGCGATCCGCAGCTCTCCCGGCTGATTCAAAAATGTATCTTTCAGGCGTTTATTATCAATTTGACTTTATCTTCTCTTTACCAGAGGTGTGAAATCTCAACCTCATACGTGTAATTAAGGTGGGCCGCCGTGCTTAAGAGAGGCTTGATTTGAAGCGATTACCAGAGGCGAGAGCTGAAAAGTACACCGCTGTGACCTCAGGGGCAGTCTGGAGAGCTGCTGGCTGAAGCCACAGCTAATTTAATTGATCTCCTCAGCTTTACATTTAAATATCATCACAGTAGCGATGAGCTCCAGATAGGCTTTGTTCTTGTGTGTGGCTGAAGAGAGATTATTCGCCGTGCAGATCTGACCTGATGGCTTCCCTCCCCACTAAACTCTTCTGTTTGTTCAGCGCACGAGACATCAATCCAGCCGTTTGGAAAGATGCCGTTTGGGTGACAGTAGTTTCAACTGTTGTTGCTACATGAATATGACTGTTGCTCTAAAAGGTGGATTTGCGGACGGAGGACAAGTCGAGTCAAGTCATGTTTGTTTATATAGAGCTTTATACAATACAGATTGCTTCACAGCAGCCAACTTTTTATACAACAAATTATTCTTGAACAGTACTAAACAAGAAAATAGCTGAATCAATGATGCAAACGTCATCGAATATGAGACAAAATCTAATTCTGCTGTAAAGCAGCTCTAAAAAGACAATCATGTCATTATTCAGCTCAAGTCAGTTCAGTGTTGATATAATTCAGTTCAATAACTGTAAAGTTCATCAATTTTGAAATGAGTTCAGTTCAGCTACAACCCCCAAAAACGTTCTAAGAATGTTTTGCTAACGC
Organism: Megalobrama amblycephala; assembly: GCF_018812025.1. Taxonomy (NCBI): domain Eukaryota; kingdom Metazoa; phylum Chordata; class Actinopteri; order Cypriniformes; family Xenocyprididae; genus Megalobrama; species Megalobrama amblycephala. The sequence goes on along the minus strand of NC_063048.1, from coordinate 14,693,261 downwards.
TCCCATTAGGTTATGAAAACATTATTTCTGAATATTCACTTTGTCCAGTTTTTGAAATGATGGTTATGCGAACATTAAAGGGATAGTTCACTCCAAAAATTAAAATTTTGTCATAATTTACTCACCCTTAAGTTGTTCCAAACCTGTATGAGTTTCTTTCTTTGGCTGAACACAAAAGAAGATATTTTGAAGAATGTTGGTAACCAGACAGTTGATGGCACATGAAATATTATGGAAGTCAATGGGTGCATTCAACTGTCAAGTTATAGACAAACTTTAAAATATCTTCCTTTGTGTTCAAAAAAGAAGAAAGAAACTCATATAGATTTGGAAAAACATGATCATTTACATGAGAAAATGGTGACAGAATTGTCATTTTTGAGTAAACTATAACTTTAAGGAAACATTCCATTTTATCATTCTGCAAAGATTACGGGAATGTTACTTTTGAATGTTCTCTGAACATCCTGAAACAAGTAGAACATTTAAAAAAATGTTACAAAAAACGCTCCATGAATGATGTAAATAAATAACTTTTTTCAGCTAATGTTTTGATAACTTTTCATCAATGTTACAGGAAGAATGTTCATATGTAACTTGGTCGATTTTGGTCGATCGGATCACAAGTGGACGAGGGAGACACATACCCTTTTACACCTGGTGTTTTAATCCTCTTTTGTCCAATTTTGACCACTTCTGTCCTGATTTCTTCAAGCGGAGTTTCTATAGGCGAATAAATGTATGGGTTTTTGCAGATCTTTCAATCTAATGGACAAAATAGACTTGCGCGATTTACAAATGTACGCGCCCGGAGACAACACACGGAGAGCAGCAGCTTTCGTTTTAGCTGACAAAGTTTAAATCCTGTCTAGCTAGCGCGCTTCCATAATGTTTACACATTAATATTTAGGCGGAGAGTCTTTAGTGGCTGTTTCGAACACATTCGACCACATGAGCGTTTCCACTATGAAAGCAACAATACGTTTTCGACTACCTCTGGATGTGGTCGAAAGTGGAGAAGTTCAAAAGGTTTCACACCTCATTTACACATGTATTTAGTGTCATCCACTTGTGATCCGATCGACCAAAACGCATCTTAATACCAGGTGGAAACAGCGTCTTTGAGAGAACCGTGAAAGTTTTGAGAATGTTCACTGTTAGCTGGAAAGCTCAAGTCAATGTTGACTCAATTCAGTTCAATAACAATGTCGATGTTGCAAAATTCATCAATTATGAAACAAATTCAATTTAGCAATAGTATAAAGCAGCTCTACAGAATGGGGGTTATGCGCAACAAACTTCCGGATTCGGTAAAACAGGTTGCATCGCTTTCACTTCAGGTCTTTTGTATGTGCTTCGTTAAATATAGAGCTGTTTTACTCAAGATGCCTTCCAAATACCAAAGCATAACTGATATCCATCACATAATTTTCTTCTTCCCACTAACATTTGGATATCAAATATGAATAAAACACAACAATAAAAATAACTATCTAGGTTAGCTGATTACACCAACAAGCGGATGCGATGAGACTTCTTTTCCAGTTTGTTCATGTGACATTCAACATAAAGCCTATAGAGTAATTATCCAGCTCAAGTCATTCGATAATATCATAGTAGACAAAACAATATTATAGAATATTTAGGAAGTCGAAGGCAACAGTGGCAAAGAACCACTTCATCAGGTGACAGAAATAAAAAAGCCGAACTGCATAAATATGAAGCCGTGCTGTTGCATTTAAATATAAAAACAGAAATGAAACACTGCCTCTAATTCAAAATGCATTTCCCTCTGCTCAACTATGACAATAACATTCAATCAAACAAAGGGGGAAGCATTGAAATTCCACATTAAAAGAAAGAGAGAGTGAATTTAATAAAAGGACTAAGACATAGTAGAGGAGGAAGGAAAGAGGAAAACAGACACTGCCTCCCGCACTAGCCGCATTAGCCCGCGTAGTGCTGGGCGTCCTCTCTGCCGGTTTTGCCTGTGCTGATTTTAATGAGTCATTTCGATGCACGCTATGAAGATTAGGTGCCGGTGACGGCACTGCGCCATCTGTAAGGTAGCCGAGCGGTCACAGTAATCCATCTCACGCTCTCTGTCGAGAGTAGAGAGACGGCGGGACAAGGTCACCACAGGTGGAACCTTTAACGCAGTGACAGAACGCGGACCGGAAACCTTTTCTGAGAAGCCGCTTCTCAAAACCTCCAGGAGATTTGTTTTTATTTTCCATGAGGTGACTGTGTTTGAGATCAAAAACGAAAAAAGCAGTGTTTTTCTTCTTTTCAGGATCATTGTGCATCAATTTAGGGTCTGGGTGACCAGTTAAGATGAGATGTTATGAAAAGTTACAGCTTGAATTTCTTTCAAAGCATTAAACTAAGCCTCAATGTATATATGGAGTGTTTTTCAGTCGCTAAGTGGTGTCAAGGATCTTTGAGCAAGCTGTAAATCAAGGGTGCACCTTGGCTATTTACAGCAAATTATACAGCATGAATGATTCAGTGATTAGAAACATTCTGGCATTCATTACTTTCGCAAGGTCTGAAGGACTTAAACACTGCTAGCTCTTCACACTGTACAAATGCCCAAAACCTTGAGAGAGAGACGGAGTGAATCACAGGAACAAATTTATTTAAAATATGTGCCTGAAGCGGTATTAATAACACTTGAGACTACAGATCCTCCTTATTAGAAAGCGTTAAAGTTTTTGTTAGTAAGAAGCTTGCAAAGCTTACTCTTATACTGGCTGTTGCTTAATGTGGACGTGTCAAAAAAAACCTCACTTTTACCCACATGTATGTACACTCCTAGTGGAAGGTTATTATTTTTCTTTCTTTCTTCTTCTTTTTTTTTGCGATTAAAAACATGAGGAAGAAGGTAAGACAACAGCGGTAAAAGACGAAACCCTGACTGTCTGCGTAAATGCATACAAATTGCTGCTGATGAGGTCTTTACTGGGACAGTGTTTATCTCGTAATACCTCTAGTTTTAAAACAGCACACTGTCCCCGCTCTTCCGGTGTTTATTTGAATAGACCTAGCTGAATGAGTCTTTCTGTAATTGATCCCTGGGGGACGGGAATGTCTAGGCCCACCGAATCCACATTTCCCCCAATTACGGATGCCATCGCGCTCCAAAAACAGAATCAGAGCACACATCACAGTCAGAAACCCTGTGTTACTGACACAACCTCACAAACACCGGCTGCCTTCACAGGGTCCCTATGCAGTGTTCACTGCTGCCTGCGCACTAAGCAGAGTATAGATTTAGAAGTTAAATTGTTTAAACACACAAAACACTTGATTCACACAAATTATGGGTTTTGAGTAAGATGACAGACTTAAAATTAGTACATACTTAAATATGCATATAATACATGCGTTGTTTTAATATATCAAATATTAAAGTATTTTGCATTTTACTAGTATTATATATAAATATAAATTATGCTTATATTTCTTGTAATTTATGTCATTCCTCCAGTCTTCAATGTCACACAAACTTTCAGAAATCATTTTATGATTTTCTTATCATGTTGATTTGCTTCACAAGAAACATTTTATTTATTAGCATCATTTATATATTTTTTTGTGGAAGTTGACATTTTTGTCAGGATTCTTTGATGAATAGAAAGTTCAACAGAACAGATTTTTTTTTCTGTAGTAATTTAGGTCTTTATTTTTTTTTTTTTGCTGAAAAAATATACATTTCTTAAAAAAAAAGAAAAATATACTGACCCCAAACTTCTGACCAAATATTAGGCCTATTGAAAATCATTAAATATTATTAGTATTATAGAGTATATAATATTATGACATTAAAATAAATTATATTATACAAATTTGAAATGAAGTAAATTTACAATTTAAAGGATTAGTTCACTTCTGAATGAAAATTTCCTGATAATTTCCAGGATTTTTCTCCATATATTGGAATTCAGTGGGGTTCACTGGGTTGAAGGTCTAAATTGCAGTTTCAACGCAGCTTCAAAGGGCTCTACGTGATCCCAGACGAGGAATAAGGGTCTTGTCTAGCGAAACAATTGGTCATTTTCTAAAAAAATAAAATAAAAATGTATATACTTTTTAACCACAAATGCTGCTACAATGTCTTGCATTAGCTCTGCGATCTGCACTCATCATGAAATCATGTTACAGAGGTCATGCATGACGTAGGCAGAAGTATCGATCCAGTGTCTACAAAGTGAACATGCAAAGATTAAGGTAAAAAAAGGTAAAACAATGATATGGGACGATTTTGAAGTTGGAGGAGAAGTTTTTTGCCCTACCACGGTACTTCCACCTACGTCACGCGTGACCTTTCAACGTAATGTGTGGCGCATCACAGAGCAGTGCAAGACAATATTTGTGGATAAAAAGTATATAAATTTTGATTGATCGTTTTGCTAGACAAGACCCTTATTCCTCATCTGGGATCGCATAGAGCACTTTTAAACTGCACTGAAACTGCAATTTGGACCTTCCACTCAGTGAACCCCAGTAAAGTTCACTAAATGGATACAAATCCTGGAATGTTTCCCTAAAAAAACCTTAATTTTATTTTTGATTGAAGAAAGAAAGACATGAACATCTTGGATGACTTGGGGGTGAGTAAACTGTCAGGAAATGTTCATTCAGAAGTGAACTAATCCTTTAAATCACTAAATAAGGTCAACTAAGCAGAATAAACTTTATGTGCAGTGATGTATCAATATGTTCTGCAGTGCCATATGAACTAAACATATACACCCCCTATATTTTAAATTGACTTGATATGGCCAAATACACTGTGAAGACTTCTAAGGGCACTATTGTACTATCTTCATCTGCCAGTGTTTAAACGACAGCGACTGTGTGCTTACTGAATGGGTATGGATAGGCTTGCACTGGACGACAGAAAAATGGAAAACAGCATGTGTGGATTGTTGACTGGAGGTCAGTCAGACAGTGGCAGGACTTCCAGTTATAAATATAATTCACCTTGCCGTTCCACTGCAGCCACTGAACAGCTCTTCACTGAAGTCAGAACAGAGACAATCTTTCAAAAGTCCCTTCAAAAGTTCTTACACATGTGGAAAAGGGTTTTTTTCCCCTCCAAGACTGAAGCTTTAAAAATAAGGCCAGAAGCCCTCGCTGCCACTCTTTGCTTTCTGGACAGTCTTGCAAATAGACTCCCAATAAGACAAAAAAGCAAAACATATTCAAACAACCGATAGCATCTAAAAAAAAAAAAAAAAAACCTGATGTTATCGGGGCATGTGCAAGGAGTGTTTGGAGGGCATTAATGTCTGTAGGACATGGCAGCGGTACTCGATTCAGGCCCAAAGCTGTGGTGATGGAGTGGCTTTGAGTTAATTACTGATTACCTCTGGGGCTGTTCACCTGTGAGCCCATCATTACCTCACACCCACGCCAAGCAGGTGCCATCCCTGGTTGTCCGCCACGCTTGTCTGCTGTGGCATGATTCCCTGGCCTGGGCCTAAAACCCTTTCGCAGGAACCACAGGGGCACATGGCACAGCTCGAACCTTAACATCTAGCGCTATCCGGCCAGAGGTCAACTTCTCCTTTCTCTCGGTTGGATCTGGAGCTCTCTCTCTTTGGCCTGGCCTGAAGTCACGGGCAGGGAAACAGCTGGCCAACGCCTGCCCGCTTGGACATGGCAGTTCTAGAGCATCGATAGTAGTGCCCACCACACCAGCTGATCCTCTCCCAGGGTCCCTGTCACGATGATGTCTTCATCGCTAACCGGAGCAGACGCCCGCTCCTGGCAGCAACTGGAGGTGACAACAAATCCAATTATCTCCCCTCCATGGAGCCCAGGCAGCCCATGCCGGTGTGACAGAGATGAGGACGGGGACAGGCAGTGCCCTGCCCACCTCATCCCACCCCTCCCCCTGATTTTAGTGGGCAAACACACAGACTACTGCCCCGTCACTCCAGTCACAGGGACAAGAGGACAAACAGAGGGCTCCTGTGGTCTACACACGAAAACAATGAGAGAGAGAGATTTCCTTCGTTTTTGACTCATTGCTTTTTTATTGTAACTGCATGTACTTTCTTCAGACTTTTTTATCCTTCTTTTGAACAAGAAAGAAAGAAAGAAAGTCCTACTGGTTTAGAACAACATGAGGATGTGTAAATAAAGAGAGAATTTTCAATTTTGCGTGAATTACTTATTTAATTTTATTATTTTGAGCACAGCATGATAAATTGGTCGACCATAATCCTGTTGTAATCCTGCTGTCAGTCATGGTGGCTTGTCATTGACACAAATGTCCCAACACATGGATATATAAATATATATAAAGGCATTAGCCAGAAAACTTGATTTGTGATGAGTGTTTTTTTGTGACATGCCCTGAGTTAACCTATATAAACCAATTAAATATCCATATACAAAATGAGCTTATACTGGAAGCATTAGAGGTGTGTTAAATGCATATTAAAGAAAAAAGTATTGATTGTTTATAGGTCATCTTCACCTGAGAGGGTACGATAGAGTGAGAAGGGCACTACAAGACTTTTACACTAGTATGCAGTGCTAGCGCTGCACAATTATGACACAATTGATTATTTTTCTTGATACTGTAATCATTATTAATTTTGATTACCACAATTGGCATTAAAATGCTTTTTTGTTAGGCTGTATATTGGTGGCTAATGGGTATTATCAAAGTCCCTTTCAAGGAAAGTCTGTTCACTCCGCAGCCATATTTGCAATGCCTCCGCTATTTCAGGCATCCAAGACCAAGTCCTATCTATTTCAATGGGGGAATCCTGAAATTAACTCACAATTAAATAACACATTTCAAATCAACAAAATCTGACATGAACTGTCCCATAAATGTTGCTTCATATGCTCAAATAGCATTAAAAAAATCTTATTTTTCAGGCTACATGAGCCAATGCATATGTGCAGTCCTAAGCGTGAGTCTCAGGTTTATTTGGGAACCAGAGCTTCTAACGGCAGCTGTAGTGACGCAATGACTTTATCAATCAGCGATTGGTAACAAATGTATTGTTACCAGCTGAGCTCAATCAATAGGTGGTAGATTATTTTACAAAGAAAAAAGAACATACAAAAAAATCATCTTCTTTACCTTTAATCATTCTCATTTCTCATAGTTGTCACTAGTCTATAGGCCTAACAATAATTGAAACGCTTCATTCATGTGCACAACACTCAACTGTTGAAGGTGTTAACAGAAAATAGAAAGAGCACTGCACACCAACAAAAACCTAATAGATCCTCCATATTCATATTCAGGCCATGGCACTGCAGTCCTGTTTATTTGAAAGGGAAAAGAAGATTCTCCTGGCCAAAGTCCTTCTGATAAAGCCAATGACTCACGGCTTTCATGATATTCAGATGAGCCTTCAATGTGGGTGACTGATGACACAGGGCGCTTGAGCATGGAGTTGGTGGACATGCCCAGAGGAAGATTCTGAAATTCTGATGGACCAACTCATCCAATGGGCCATTTCTAGTGGAGTAGAGGGAAAAGATAGCATCCAGTCCCATCAAAATATGAGCCAATGTGTTCCAGGCAAAGGCTTCTGAGACAGCTCAACAAAGAACCACTGAAGCAAGGGCTTCTCACACTTTACTCTACGTTTACCGCACCTGTCTATATGGACACGTACAGTGGTGACACTATGCATTAGTATAGGAAATCAAACAGATAGTTCACCCTAGAATGAACATTCTGTCATTATTTTCTGATCCTTATGTCATTTTCCTTTCCGACAGAGCTCTCAAATTTTATTAGGTTCAGATTTGTTCTCTCACTGAGAAAAAGCATATGGGTTTGGAACAACATGAGGGTGAGTAACTGATGACAGAATTTTTATTTTTGAGTGAACTGTCCCCACAAGTGGCTATGTCAAGGCTCAACAAAAAGACAGTTTTGACAGTCAGACCAGTCGTTCTGATTTTTACTTGCTCTGCATGCCATCATTTTCATTGGAACCACTACAAAAATGTTAAGCAGCACAAATTGTTTTCAACATTAATAATAATAGTGTTTTCCTGAGCACAAAGTCAGCGTATTAGAATGATTTCTGAAGGATCATGTGGCACTGAAGACTGCAGTAATGATGCTGAAAATCCCAGAAATTAATATATATGAAGAGTTCAGATGCAAAAGCCTCTAAGTGCCATCTGAAATTTTCTTCTAAAATGAGCATTTTTATCAAGCTCGCATGTTTATGTTCAGTTAATTCACTTTAATGGCAATGAAAATGACCTATTAATTGACATTAAAGTGAAATTACTGAACCTAAACATACGAGCTTGATAAAAATGCTCATTTTAGAAGAAAATTTCAGATGGCACTTTTGGCTTTTGCATCTGAACTCTTCATATATATATATATATATATATATATATATATATATATATATACACACACATACATATATATATATATATATATATACACACATATATATATATATATATATATATAAAAATAACATAGAAATATAAAAACATAAAAACAATTTAAACAATTATTTTAAGTTGTAATCATTTTTTATAATTTTAGTTTACTGCATTTTTGATCATATAAACAGCCTTGGTAAGACTTCTTTAAAAAAAAAAAAAAACTTACCAATGTTAGAGTATATTTATTATTTTACAAAATGTTATTTTTCTTTTACAAAATGTATTTATTTATTTATTTTTTTAAATAAGCAAGCAGCTGGAAATGATACAACTACAGTATATTGTAACTCCATAAATTAAAAAAACGCACCTTGCTGAAAAACAATGGAATATGATTATTCCTTGGTTTGTTGACTTTTCTGTCAACTTACTGTTGAGCCCTGTCTGTGTGTGTGTGTGTGTGTGTGTGTGTGTGCGTGTGCGTGCGTATGTGTGTGTGTGTGCGCGCGCGTGTGCATGCGTGCGTGCGTGTGTGCGTATGTGTGTGTGTGTGTGTGTGTGTGTGTGTGTGTGTGTTCGTTAGAATATTCACTTATTGGAATCTTACTAATAACAGGGTTCGTAGACATTTTTACCACTAAATTTCCATGACTTTTGTGGCAAATATTTGTATCCAAACAAACATACCACGAAAGCCTATGTATACATGAAAAATAAGAATAAAAATCCATGTTCACATTTATCATAGCATATCTTAACTAAAATTAATGACTATTAATGCTATTTGTTTGCTTGCTAGTTTCTTTTAATAAGCAGCACAAGCTTATTGTTAGAATTCATAAAAATGTTACCGGTCATCTGGCGAATGACAGAGTTTCATATACTCGCCAACACCGATTTTTACTCGCATTCGATTCTTGGCGAGTGTTAATTTTAGGCCTTGTACATGGGAATTTCTCACATTATAAGCCTGCAGGACCTGATTAAACATATATTCTATTATAAAGATATTGTGAAACAAAATTCCATTACTTTTCCATGTACGAAATGTAGTTCCAAACGTAGGTTCGGGAGGAGCCTAAACATCCAGTCCTGTGTATAATCATTACGAGCGTATATAAACAGCAGTCACTGCGTCATCCCAGTGACAATTCTTCCAGCATCCCTCCTCCTCCCCATCTCCTCCTCTATTTCTCGTATTCTCCCTATGCGCAGTACTGTTATAGGGGGGTTTAGCTTGGAGCTTGAGCCTCCTTCGAGGACAGCAAGCCAAGTTTATTTACCATTAACTATTAAAACTGAATGGGCATGCAAACTCGTGAACCCTGTAATAAGATTAAGTGTCATGTTCAAAGTCACTTATGTATTTGAGATCATCCACATGATTTGTGTCCATTTTGTATTGCCGCCACAATCTCTGGAACCACAAACTCATAAACGGCCTTTGCATTTCATCAGTTTGTTTTTCATATGCTCTACCCACAATCCTCAACCCCCTTTTTACCCTCAAATGGAAAAGAGGATGAAAAAAAACAACAACAACCTCTACTTCCTGTGAAACTGTTGGTCGCACCTCTGACTGCACTGACGGGGGAGAGTAAAGCCATTAAAATGACACGGAGACAGATCATGTGTGACACTTCAAAGGGTCTGGAAAAAGCTGGAAAACTGAGCAGCGCAACCTCCTCATCCACCCTCCGGCGGGGAAGAGAGGAAAAAAAAAACAACACAAAGCCGACAAGCACGCGCCGCATGGTCAACACAAGCACCCAGAGACTCCCGCGCTCTCCTCTCGGCCTCCCCCCAGACCCAAACACAGACTCGTCCCCCGCGACTACACGTCCAATGATTACACTATTCCCGCTCTTGCGCTCAGAGGGGCTAATTAATGCTTTAATATGCAAATGAGTGCCACAGTAAATTACACAGCTGGCAAATATGCCTGTTTTGCCCCCAAAACTACATCAGGAAATGAGCAAGACTGTGTGTGGATTGTGAATGCAAAGAGACAGAAGGTTTATTTTGAAACTGCGAAGATAATTTCACCTCAAAGTTTTGATGGCAAAAGGGTAAAAGTTTATCTGCAAGATCTGAACAGGTTTTAACAGCGGACGGGTCTCGGATGGCAGTAATTAAGGACAGTAGAAAAGTCACTTCAGATGCTACATCAATAAAATGCCGTATTTAATTTAACAAAAATGAAAGCAAGGCTGTAAGGGAAGTAGATATAGTCTGTTTAGTATGTCATACAGCTGATAAAATGCTCAAAAAAATATAAGATTAGATGTGACCTACAGTAGGACCTAATTTTCAAACAATAGTGCAACATATTCTCATTTTTGCTCACATCAAGTTAAATATAGTGTCTAGTAAGTATATAGTCTAGTTTCTAAGCAGACTGACTTCTTCAACAAGATATTGGTGACAAGTGCTATTTTTTTCCATGACAGTGAGAGCAGATGCAAAGAAACAGAGAGATGTGAGAGTGTGATTTGGTTTAGCTTTGATAAACATATGACACTTGACTGCTTTGCTATATACGGCTGTTATTTTCATGCCCTGAAACCATGTTAAGTTGATGGGAGAAGATTCTGTGAAAGTATCACTAAAATATTGAACATGTTACTCACAAACTCCAATTCTCTAATTAAAGTTCAGGCCACAAAGAACTTTAAAGGTATTTTTTGCAGTCACTGAATCTGGAAGGTAATGGAGAGGTAAAAGCAGAAACAAATATGAAGCTGTGGAGCAGAGGTAGCACTTGCAATGCATAAGAGCTTTGAGTTTTATTCAAAATAAATGGCATAAAAAGCCTAGAACTACAAATTAAAATGAGACAAGCACATGTTTGTTTCTCAGAGGCACAAATCCTATATTTAGATATGTTTAATGCCTATCACACTGGCGGTTAAAAAACAAAACTGCATGCATTTTGTGGAAGAACATTGTTTTGGTTGTGCTTCAGCTTTTCGTGACTGTGCGAATGAATATGGATATCCTACTGCTCATAAAACATTCACTACTACACTTTAGAGATATAACCAGTAATATTGAATGGCAAAAAAATAAAAAAAAATAACGACTTTATTCAACAATATCTAGTGATGGGCGATTTCAAAACACTGCTTCATGAAGCTTCGAACCTTTTACGAATATTTTGTTTCGAATCAGTGGTTCACAACGTGTATCAAACAGCCAAAGTCACGTGAACCATTGAAATTTCGAAAAACACTTGAGATGTAACGAAGCCTTGTTTACTGAATTCACGCGACTTTCACGCTCCAAACCATTTATTCGAAACAAAAGATTCGTAAAGCTTCAAAGATTCTTGAAGCAGTGTTTTGAAATCGCCCATCACTAGATATTGTTGAAGAAAGTCGTTATTTAGTTTTTTTGCCGCACAAAAATTATTCTCGTCGCTTCATAACATTAATGGGTTAGTTCACCCAAATATGAAAATTCTGTCATTTATTACTTACCCTCATGCCGTTCCACACCCGTAAGACCTTCGTTAATCTTCAGAACACAAATTAAGATATTTTAGTTGAAATCCGATAGCTCCGTGAGGCCTCCATAGGGAGCAATGGACACTTCCTCTCTCAAGATCCATAAAGGTACTAAAAACATATTTAAATCGGTTCATGTGAGTACAGTGGCTCAATATTAATATTATAAAGCGACGAGAATATTTTTGGAGCGCCAAAAAAAACTAAAATAACTTATTTAGTGATGGCCGATTTCAAAACATTGCTTCAGGAAGCTTCGGAGCACAGATGAATCAGTGTGTCGAATCTGCTGTTCGGAGCGTACTCACATGAACTGATTTAAATATGTTTTTAGTACCTTTATGGATCTTGAGAGAGGAAGTGTCCATTGCTTCCTTTGGAGGCCTCACGGAGCTATCGGATTTCAACTAAAATATCTTAATTTGTGTTCTGAAGATTAACGAAGGTCTTACGGGTGTGGAACGGAATGAGGGTAAGTAATAAATGACAGAATTGTCATTTTTGGGTGAACTAACCCTTTAAGGTTGAACCACTGTAGTCACATGAACTGTTTTAAATACGTTTTAGTAGTAAAAAATTGTAAATGAACTTGCTGTCAATGGGGGCCTTTCTGAGCCATCGGATTTTATCAAAAATATCTTAATTTGTGTTTCGAAGATGAATGAAGGTCTTACGGGTGTGGAACGACATGAGGGTGAGTAATAAATGACAGAATTTTCATTTTTGGGTGAACTAACCCTTTGAAAGGCACAATATGTAATTTTTCACCACTAGAGGTCGCCTATTCAAAACAAAGGCATATCTTGATGACGCCAAGATTGAGCGAGGAATCATGGAAGATGTTGTCTTCACCTCACAGCTGGAGGAAAACAATCCGATGGGACTCAGGCAGAAATCATGTTCACAAATGAGATTATTAACATTACTGTAGTATGGAGCACACCAGTCACTTTCACACCATACACGCGTCAAAGTAGCCGGAGCAACTTTTCTCTATTTACAGCGCAGGCGAGTGACGAATGTATGCAATTTCCTGTGAAAACGCATCCCGTTAGGTCTAAAAACACTTATAATTGGCTTACCATAAGCAAGTCAGGGTAAGACAAAAACACGTTTTAGAAGAAGGTTTGATGATGATAGAAAATAATGTAATCATTTTAAGAGTTTCAGGCAAAAGAACAAAAAAAAAATCTGAAAACAGCAATTTAGTGCCAAAGGTTGTATCTATGTAATTATTCACAAAAGTTAAAAAACTGAGCTCGCTGCAAGAGCGCGCGTGTGTGTGTGTGTGTGTGTGTGTGTCATAAGCAGCTCATCAGAGGTCCCATGAGCAGGACCTGCTCTCTGTCTGCTCACTCATTCAACTCCAGCCATCATAGAGTCAGACACCATGACCGACCACAAACACCAACCCACTCTTAGTTCCACTTGGAGTCTGTCCCACAAGACCACCTGCCCCTCTACAGCCCTACCTGCATCTCTAATGATCCTTAATGAGAGACATCAAGAGCAACCTGAGTGTGCCATGCACAACAACAGTGACTTTAGGCAAACAGCAAAGCAAATAATAAGATACCATTGTTGTATATCATTGTCTTAAAGAGACAGTTTACCACAAAATAAATGTAAATCAGTGGGGTCCAATGTTGTATTGGGCCCCATTGACTTTCATTTTATGGACAAAAACTGTTGTTCTTTTTTGTTCCATAAAGATGAGTGAATTATGACAGAATTTTCATTTTGGGGTAAATTGTAGCTTTAAGACAAGAATGTTTTTTAAGATTTTTAGGGCACCGATAGTGTGAGGACCCTATTGTAATTGCTCGGTCAATTATTCTTCCTCTCCAAAATGAATAGCATTTTTGAGGGCCTAAACATGCTCGAAAACTCATGAAACTTTGCACAAACATCAGAAGTGGTAAAAAAATACGTCTGATATGGGTTTCAGAATTAGGTGTGGAAAAATGGCTTGATAGCGCAACCTACAAAATTTCAATTAAGGGCCCTTCGCACTACATTTCACATACAAGTATGAAATTCGTTAGACACATGTTCAATAGCTATAGAGATATAGCAACAGCTCAATAACTATAAAAAAGTCAGAGGAAGCAAAATCTGAAAACCCAACAGAAAGTCAGATATTTAGAATTTTCTCTGCAAAATTTTCAAATGTTGTACTTTAACAAACTCCTCCTAGAGCTTTAATCAGATCAATGTCATATTTGGTCTGTCTAATCTTAAGGTCTTAGCGATGTTTCATTGCGAAGATCTAGAGTTTTCACTGAAGGGCGTGTCCGTTGCAGCCTGACAAAATCTGATGTTTCACCATGAAACAGGAAGTTGTTGTAACTCAGTCAAACAATGTCGGATCTGCCCCAAACTTCACATGTGTGATAAGAGTCCTGGCCTGAAGACATCTTCATGACAATATTCAGTTAGTCATAGCGCCACCTGCTGGCAACAGGAAACAGCATGCTTTACACTGTAATTCAATCCCAGGAACACATTTCAAAATGCCATGAAGTACCAAACATGCTAGAAACACGTTAAATCATGCAACACTTGGCTAAGTGCTAAAGTATGCGATTAACGCCACGAAACAGGAAGTTGTTGTAACTCAGACATACAATGTCCATTCTGCCCCAGAACACGTTTGATAATAGTCCTGACCTGAAGACATCAACATGGCAAAATTCAGTTATACTCAAAGCGCCACCTGCTGGCAGCAGGAAGTGTGGTGCATCAAAATGACTTTGCCATATTTCTTCTCTATTTATCCGCTTAAATGAATATCGCCCGCTGTTCACTGTTTTGCCTAAGGCCCCTGGGTGAGGGTGAGCCTGGGTGCGAGGGCCTTTTCATCACTGCTTGCAACTTTCCTTAGGAGAAATAAAAAAGTGCACATACAGTAAGAGTATACAGCTGTGGAAAGCAGAGCTCAGGTCTGATTTGATAAAAATTTGATAAAAATTTTGTTAGTTCTTACTAGTGTTGGCAAAAACATCGATATTTCAATATGTATATAGAAATATCTGAAATATGTCTGAATTTCGGCGCGAGATTGCTCATAATTCTACTCATTCCCGCAGATTTCATGATCACACGAAGCACAGACACATAATAAAGCCGCCTTTGATCTACAAGTGCCAAAATGAGCTCTTTTTCGTGGTTTATTAATGGTCAAATACACTCAGAAACAATGTCACAATGCCCATTTTGGTGAGTATTAACATAAACACAGTCGTAAACAGTTCAGGAAGAATGTGTCCGTGCGTGCGTCAGGTCTTAAAGGGACAGTAGCCAAATAAACGTGCAGCTCTCTATGTTGTTAATGTTAATCAAACAACTAAAGACAAAGAGAAAATCACTTACTGCTCTTGATCGATTAACTTCTGTAACTTTAATTAATTTATTTATTATTTTTTACAAGTAAACAGTAATAAAATACGAACAAATAAACAAACAGTACAAATAAATACAATAGAATAAAGATAAAAATGTTGATTATCCAATAATGAAGATTATCCAATGTTATTTTACATTTGATTACTTAATTTCTTTATTCAGTTTCTTACCTGAATACTACTGTTAGATTTAGACCTACCTGAAAAAAAATAAAGCAGTCTATTTCATTTATATCTTTATTCTATTGTATTTATTTGTACTGTTTGTTTATTTGTTCGTATTTTATTACTGTTTACTTGTCTTTTTTAAATTCAATTTACCATTTGAAATCAAGCTTCCTTGTGCTGTGTGTAAGATACTGCAACAAAATTACCCCATTGTAAAAACAAATAAAGCAAGTACATTGATCAACGTTTATATATGAGAAAGATTAAAAACTGTATCATATAAAGTTATCTCTGCAGAAGAAATTTTTGATTGCCTAGACTTTCAATAGATGGGAAAAAAAGAAATAATATTAAAAATATCTATATGACAGTATATACAGCGTTTTTTCCCAATGGTATCGAAAATGGTATTGAATATCAAGGTATCGTATCGAAGTTAGAAATTCCAGTATCGTGACAATACTACTTCTTACAAAGTATGACCTTAAAGCAGGGGTTCCCAACCACATTCCTGGAGCATTCAACATGGTATTTTTGTTAACCACTAGGGCATGCTGATGACGTTTTATTCTTCTATAGAAACTTGCATCGTAGCTTACGAGTCAAAAGGTGTCATCATCGTACAGTCTACATGCATGTCGTGCCCGAGTTCAATGGATCCATGTCGCACAGTGTGATTTGTAATAATCTTAAAGGATTGCAAAAATCGTGCAGTGTATCCTGGGCTTTAATCAAACACACCTGATTCAGATCATCAGCTCATTAGTCGAGACTTCAAGACATGAAATGGGTGTGTCAAACAAAGGAGACAGGCAAAATGTGCAGTGTTGGGGGGCTCCAGGAATATGGTTGGGAACCACTGCCTTAAAGGATTAGTACACTTCAGAATTAAAATTTCCTTATAATTTACTCACCCCCATGTCATCCAAGATGTTCATGTCTTTCTTTCTTCAGTCGAAAAGAAATTAAGGTTTTTGAGGAAAACATTCCAGGATTTTTCTCCATATAGTGGACTTCAATGGCTACCAATGGGTTGAAGGTCCAAATTGCAGTTTCAATACAGCTTCAAGGGGCTCTACATAATCCCAGTCGAGGAATAATGCTGTCATCTAGCGAAACGATATGTCATTTTCTAAAAAAAATAAATAAAATGTATATATTTTTTAACCACAAATGCACTAGTACTAGCTCTGCGATACGCATCCACAACTTAAACGTAATCGCGTTGGAAAGGTCACGTGTGACGTAGACGGAAGTTTAAAATGTGAACGTGCAAAGACTAAGTCAAACACCCTTTACAAAAAAAAAAAAGTTAAAACGACGATGTTGGACGATTTTGAAGTTGGAGGAGAAAATGAGAGTTTTTCGCCCTACCTAACCCTGCTGCTGGGGTCGGTCACACGTGACCTTTCCAACATGATTACGTAATGCGCATCACAGAGCTAGAGCAAGAAGAGCATTTGTGGTTAAAAAGTATATACATTTTTATTTTATTTTTTTTTTTAATTATCTATCTTTTCACTAGATAAGACCCTTAATCCTCATCTGGGATCATGTTGAGCCCTTTGAAGCTGCACTGAAACTGCAATTTGGACCTTCAACCCGTTGAAGTCCACTATATGGAGAAAATTCCTGGAATGTTTTCCTCACATGGGGGTGAGTAAATTATCAGGAAATTTTAATTCTGAAGTGAGCTAATCCTTTAACTAAGAGAAATAACTAAGCACCTTGCTAAAGAGATGGAAAACATGGTCCCAAATTTCTGGATTTCCTAAGAATTCGACAATGAATATTTTAGATCAGTAAGTAATCAATAATTAACACCAAATAGGCCAATGATCAAATGGATTTGAGCTTCAACAGACACGCCAAATCAGATGTTGTAAACAAAGACCCAAGGACCTACATTCCCTCCCTACCACCTTCCTCTCGTTTAAATATGCGCATGTAAAATTGTGCCACACACACATACTCGCATACACTTTTCTTTTGAAGAATGAAATTTTCGCTTTTCTCAGTCCCAGGGAATTTTACGAAACTGAATCAGAACACTTGATCTGACCACCCACTGATTTCTGATGGAAAGATTTGCTTTTTAATACAATCGTCAGTCGTTCTGCCACGTTGTGCCTGGCCCAGACAAATCCCAGCAGTGTGTCTTCTTGTTCTGCCACAGTGAAATGTCTCATTCTCCATCGGTTAAATACCACCCTGCTGTAATCTATCACGGTGGAAATGTTAATAACATCGTCCTCTGTTTCAGCTGAGCTTAAATATGACACATTTATACACATTTAAGACAGATGGCATGTTTTCAGGCCGTTTATCGATGAAAATATATTTCGAGGTGTACTGATTGACAAGGTAAAAACATCAGAATCCAAACTAATGACTGATATAAAAAATAAAACAAGTTCTGTCAAGCTTCTTGAATCTGTTTTAAAGAAAGCATTCTGTCCTTTCACGATTTTAATTAACGCTTTAATATGCAAATAAGATAGAGGAGATAAAATCATGACAAACAGATGGCAAGTGAACTTTTTCTGTTCTGGCATGTTCTTAAGATCTAATATCATTTTTTTTTTTTTGCAACAATGTGTGAAGCAGCAGCTCTAAGAGGTCAGCAGCAACTTGTATCTTTGCCTAACTTGGATGGTAACCTCTGTCTTTTGAGTTGAAATCATTGATACAGAAACAAGCAAAGTCATTAGATTTACATTAGACCTAGGCTGACAGGGCTGTAGCCACCAATTTTTTGGGGGGACGGGTAAAGAACGTACAGAAAATTAAATTTGACTATTATTTTTGGGTCATCAATTATGGAAGCTAGTTTCCGCCACTGAATTAAAAAAAAAAAAAAAAAAAATGTAATTGCAACTTTTTATCTCACAATAATATTTTTCTCGCAAGTCTGACTTTTTTTCTCAGGATTGTATTTTATAAACTCGCAGTTGCGTGTTATAAAGTCAGAATTGCGAGATAAAGTCACAATTGCATGTTATAGTCAGAATTGTGTGAGACAAAGTCGCAAATTCATGTTATAAAGTCGGAATTGTGCAATATAAAGTCGCAACTGTGGGTTTTTAAGTCAGAACTGTGATATAAAGTCACAATTGCGAATATAATAATACACTCAGAAATTGTGTGATATAAAGTCGCAATTACATGTTAAACGTCAGAATTGCGAGACAAAGTCACAATTGCGGGTTAATTAAGAATTGTGAGACAAAGTCACAACTGCGTGTTATAAATATAATATAAATATAAAAGTCGCAATTGCAGGTTTTTAAGTCAGAATTGAGACAAAGTCGCAATTGTGTGTTATAAAGTCAATAGACCATACAAAAGTATACAAAATTAACTGCCAATATTACTCTTTTATAGCCCTGTGAATGATTTTTATCATTTTTATAGGATTTGCTGGGCAGATTTTAATTTGTCAGATACAAACCCGATTCCAAAAAAGTTGCGACACTGTACAAATTGTGAATAAAAACAGAATGTAATGATGTGGAAGTTTAAAATTTCAATATTTTATTCAGAAGACAACATAGATGACATATCAAATGTTTAAACTGAGAAAATGTATCATTTTAAGGGAAAAATAAGTTGATTTTAAATTTCATGGCATCAACACATCTCAAAAAAGTTGGGACAAGGCCATGTTTATCACTGTGTGGCATCCCCTCCTCTTTTTATAACAGTCTGCAAACGTCTGGGGACTGAGGAGACAAGTTGCTCAAGTTTAGGAATAGGAATGTTGTCCCATTCTTGTCTAATACCGGCTTCTAGTTGCTCAACTGTCTTAGGTCTTCTTTGTTGCATCTTCCTCTTTATGATGCACCAAATGTTTTCTATGGGTGAAAGATCTGGACTGCAGGCTGGCCATTTCACTACCCGGATCCTTCTTCTACGCAGCCATGATGTTGTAATTGATGCAGTATGTGGTCTGGCATTGTCATGTTGGAAAATGCAAGGTCTTCCCTGAAAGAGACGACGTCTGGATGGGAGCATATGTTGTTCTAGAACTTGGATATACCTTTCAGCATTGATGGTGCCTTTCCAGATGTGTAAGCTGCCCATGCCACACGCACTCATGCAACCCCATACCATCAGAGATGCAGGCTTCTGAACTGAGCGCTGATAACAACTTGGGTTGTCCTTGTCCTCTTTAGTCTGGATGACATGGCATCCCAGTTTTCCAAAAAGAACTTCAAATTTTGATTCATCTGACCACAGAACAGTTTTCCATTTTGCCACAGTCCATTTTAAATGAGCCTTGGCCCAGAGAAAACACCTGCACTTCTGGATCATGTTTAGATATGGCTTCTTTTTTGACCTATAGAGTTTTAGCCGGCAACGGCGAATGGCACGGTGGATTGTGTTCATCGACAATGTTTTCTGGAAGTATTCCTGAGCCCATGTTGTGATTTCCATTACAGTAGCATTACTGTATGTGATGCAGTGCCGTCTAAGGGCCTGAAGATCACGGGCATCCAGTATGGTTTTCCGGCCTTGACCCTTACTCACAGAGATTGTTCCAGATTCTCTGAATCTTTGGATGATATTATGCACTGTAGATGATGATAACTTCAAACTCTTTGCAATTTTTCTCTGAGAAACTCCTTTCTGATATTGCTCCGCTATTTTTCGCCACAGCATTGGGGGAATTGGTGATCCTCTGCCCATCTTGACTACTGAGACACACTGCCACTCTGAGAGGCTCTTTTTATACCCAATTATGTTGCCAACTGACCTAATAAGTTGCAAATTGGTCCTCCAGCTGTTCCTTATATGTACATTTAACTTTTCTGGCCTCTTATTGCTACCTGTCCCATGAAATCAAAATGAGCCAATATTTGGCATGACATTTCAAAATGTCTCACTTTCAACATTTGATATGTTATCTATATTCTATTGTGAATAAAATATAAGTTTATGAGATTTGTAAATGATTGCATTCCTTTTTTATTCACAATTTGTACAGTGTCCCAACTTTTTTGGAATCGAGTTTGTACAAATCTTTCTCATTCATTTAAACATCTATAGTTATTAGTGTAAATTAGTATTAGATATTAGTTAGATGTCTCCAATTAAACCCTCAAATATATACACACACTTTAAAACTGTTCATGATTGTTACATGTGTTTTTAAGAGTGAATTTATTTCCATGATACTCCAGTCCTAAAATCTACAATTTCAATAATTCCCTGTTATTTTCAATTCGGATCCAAGAACCACCTGTATGCAAAATTACTTTTCTACACACGGAGATAATCAGAATTAGACATCTCACCTTTTCCTCTTTCAGGTGTTGGTCCAGATCCAGTCTGATGAGTGAACGGTTGATCTTTAGGGCCAATGAGAGAGCCATGAGGCCCCCAGCGAGCACCTGGTTCTGCCGTACGTCCAAACGCTGGATCTGTGGACTCTCTGCAAGGATCTCAGCCAAAGTCACAGCACCTGGCATGATGGGTAGAAAATACAGGCATAGTTATAAGGTGAAACAGAAATGAATTCCAGAAAAAAGGCAAATCTATAGAGAGGATGTGCCACAGAGGTAGAAAAGCAATATTACGAACCCTACCCTCGCATGTTATTCCTGTGGCAGCTAGGCCAAGTTGCAATAAAGAGCGATTGATCATGAGGGACTCCTTTAACGTGTGAATGCCTCTGTTCTCAAGGTTGTTTTTGCCAAGGTTTAACGTTTCGAGGGTTTTTAAGCGGGGCTGAAAAAAAAAAGAAAAAACAGGATGTTTAAGAAAACATGCACTGATGAGCTTGTTTTTAAATCACTTTTTATAATTCAGAAGTGTCCTTTTTTCTGTGCATTTGAATCCAATTATGGATGGTGAATTTGTGTCACTTTGAGAGCTTTAAGTGTCACACGCCGTGCCATGGCAATAGATTGACTCTCAAGAGCATATTAGCCGCGTCATTTATGAAGCACGATTAGCAGCCATATAAAGCAGGAGATAGCGGAGCACATGAGGGAAAAGCCATGTTGCATAACAGAACGTACACCATGCCAGCTCGCTACACTCATTATTCTCATTTAGTCTCCTGCTTTAAATGAAAAACCACAGACAGCTAAAAAAAAAAAAAAAAAAAAGCTCAGAGATCAACTGACAGTTCATTTGCGTCACTGTTACAACACTCAAGCATGTAAACACCCACACATCGATATATACAGTATACGTACACAGACACAACCAACAAGCCTAATCAAAGATTCAGAGAAAGAAACAAACTAAAGAAAATGTCATTTCAAATGCAAAACACTTAATAATGCAACAGTTTCATGTAATCAGTTTTTTTTTTTTTTTTTTTACCTGTAAATACTAATACAACTTTATGGAATAGTTCATCCTGAAAAATTCTGAAAATGAAAATTGTGCCATTCATGTCGTTCCAAATCTTTATAACATACAAGGAGATATTTTGAGAAATGTCTCAGTGTTTTATTTCCATTACAATGGAGTGGAATGCCCATTGTCAATGGGCTTTGTTACCAACAATCTTCAAAATATCTTATTTTGTGTTCCACAGAAAAAAATCAGTCATACAGGTTTAGAATGACATGAGGGTGAGTAAATGATGACAGAATTTTCATTTATGGGTGAACTATATAATATATGAAATATATAACATAAATGTATATTATGTATATTTTACTATAAATAAGTGAGCCTGAAAAAAATAACAGGGTGTTTAAAAAAAAAAAAAGCAAACTATTGAAAACAATCAATCAATTAATTACTTTTTTTTTTTTAAAGTCCAATTAATTTTACTACAAATATCGCAAAGTGTTGTTAACATAATAAATGTGTCAAGTTAACTGAAGTAGCATCATTCCAACAGCCTATGGTTGACAGTCATTCGATTTCCAATTGGTCAGACAAGGATCCGCTGTAAAATGTGGATAACATTGTGATTTAATTATGTTCCGCTGACATCAGAGAGTTCTGTGTCTGCCCAAATAACCCATTTATTCGCGCTCTCTCTTCTTCTGCCTTTAAAGAAACCCCAGGGGAAAAAAAAGAAAGAAAGGTTAATAACAACCCTTCCTGTGTCATATTCGACACGACCAGCCATTGGACTAATTATATTCATTATGGCCGCATGGATGTCTACTTATCCTTCTTAATGACAGACCACATGAAAAAGCCCTCTAAACACATATCTATTATTTAATCAAACTGTTCCCATTTGGTACAGGCAAAATGGAATGAGCAGGCTTTATTTTTGGCCTGAATGAATTCTCTGTGAACACGCCAAAGGCCGAGAGAAGAGAAAGCGGGCCTTTAATTTGTAGCTTTTGATTTGAATCGCCATTCAGATGACAGAAAGGTACAGTTTATTCTGACAATCAGAGCTGCTGAAGAGGAATAGATATTATTAAGGATTAGAGATGAGCTTTCCAGTGAGGATGAGACAAGCCATTTTCTTTTGTTCTCTTCTCTTTTCTCTCTGTGTGTCAAACTCTGCCGTAGACCACAAAAAAAAGAGATATATCCAGTAGCTGTCGTGTTGACGGCTTGGGTACTTCCTCTCCACAGCCAAGCAGGGGCCACATGCAGTGTCACTGTTCGTCTTTAATCAAAGCAACACTCAGATAAAATAGGAATGAATAAATAGCTGAAAAACGTACTGAGTGAAAATCATTGTATTTACTATTATGTGCAACCGGCAGTTTATTCTAGACCCACTCAAAAATTAAACTTTCCTGGAACAGAAAAGGTGAATTTTTAGGTGAACATCCCACTCTCAGGAATTCCTATCAAGAATAGGGCTGTCAAGATTTCCAAAGCCATATGATAGCTTTTTGTAAGGAAGAGATTGAAATTTAATTGTTATACAGTGAAAATCTTGACATCCGTTTGTGAATGAATCATTCTTTTAAGTCAGATCTTTTCAATGATTCAGCTGATCCAGTTCACAAACCCAGTGTGAATGAATCAGACTGATCTGGTTCACTGGCTCAGAGATCCGCTTGCAACAGTACACAAATTTATCAGTGAATAAAAATTTGTATCTGTAAGTCACATATACAGTAGCTATTGTATGGCTTCAAGTGACTATAGAGCAACACTAATAAATGCTGGGTTGTTTCAACCCAAAATTGGGTCAAATATGGACAAACCCAACCATTGGGTTAAAATTTTAATTTAGGGTGTGTTCACACTTGTCATGTTTGGTTCGATTAAAATATACCATGGTGCGATTGCTCTGTTAGTGCGGTTCATTTGAACATGTGAACGCTGCCGTCATCGCGAACCATAGTCGCACCAAACAAGCGGACTGAGACCGCTGAAAATATGGGTCTTGGTTCGCTTCCAAACAAACTCTGGTGCAGTTTGAAAGATATATGAACGCAACACGGACCAAAGACATGTAAACAAACCAAAAATTTTATAAGCTCATCAAAAATACCAAAATACCATCATATGCAAGCTACACACACACAACAAGCGCATTTACCTCAGCACACAGCATTGTTTTGGATGTTCAGTAAGTTCCGTCTCAAAATAGGCAATACGTCATAAAATCCGACCAATCAGGTTGTGAACGTATCCCTATGCCTTTAGGTTCGGTATATTTTGGTTCAGTGATAAAATTGGCAATCTGAACGCTAATCGGACCAGGACTATGGTTTTGGGTTTTTTTGGTCTGGGCCAAACAATCCAAACAAATCGAACTACAAGTGTGAACACACCCTTAAAAATTTTACCCAACGGTTGGGTTTGACCATTTTTGACCCAAATTTGGGTTGATACAACCCAGCATTTTTTAGAGTAAAAAGACATAAAACTACATATTGGTGCTTCTGCATCTTTTTTTAATCTTGACACCTCCAGTCCCCATTCATTATAACTGAATAGAAAAGAGTGAATTTTGAATTTCTTCCAAATTTCTCCTTTTCTGCTCCATACAGGTTTGGAATGAAATGGAAACGAGTAAATGATGACAGAACTTTCTTTTTGGGGAAGCTTTTTTCTTTAAATATAAAAGCAGTTGTGAAAATGTTCCAGCAAATTACTGATGCACAATCTTCCATATGTGTGTTACTTTTTTTCTTTTTTTTCTCCTCTGCTTTTTTTTTTAATCACACTTCTTAAGTCTAGAGGTGCTGTTGTAATGATTAAAATTGCACATATCTCTATTATACTTCCCCGAGAGAAAATCTCACCAAAACATTCTGTAGATGGCTCATGCCAAGATGAGTGATGTGATTGTTACTCAGTATCAGATTCCTCAAACCAGTCTTCTGAAAGCTCAAAGCATCACAAATCTCCTCCAAACCTGTGGAACAAAGAGAGATGACTACACAAGAACAAAAAAAAATTGTGCATTTTAACCACTTTTTTTTTTTTTTTCCAACCATGCTATTGGAAAGTGCACAATACATTCTCAAGCAAAATAGGTGTACCTGAGTCAGATGTGGAATTGTTGCTTAGGTCCAAGGTTCTAAGAGTGTTGTTGTATTTAAGGAGGTCGGCAAGTTGCATGGAGTCCTGGTAGCCGTTGAGGTTGTTTTCAGAGAGGTAAAGCTCCTGCAAAGCGACGTTCCTTTTCAGAGCACCGACTAGGGCAAGAATTGAGAAAAACCTTCAATAAGCATGGTGCTTTGTCCTTGTCCGAGATATGTGTACCACAGTGCAACAACAAAAGATGTCATGTAAGACAATCTGGAGGAAAAAAGAAGAAGAACGGATTTCTGTGAATGCCCACAGCGGTTCATCCAAATGACAACAAAGGCTTATTGAAAACTTTGAAGTTGTATAGGACTAACCCCATTATCATTTTTATTTACATCGCTGTGATTATCACGGTCATCATTTTAATCGTCAACATCATTACGTGTCCCTTTTAGGGCCAGAGAAGCTTTCATGGGCTTTTTGTCTGTGGCCTCACAGAGCCGCCTGTCCAAATCAATGCGGCAGATTTGATCAGACCCTTTCGGTTGCATGCGGAATGCCAACATCGTCATCATACACAGTAGGAACCAAACAGGGGGATCGTTGAATTGATCGGAGGGACTCCACTGTGCGAGTCAGCGAGTCCCGCAATCAGGGCCCCACCGATCGATAGCAATGATCAGAAGCTGGGCGTCCCGCTGGGATGAATGAGGGGGGCGGCCGAGTGGCCCCAAAATATCAAATGGATCCACTTGCTGCTTAAAGAGACAGAGCCATGAAGACACAGGATGTGCCACTCCACTCCTCTGTCTCATTTAAGGTCATTTTACTTGAGTTCTGTCAATGGCCTATGTCTGCAACATCTCTTTATCGTTCCTTTGGCCAGTCATTTTCAAGGGCTGCCATTTCCATTCAGACATTAGCGTAAAGATACAGCAGTGACAGCAAACTGTTTCTATGCATAATCTGATGACCAAAAAGTGCAGTATAATATGCTTACTGCATATTAATACTACATCCCACAATGCAAATACATTTTCAAGTGCATTGACCATTCATCGTGATGAATGAATTTAGCCACAATT
Organism: Megalobrama amblycephala; assembly: GCF_018812025.1. Taxonomy (NCBI): domain Eukaryota; kingdom Metazoa; phylum Chordata; class Actinopteri; order Cypriniformes; family Xenocyprididae; genus Megalobrama; species Megalobrama amblycephala. The sequence goes on along the minus strand of NC_063048.1, from coordinate 14,667,284 downwards.
TTTCATATGTACAATAGGTACAATATGTAAGAACGGTACAATATGGTATAATATGTAAGAATTCTGTCCGCTAGAGGTCACTAGAGGCCTATTCAAAACAAAGGCGTAGCTTGATGACGCCAAGTTTGAGAGCGGAATCTTGGGACATGTGGTCTGCAAAAGAATAGGGATTGGACTCGGGAACAAATCATGTTCATGGATGTGATTATTAACGTTACTGTAGTATGAAGCAGAGCAGAACCGAGTGTTGTGGGAGCTGAACGAGGCCGCTGAAGCGATTGCACAAGCACACGCCTCACGAGCAGCGGAACTTTTATTACTTTTGACACAGTCGCCGGCACCGCTTCCGCTTTTCCGGTCATGAGTATGAGGTAACACAGCTCTGTTTATCATATTAGATACATTTGAGTGTGTTGAAAATGATGTTATGACGTTACTCTGTGCGTTCGTTCGGTGGCTGCTGTGAGACACTTGTTTGAGACACACTGCAGTAAGATAGATCGATTTTAGAATATATATTAAATGCTGGATGGCTTGTGTTGATAAATGGCATGCAATTCATTTTAAAACGTATTGTGGAGAAAAAAAAGAATAAACGTGTTGAGCTATATAACAACAATTAGTTTTCTGTCTATAAATGTATCAAAACAGTTGTTCCCTTGTCTATTAAAACATGTAAATATTAAAGCGTCTTTGGTGTTTCCATGGTTTCTACAAAATAAAACCGGAAACCGAGGGTTAAAGCGAGTATGATGCAATTGACAGGCGACTCCTCACACGTCCCGGAGCCTTGGTTAAAATTGCAATTTTCTCACAATTTACAAATAGTTGGAAACATTTGGGATATTGTAAGTACTCAAGTGAACAAAATATATAACATTGGCCTAGTGGTTTTTGGATATTTTACTGCAAAAATATTACATATTGCACCTTCAAGACATTTTTACCTAGAACTGGATTAAAATGTAAAATAAATAGATATTACAATGTGGTCGCACCCTTTTATATTAATTATAATGACCTTGCATGTTGATGAATCGTTCTCTTAATTTATATATGCTGGTTTTGCATAGATGTAAAGATTGACAGTGACTAAAAGCTTGATATTTGCTAAATATTTTAATCTAAACGTAGCATAAATTTAAAAGACAAAATATTAAAATATTATCATATAAAACATATACAACAAAAGTATTATTGCCATGGAGTGTTATTTTATTAATTATTAATATTATGTTCATGGCAACGCGTCATTCTTGTCTTATGACACACATCAGCCACAATAGCAGTGTTTGGCAGATGTATTGCTTTTATTTGTTTTTTCTTTTTTATTCAAAATATTCACAAACTTGTTGGCTATGTCATCAACTACCTAATATTTCGAATTGTCAAATACATGTAAGTGAAAGGGTTTTGTTGTAGAAAAAGCTTTATAATGATCATGTTGATCTATAATGTGTGATGGGTGCCGCCATGTTAGTTTGCGCCGCAGTTCAGAGAATCGGATTTGTCGGATTTACAACACGTCAATTCATCCACTTCTACCCAAATGCATGAAAGTACGTGGCCGGTGAAGTGGGACAAGAACAGAGTAAACTTTATAGTTACTTACACAAAGTGTATCTGATATGAATGAAACACCTTCAATTTATATTTGAATGGATTGTTACTGCAACTTCCATAGACATCAGTGTGTATTTTACAAACTATAACTGTATTGTTTTGCTAGTACTTATTTGTATTTAAATGTCTGAAACCTAAAAATAAAACTTATGTGTTTGAAAACACTGAACAGTTATGTCAAGCGCTGAGCTTGTCCGTCTCTGGCTCAGCGCCAGCCAAAGTGCGAAAGCACATTTGAACTTAGCAGTCGATCATGTGATGCACTGAACGTTCTAAATCACACCGGTGTGATCGTACACTCCAGGGACCAGCCAAGACTGATCACACTGGTATGATCATATGCGTCAAAGAGTTAACGGAATACATGTGCCAGCCATGTAAACAACCTGAACATTTTGCACTCGTACCAATGTGACCTTGTGAAATTTTTACTAACACATTATCAAAAAATGATCACATTTGCAACCTTTTGGTCGCAGCCCTGATGCCATTCAAGAGGACAATTCAAGAAAGATGAGTTTTGTTGCATTGTTTTGTCATTTTATGTCATCAAATTCAATTCAGATTGTAAACTGTCATTCAGAACGAGAGTATATGATTTGTTTGCTGTGGCCTTGGTGATTGAGCAAAGTGGAAGCAATGCAGGAAACACATACTGCACATAATTCAAGTTGTAAGCAAATACTACATTAGGAAAATAAAATTATTTTAAAAGTGCTACTTTTAATGGAAAATATTAAAGTTTAACCAGAATGCATTGTTTGCAGGTGTAGACTATACCTCAGCCACACACCATTTGCACTTGTAGACAGCTCAATTATCTAGCTCTGTTGTTTCTTGTCACGCACAATGCATGCATAGGCCTACGGGGAAGTTTTCATGGAAGTCAGTTTCTGCCTCATCAGTAAAAAAATAAAACAGGATATTATCATTGTAAAATACACTACATAGTTGACTTTTGACCTACTGTAAGTCACACTGTAAAATACAATCTCAAAATTTTAAGGAAATAAAGAAAAAGCCAAATTTATACATATAACATATTCACAACTGTGATAAAAACAAATTGTGAGATCACAAAAACAATAAATAAATTCACAACTACCTTTTTTTATTTTTCTAAAGGCTTCCATTAGGTTTTACATGTTTACATGTATAAATGACAGTGTCTTTCACTTGACTGAAGGGCTGCCACATCTCTGTAAAAGCTGTGGCTGTAGAAGTCCTGTGTCCTTTTTAGGAGGCAAGTTCTATAGTGCCGTGGGAAAGACTCCATCTCACAGTGAGCTGGCCGAAGTGTCCTGAACGGATCGGTGCAGCAATGTGTAAAGTGACAGGAAGAAGATTACGACATCTAATCCAAGCCCAGTCTAGCTGTTAGGGTCACTGGGCCAAAATCTGCCACTCCTTCCCTTGTCCTGCTTCATCTGTTCCTGCTGGCCAGGGCCGCTCATGGAGAACGCTCATTTCAAACACATGCTATCTGTACTTTAGTACTGACATATTGCAGTATTCACACTAGATCAAGTGAAGCAACTTGTAGACTGATATTAGCACTTTCTGTATTGTTAAAAAAAAAAAAAAACCCTTTGAAAATATTAGGTGTGATTTTTGAAGATAACGCACCCTTTGGGACAGTATGTTGTGCTGTCATGACATGACTCAAAACTCTGCCTGCCCTTGGGTAAATGTACTTATGCAGTGGGAAATTTTGCACAACACTTGCTAGACCAAAACCAAGCCAAATGTCACAAAAAGGCCCTCCCTAATATGAGTTTATATTAGCACATAAGCAGTTTGCTGCGTTTTTTATGATTTAACCACATGGTCGAACATTAAAGTTACCATGAAATCAAATGTTTTTTTTGTTGTTGTTGTTGTTTTTTGTTTGTTTTTTAAGGATTATTGCAGTTATTATAAATGATTTATCAGTTCATATTAGGGGTGGGAGAAAGAAAAAAAAAATTTGATCCATCAATGTATCGCTATTCTCTCTCCAACGATTCTGGATTGATTCTGAGAATTTAAGAATTGATTCTGAGCTCAGTTTTTATTCAGATGCGCAATGACGTTGGAATGTGCTTTAGAAACACCCGGATTCTCTCACACACATACACCACTCGAACATTCTGTAAAATAATCTTTCATAAAGTTCGGAAAGACTGAAGCATATTACAACAACATTCACAGGCTTCACTGCACAGGATGCGCTGTGTGAGACGCGCACTTTGTTTGATGTTACATTTGCAGTGCACGGTCTCGCCTGCTGGTATTTTCCTTACAGATGCTCTACGAAGGCATCATTTATGTCATTTGGAATGCAGTGGACTTTATATATAAAATGATATTATACTATATTTAAAATCTGAAACTCACGTACAGAAGGCTGCTTTCAATTTCAAATGCTGACGCTTTGTTTGTGAAGAGTGCTAGCGTATGCGGCTGTGCGTGACTCAGTCTAAGTGGTTTAAAGGATTAGTTCACATTCAAATAAAATTTTATTCCTGATGATTTTCTCACCCCCACGTCATCCAGGATGTTCATGTCTTTCTTTCTTCAGTCGAAAAGAAATTAAGGTTTTTGATGAAAACATTCCAGGATTATTCTCCTTATAGTGGACTTCAATGGCCTCCAAACGGTTGAAGGTCAAAATTACAGTTTCAGTGCAGCTTCAAAGGGCTTTAAACGACACCAGACGATATCAGACGATGAATAAGGGTCTTATCTAGCGAAACGATCGGTCATTTAAAAAAAAAAAAAGACCTTTTATAAACAAATGATCACCTTCCAAGTGCTTCCGCCAAAAAGCTTACGCTGCATGTCCTACGCCTTCCCTATTCTACTTATGGAAAGAAAAGAGCAACTAGGCATACAGCGTTAATTTGTGCTTGAAGAATACAAAACTTGGAAGGCGATCTTTTTTATTTCTTTTTTTGAAAATGACAGATCGTTTCGATAGATAAGACACTTATTCATCGTCTGGTATCGTCTGGTGTCGTTTAAAGCCCTTTGAAGCTGCACTGAAACTGCCATTTGGACCTTCAACCGTTTGGAGGCCCATTGAAATGAATGATAATGGTGAAAAATCCTAGAATGTTTACATCAAAAACCTTCATTTCTTTTAGACTGAAGAAAGAAAGACATGGACATCTTGGATGACATAGGGGTGAGTAAATTATCAGCAAAAGTTCATTTAAAAGTGGAGTAATCCTTTAATTTCTTTTCGACTGAAAAAAGAAGGACATTAACATCTTGGATGACATGGGGGTGAGTAAATTATCAGGAAAATTTTATTTGAAAGTGAACTAATCCTTTAATGTACTTGCATTTCAAAATGGTTTTATGACGCACAATTAATGTAACCTAAACACAGCCAGTTTTGTCTTAAGGGATTAAATGGACAGGACAAACCGCATTACTTATTATATTTCAAAAGAGATCCGTGCGTGAATGCAACTTATTAGATCTCCCACTATCTATGATGTAACAATCAAACGACAGTAAACATGACAAAGAAAATGTTCAGATAATCTTAAATACTCAAAGCACTCTTTGTTTATTGCTTGTAATATATTCCGTTGCTCCTCTTTATTATTTGCTACTTGCTTGTATGTTTTGAAGTTATATTAGTTTAAAATTCCTTAACATACAATTGTTTTAATTACATTTTTTCAATTTGTAATTATTTTAAAAAGTACTTATAATTACTTATGAAAGGATATGTAAATGTTAGGGTTTTAAGATTTAAGTCGGTAAACTAATTAATAATAATAATAATAATAATAATAATAATAATAATAAAAAAAGTAGATCAAGAATCGTTTTGGAATCAGATCGTCACTCCCGGAATCGGATCGGATCGTGAGGTGACTAAAGATTCCCACCCTTAGTGCATATAATTTTTTTTTATTCATGTGCCCTCATAATCTTTATTCAAAATACCTTCCTCTGCCTCTTGCAACCTCTCAACCTCCCTCTCTTCTCTTCTCTGCTGACGTTAATCGGTGCGAAGGCAGGACAACCTGTCACTCACATAAGATCCCAGCATTAGCAAACCACAACGATCCAATCAATTCCTTAATACTGATGGACAAAATCAAGTCCCGTCCTACATTTTTTCTTGTCCGAGAAGCCGTTTCACTTGGATATACGTCACAATAGAGAAGAAAAGACTATCGCAACTTAGGGCTGCACGATTATGACAAAAATCATAATTGTTGATTATTTCCTTTAAATTGTAATTGCGATTATTAATTATGATTATCACAATTACATTGAATGATGTTTTAAAATAGCTTTATACCATTGTTTGAAACAACTGCATGCCATATTTTTATGTAAAAAAAAAAAAAAAAATGATGAAAACACTCTTCCTAATTTTTTTTTATTATTATTAGTGCTTTTCTATAGCATTAGGCCTCAAATGTCAACTATGTATTGGTTTGGTTTCTTCTTTAAATAAAAAAAAGTAAACATATGCATGTAATAATAATAGGGGCTTTCACATCACGTTGTTCTAGGAACTTAGTTATAGGAAGTAGCCACCAGGGTGGTTCCCTGAGAACTAATGTTCCCCGAGGGCCATTTTCCTGGTTGCATTCGCACCGCCAGTAGGAACTCTGAAGTGTCGTCAACTGCGTTTTTTGCTGTGACTTTTATTTTGACGGCACTGAGAACAGCTCAGCCAAAGCCTGAGCACACAGTGCTTGCATTCTCAGTCTTCATTAGTTTATGATCTTTAGTTTAACATCTCTTGTTAAACTAGTCTTGTCGAATACATTATTAGATAGAACTGTTATATAAAGAAAGTAGACAGTATATGAAAATGCATTAGCTTTTGCCGTGTTGTTGATGCCCAACGTGGCTAGCTGAGCAGAAATACATAATCATGTTTCGCTTGGACCGTTCAAAGTAGCGCTTGATTTTCTCCATAGCGTAAGCTTGAGTGGTCCATCTATCACCGTTTTCCATAATTTCTAGAGTTAGTTCGTAGAGTAAATATACTGTGTACACAGCTTTTTAAAAATGGCGGGTGCTGGTGTTTTGTGTTCATTCGACCAATCAGCATACAGCATACACCTCACAGCATAACATGCTCTAAACATACCTCTTATGCACGCAGAATAATGTAAGTAGATTTTTTTTATGTAATCGTGCCTTTGAATGATTATGATATCGTGGCACCCGTAATCGTAATCACGATTAGAAATTTGATTAAATGTACAGCCCTATCACAACTCCATTTCATGCCAACTTTAATGGATAGTAAGCACATTAAGAGTCAAATAATGTAGTTGACCCCATTTCCCACAATGCACCTGTTAGCATCATTTGCATTTCACAGCACAGGGTCATATTCTCAGGCCGCTGGCACCCAAACTTTCTTCAATTGTTAACTCGCATACACTTCAAGTGGATGGTGTGTGCTGGGCATACCAAGTGTGAAGAGAGGTTTGCCGCTCAGGCAGGTGTTTTCAAGGTGTAGCACTGTCAGCCTGCTGGTGAGAAGGGCTTTTGACAAGGCCTGTGCGGCGTAGTCCACCATGGGCATGTTGCAAGCATCTAGCCTCCACAGGCATCCACTCTGAAGAGACCAGACAGCAAACCATCAGAGAGAGAGAGACAGAGAGACTCAGAGGCCTGGTTTTGCCCTCGCTGCGGACTGGCCTCTCTGTCTCACCCTCTCTCATCAAAAACCACCCTGTCTACAGAAGCAGAAATGTCAAAACCGGAAAACAATTCTGACGGGAGGTTCCCAAAGATCTGCAGGCCATTCCGGAGTTTCATTTTTAAGTCCACCACTTCAAAAGTGTCCAGATTTTTTTCTTCTTTCCCTTTCTTGGGAGATTTTGATTGATCTCATATAATACTGCCTGAGAGCATGCCTTTGGTTTTTACCATTGAAGTCCTCATCACCATAAGGTGATGCTGTCTTTCATCTAGAGCTGTTTCTAAATGAACACATATTGTCAGGAGTTTTATGAGGACTATAATGATGTCCATTAAAATCAAAGTGTGAATGAGGCTTTATTCAGCAGTGCGGACATTTTCATCTTTGATGCATGGTAATTCATTGCTTCCAATTCAATCTGAATACCACTATGAGGCATCGGTTCACACTTGATGGCACATTTAAAACATGAGGTGTTACTGAACTTTTAAAAATGAAGGCAACGTTTACATAGCAGTTTTTTGTTGTTGTTGTTCAATTCATTTACTTTTAAGATAAAATATCAATTTAAGTTGCCATAACTTAGAATCTGCCATAATGTTAAGATAAAATAAATTGAATATTAAAAACAGAACATTTTTAAAAAGGCGTTCGAAATGCAAATCGTTATAAGTACTTACATGGTTTAATTATTCAACTTATTTTGTTTATTAACAAATCAGTTTTTGGAAGACTCTTTTAAATGTAAGACTCATTTACACTCATTTTCATTTACACGGAATTATTTCCTTATTTATAGAAAGCATTTGCACTGTGTAGTGTAGGCTACTTATAAAAATGTTTAAACATTTTAGCATATAACTGAATTACCCAGGTGGAAAAAAGTACATTTCAATAATGTACTTAAAGTGCTCTATTTTTGCGCACTAATTTTGTACTTAATATACAAAAAAATCTTCTTTAGTACTTATAATCTTCAGAACATCTAAGTGTACTCAACTGTGCTATTTTGAGACACCATGAAATATGAACTAAAATATGCTTTTAATATACTATCTCTGTATTTAAAAAATATATTTAGTTACCACTTGTAGTACACTATGGGTTCAAATGTACTATAAGTAGTATCTAAATACATTTTTTTTTAAATACAAAGATAGTATATTAAAAGCTCATTTAAGTTCATATTTCATGCCGTCTCAAAATAGCACAGTTGAGTACACTTAGATGTTCTTAAGATTATCTTAAGAAGTACTAAATAAGAATTTTTAGTATATTAAGTACATAATTAGTGCACGAAAATAGAGCACTTTAAGTACATTATAGAAATGTACCTTTTTTCACCTGGGTACATGTCACGACCCATTGGGCAGTAGGATTATATGTGCAGTGTGTAAATATTTCAGTCTTACCTGTCGAAGGAGGTGTGACAGTGAAAGCCAACCTGAGAATCCCATGCCTGAGTTTGAGGACACGTCGAGGTGCGTGGCTGATTCGTAGTACAAAAACATATCCAGCAAAGATGATGCTCCCTTATATGAGAGAACATAAATCAATATCAACAAGTAAACAGATGCCTGACATTAAAAATTAATATTTTTGACAAAGTGTTTGGGGCGGACACGAGTCTGGCGTCAGAGTTTCGTTTGCTTTGGTTGGCGGCGGCGGCGCGGATGCTGCAGGGTACATCAACATCATCGGCACGCGCCCGCTGATGATGAATCAACAGCGCCACTGCAAACAAGTGCTGCAAACAACACCTATTTTACCCGATTATGAAATCCTAATGTAATGTAACGAGATAAAATGATCGTCTAGCGTGAAATATTGGTAAGAAAACACGTCTTCCAGTTGCACGCATTAACAACGTAGTCACAACAAATGACTCGAGCCGCTGCCTCTTTTAATGAATCGTTCAAAAAGACTCTCAATCTCGAGATACCATCGGAATCATTATCAAATCAAGTTAGTAGTCTACTTTTAATGATAAATTGTAAATGTATGTTAAATAAAATTAAAATTATATATTATTAATTTTAGCCTTTCATATTTATTTAGGCCAATTAAAAGGTGGTAGTACTTGATGATGCTATCATACTGCAGTTCAGAAATAGACCTATTTTTGAAAATTAAAATATACACGTGACCCAGCAATTGAACAAAGTGTGAAAACAGCCTTTGTGAAAAGCAAATGTTGAATATACTTACATTTTCCTCAAGCTCGGCCCCCTGCAGACTGATAAAATCAAATTGCAATGATTTCAGGATCTCTTCAAGAGATTCGCAGGAACAATAATCTAACCGTTCACCTGGAAAAGCAATCAAAATGGAGATACCACTTTTTAGACTTTAAGTGACCCCTGGACCAAGTATCAAGCGCATTTGCTGTGACAAATTTCGTATAGCACTGGATAAACTAACATACACACAATCTCTGCCCCTCCATATAGTGAGACATATTAAACACTAACATGATCACGTCTGATCCCCTCCCTTCAGTGGAGGAGACAATCAAAGAGCTTCTGATTATGCAGGAACAGATGACTTTTAAACAAAGCCCTGAGAAATACTTTGATGGCCACAGCAGTCCGTCTATATTAGACACGCGTTGCAAAGGCCCCCTTCCCCTCATAAACTCTTATCTTCCTGGTCGGGGAGAAGCCAGATCGCTCAGAGCTGCATGTTGGGGAGATAATAATTTATTCATCATTAGCATAATCATTTGTAATTTTTTTTTTAACAATAATCACTTAACTGTACCATAGGAAGGGGGGATCAGAAATCCAATTTTTCTAATCCCCTCTGCCATGTGCAGATAATGACACTGAGAGTTGGAGTTAGATGCCATCAGTGTATGACAGGGCGCAGGAAGCCAGAACATGCTGACCCGCACTTCAAGCTCACTTCTACTGGTATCAATAACCGCTGTTTCAGTCATCAAAGGGACAGCATTTTAATCCCAAACTAATGCCCTTCAGCATCGGCATGTACATTTCAATTAACAGGCTCGTCAAAGTTCTGATCTTATCAAAGTGTGGTAGCTAAAAAGTACATTTGCGGTTCACTTAAACCACACTTCAGGGATAATGGGAATAGGCTCTCTTTCTACAGCTAAGCAACTTAAAACACACAATACAAACTAGTTTAAAATACAGATATTGTATCTAAATATATATTATATCTAAATATAAAAATCAGATATGGAGCATAAATCAGTTTAGGTTGTCAATATGACAATAGTCAAACTTATTACAGGGCTGTCTGAAATATGTGATTCTGTTTAGTCAATTGTGGCATCCAGCCGAAAAATATTTCCTAATAGACGTGTTAATGACGTGTTTTTGTAGGCAAAACCTGGAAGCGAGTTAGCATTTTAGGACTTCCGGTTCCATCGCCCTAAAGTCTATGGGTTTTTTGAATGGGTTTTTGCTAAATCGCCTGAAATAAGGTCTGTGGTTAACAAAGCCTCTAAATATTTTCACGTTTTGATCTATGACATTATGACATATGTGATTTTTTTAAACCTTTATTGTGTCTTAAAAACGGCGGTTGCTAACAAGTTGCTAAAAGGGACTACTTCTTTGGTGGGGACTTTAGACGTCATCATGACAAACAGGACATTTGGACAGCATTTCTCATGAAAAAGTGGATAAGTATTCATACACAGCGCAGACCATAATCAGCGAGCGTGTTTTTAAAGAAAGTTGTTTTTTAAATTAAGTTTTTAAAGATTATCTTGTTAGACAAAACGTGTCATAACCCTTTGTTAAACACAGAGTTTATTTTTTGCAATTTTCCAAAAGCCTATGGGAAAAATGCATAGGCTTTCGATCGAGGGAACCCGTGCGCCGCTAACTTCCGGGTTGTTCTATAAAAACACGTCATCTCTGAGGTACTCTATAACTGCCGCCGTCCATGACCAGTATCAGCAGGGTTGCCAGGTTTTCACAACAAAACCTGCAGAATTACTACTAAAAACTAGCCCAATCGTGTTCCAGGGGCTAAAATCTGCTTTTTTGTCAGGGTTCCTCTTGTAAAATTCACATTCCAGGAGCTAAATATCATTATTTGAGGTCTCTTCAACCTGCGGACATGAAAAACAACCAGCTGCAAAAGTGTAAAAGTAGCCCAATTCCGCGGGAAAACTGCGGACTTGGCAACACTAAGTATCAACCGGTATCTAAAACTCAAACTCTCATGGACATTCACATTCGTAACTAAATTTTACATTTTGGCTAATTCATATGAATTCGGACAATTTCATTTGTAAGTTTTTGTACAATCTGCTTACGCCCCACTGACAGTTTATTTTTAGGGGTAGACCTTCATTCTAAAATTCTTAGATTCTTCTAAAAATCGTATGTTTCAGTACAAATAACATCATATAAATTCTTACAAAATCACCACCTCATAAAACTGTTGAGTGTTTTTTGTTTTGTTTTTTGAGGAAGCTTAATTTGGCTCAGTCAGTCATTTATATAGGGTCAAACAATCTCTCAACCAATGGCATTAGTTTGGGGCGCACTATTATTCTGGGATGCCTCAAACTTGATTGAGACAATGTCATTTTTTCAAGATGTTTATTTGTGCTCTATCTTGTTTTGTCTCAATTCCAAAAGTAAAGGGTGTTTGGGGCAGTGTTTTACTTATTCATCGTGTTTACAATTCTGAAAGAATTAAAGCAGTTATGACTACATATTCTTATGGCCCCGTGATTTCCATAGCTTCCCAGAACAAAAAGACTCATAGGCTACGTGATTCCTCATTTTTGTACAGCACAAAAGGGCAAATTACTTGAGTTTTACAACTGAAGAAAAGATAAACAAAACATCTGATTGCTAAAATGCATGTTTGAACCTTCCATTATGTTGTCACGGTTGGTGTGCGTCTCCTCCCAGAGTTGTGTCTATGAATTTGAAAGATGTTCTGTTTGTTTTAGGATCGCGCAGTAGAGCGTTTACAGCGGGTCAGACTAGTGATTCCAAATACGTGCTGATGGAAAGATGAATAAAGCTGAAATACCTGGACGGATGAAGGAATGAACATCTCAGGTGTAATGATAGCACTGAGGGATTTTTTTGGTGGTGTTTAGCTTTAAAAAAAAAAAAATAATAATAATGCTGTTCAAGAGGGATAGCAAAATAATAAATAGTGATTTATTGAACTTACCTGACAGGTCAAAACACCTGGCTCTGTCTGTAACACAAGTAATTTGCTGCATGAAAAAGAGACAGACAGATCAAAATCAAGAGATGTTTGTACTCAGAAAAGATTTTCATGGTTTCAGTATTTGCCATTATTGAATATTTCAATATTAAAAGCAAGAATTATGAATTTCACCGATGCTTATGACCAGCGTTGGGGGTAGCGCATTACAAGTAACATGAGTTTCATCAGATCAGGTTACTTTTTTCAAGTAACTAGTAAAGTAATGCATTACTTTTAAATTTACAATAAAATATCTGAGTTACTTTTTCAAATAAGTAATGCAAGTTACTTTGTTTTCCCATTTATTGATTGACAGCTCTCCAGTCTCAGAGAGAAATCGGAAGTGGAGAGGAGTTGTGTGTGTAAACATGATGGTTATTCTAGACTAGATCTAGACTAAATGTGAGTATTCATTTACTCATTTACTTCTGCTGCATCCTATTCTGTATTTCAAAATGGCAGCACAGCTGAAAGTCTTGATTGTTTGAGCTGCGCCCTCTAATGTACAGGAATGAATTTGCATTTCCTACAGCCTGACGCTTATTCATTTCACTTTTGCGTGAAAGGGCCTTAACATTTGCCAAAAATATAGATTTTTGTTGTTATAAAAACAAATAAACAAACAAAGCCGAGATGAGAAAAAGTAACACAAATGTAATGTAACATTGCGTTCCATAAAAAGTAACCAAGTAACACAATTAGTTACTTTTTTAGGGAGTAACGCAATATTGTAATGCATTACTTTTAAAAATTAACTTTCCCCAACATTGCCTATGACAGCTATTACTGTAAAATGTTTGGATTTAACAAACTATGATTTGTACAGTAACATCTAAATACAATTAAAATAACATTTTATTAAAATAAAAAAAAAGCTGCAGTCTGTAAGTTTTGCCTCTTTGTCGCCATCTCTGTTTGAAACCTGCGATTGCAGTTATTTGCGGAATTATCATCTTTACGTGGGTTGTGCATCGGCACAGCTTCTCAATGCAGATGAATCTGTTTGCTGTCAGTCACCGCACCAATGGATACTGTACTTCGAAATCACAGATTGTAGTATTGGAAGTATGACCAAAATAAGAATTTTCACCGGAAAATGTCATCTGAAGTAAGTAACAAATCTGCCACTGTCTAACTAAGAAAAAAAACATTACAATAAATCGCGCTACTAGTGGTGATTAAATCTAACTATCGATTAGCTCGGATCACGTCAAACCGTGCAAATTATTATTATTGTTACTTTGTTCTAAAATTGTTAATGTTGACAACATCAGCATTGTGTGACTATGTGTATTTAGTGTAGATTTCAATTTCTGTAGCCACTCCGCAGTCTGAAGTCTTTTGCTTTTGACAACGGGTGAATCTCCAGTTCTCCTAATGATTGTCATTTGGACATTTCTGGATTACAATCCGCCATCAAAATAATAAATTTAATTATTCCAGCTTCTTTATGTAAACAAACATGACGTAATGACACAAAGACGAACGGCGGCATGCTCGAATTTCCCGCGGAAACCTACCAGTACCACTTGAATTAGAAAACATTATTACAAGCTTACCATTGTAAATCAGGCTCAGGTAAGGAGATAGTTTTGAACACTGGCTAGTTATTGCTCACAACTTGATTTTGGATGATTTTTAACCAAAAAAAGTTACGGACTGCAGCTTTAACAAAACTGTATCAACCTGACTACACTGACCAAAGGTCAAATTTAGAATTGTGTAAAAGAACATAACACAGTCAAAATACTTATTGCAGTGGTCTCTATTTAATAAAGATTACACACAGGATGTTTCCTGTACTTGAAAAAAAAAACATACAGGTCCCGATTTATATTACAGTGTTCATGTTATTGTGCATTTGTGTGGTAGGCTACCAATGAGCTAATGTTTTTAAGCATGTTGTGGAGCCTGTAATTATACAGTCGCCATTACACCTCAAACAAAATGTAATCATCAACATTTGAAAGTGACACGAACAGTTTATGTTAATTTCAAGTACGTCACAGCACAGATCATTTTAGCTCAATCTGGCAATCTAGCCGCTAGACTGTAGCTAGCAGATGGCAGTTAGCATCTATCAGGCAACGGACTGATGAAGTCCCTCAGTCAACCTGCTGTAAACACGAACGGGACGTCATATGGGATTTTGCATTTAGAGCAAAACAAATTAAGCATCGCAATGTGCGAACGAACACTCTCACGGTTTAATGTTGTTCCGAAAGAAAAGTCTCAACAAGGATGACTTAAGGCCATGGATTTGTACCTCTCTTTCTTTGTTTGATGTTTTCCATCTTAATAAATGTGGAAACTTCTGAAGCCCTTTGCTGCTAAGCAATGTTCTGTGCTGTGTATTGAGGAAAATGAAATGACAAAGTACAAAATGCATTGATGTGTCAGGAGGGAGAGGACAAAATGAAGTGATAAAAAGAGCTTTGCTTCCTCCAGGCAGAACGGGACACAGCTTATAAACTTGACTTCCACAGACGGCATCTCAAGTGCATTTCCAATTCTTCACTCGAAGACTCCTGGAGACCCACTCCAGCGCTCTGCAGTCTGGGTGGCTTTGTATTAGCAACTGTTTGAGAGCATATATTTCTCCTTTTTTCTTCATTTAATTAGTTGAAAAAATGATTTCGAAACATTTTATACAGTAAAAGCTCTCAGGGATTAAAATCAGCCGCACATTTTCCTTTCAGCATCTTTTCTGCAATAAAGGATAAATTATTTAAAATAACACGACCTTTTATCTCACACCCTTTGAAGGCAGCAAATTAAAAATGTAAATTGGGATCTAATTAATATGCAAATATATTCATTCCCAGTTAACAATTAGCAATTAAACCTGCAGTGTCTAGAAAGAGCATAGACCAAATTAATAACTTAATTTATCATTAACAAAATGAAAATGTACACAATTTTTTTTTATTTTTAAAAATGTTACGCTGTCTCCCTGGCTCTTCATCAGCACCAGAGCCAATAATAAAAAAATAAAAAAAC
Source organism: Megalobrama amblycephala (assembly GCF_018812025.1). Classification (NCBI taxonomy): domain Eukaryota; kingdom Metazoa; phylum Chordata; class Actinopteri; order Cypriniformes; family Xenocyprididae; genus Megalobrama; species Megalobrama amblycephala. Next base: position 14,651,782 of record NC_063048.1, on the reverse strand, counting down.
ACACATTTAATTGAACAATTTGGTGCTTGTCAGAGAAAATGATAAATAACTAGCCCTAAAAACAACATGATTGGCTACATGGACGGTGACTGCAGCGTTGCATCTTCAGACAACTGGGAAAGAAATAAACATGGCCATTTCATGCAGTAAAGAAAGAAATCATTGTGAATCCTCACAGGGTGCGACGGACATTAAAGATTAAAAGTGCGAAAGTTATTTATACTCTACGGTGTTTAGATGTGAGAGATTGTGAAATTCTACTCTGTGTCGGGGCGGGGGGAGGACAGTTATTTCACTTCAGACACTCTGTGGCTTTCTGATGAATGTTCATCGCTCAGAGCTAAGCAGCTCGACAGAGTCAGGCTGGGAGCAAGGATGTTTTTGGGGAGCTCTGCAGCGCTGCATTCGCTCTAATGGGAGGACGGTTCAGTCTGAAATACAAACTTCTCACAAAATCTACGCCTTATACTGCAGGGAGATGTGAAATGCTGAATCGTTTGATGATGCTTCCTCGGCTTCTGAGGCGAGCACTCATACTGTATGGGGCGCTTCTGTAAGTCTTTTCTCTTTGTTATTTTCTGTTACTACAATTGCCACCACCTCCGACAGGATTTGCACTTCAGTGGCGGTGACACTTCAACAAACGTTACTCATTTACAAGCCCCTGGGATAGTAACTCATATCAAGAAGTTTCTGTGTTCTGAGACGGAGTGGACACGGAAAACTTCGAATGAGGAAACTTCAAGACCGAGCTTACGAAGCTAAACAAAGAAAACGGGGTATATGTGAGGGTGAGGGGGAAAATAGTATTAAGCGCGTTTAGCCTGCGTTGAACTAAGGAGGCCTGGGGTCCTTCGCACAGGCCTTTTGTTTGTTTACCACTTCTATGAAGACGTAACCAAAAGCAATACTGTTTTCTCAAAAAAAAAAAAAAAAAAATCAAAGAATAGAGAAAGCCCACGGGTACAATAAAAGCTTTAAATAGATTTCAGCAGCCATCCTCTTGGGATGATCCTGCCTGAAAAAAAGCACCTAATTTGATAAATATGCTCTTTAAGCAGCAAATTTCATTTAGCAGTCTCTTATTAGAAATTCACACGCAGTTCTCAACTAAATATCCTTCCTTTTAGCTTCTGCTTAAGCATACATATTTCACCCTTTTAGGGGGACCACCTACATTCCTTTCAAATGCAGTGGGGTTCATTAGCGGCGTGGAGATAATGCCGAGAGTCTGTTTAATGTAAGCACTGCTAAGTCCCTAATTTTCCACAAATAATTCTCCTTGATCTAATCGTAAATTTATGCAGAAGAGAAACTGATGCTCTTAACGTTGCTGGTCAATGTAAAATAAGTGCGGAGCTTGAATTATGCATGCATGCTTGTGTGTGTGTGTGTGTGTGCTTCTCATTTTCTTTCATTTACCTGTTTGTTATTGTCTTGCTTTTTTAGTTCAATAAAACGTGGTTGGCTAATTAACCTGCTCCCTAAGAGGGATTAAAATGTGTTTATTTTCTTTTCATCCTCTTTCTTTCTTTCATTTCAAAGTTATTTTCACCAAATAATGTTCATTACACATAGCTATTTCAAACCAAATCTTCTGCACAAATAACCTAATATTAGCAAGAAATCAAAGCGTGAGAAGTGCCGTGTTTGTTTAATGCACATTATTCCACTGTACAGTACCTTTAATTGATCAAGAGCCTTTGGGTTTGGTTTCACGTGGTTTTTTTCACAGCTCTGCTTGTAGGCCAGAATTATATCTGTCAGACTGAGACTGTCAGCTAAAACAGAACAAACGTTAAACACACATATTAGAGCCACATCAAGAATATTCCATTTTTAATTAAAAAAAAAAAAAATGGAATGAAATAACTCCATGAGAGCATGCATGCATATTTTTACATTAATTTCTTTTCTTTACTTTTTATACATTATGACTTAAGATAAGAATATACATGTATATTATACTTAAGATTGTTTTAAAACAAATTAATAATTTTAGTCATCAATAATTGATGAAAAGTGACAGTATAATGTAGAATGCTACATTACTACAAAAAGTCTATTTCACATAAATACTGTTCTGTTGAACTTTATGTTCATCAAAGGATCCTGAAAAAATCCTGGTGTTCTGTGATTCATATAATGGAAGTCAATGGGTGCCGTATGGAAGCCCATTTCTGCCACTAAATAAAAAACAAAAACAGTAATTGCGACTTTTTATCTTACAATTCTGACCTTTTTTCTCACAATTGCGAGTTATAAAGCATTGGTGTATAAAGTATTTGAAAACCATACATGAGTAAAAGTATAGATATCTTACCAGAAAATTACTTTGGTAGAAGTTAAAGTCACTGTTTAGAATGTTACTTGAGTAAAAGTTTTAAAGTATGTGACATTTTTTGTACTTCAGTACGAAAAGTATTTTTTTATATATATTAAACGTACTTAAGTATTGAAAGTAAAAGTACAAGTAAATGTAAAATACAAAAGGAGCAAAAAAAAAAATATTAAAAATTGTTCTATACACAGTTTGAGCAGCAAAATTGTGTTCAGTTTTAACTTTCTTACATTTTGTTTCTTTGAATTAAAAAAAATGGCTAAATGTTCATTGTAATTTTTAAATATAAAAAATACTAATATATTAATTATACATTGATTGTTCATGTTAATTCATAGTGCATTATAACTAATGTAAGAGACAACTTTAAAATGTTAAAATATAAATGTTGAAATTAAAAATGAACAATGCCTTATTTAATGTTAACTTATTTAATGTTACAAATGGACTCTTATTGTAAAGTGTTACAATTTCATATAAATCCAAACAGTCATGGTTAAAAATTATCATCTTTACACACAAAGGCATAGCCTAAGTCTATTATATGTATACTTTCACACATTATTTGCATCTATTTTAGAAAACTTGATGATCATCTAATCACAATATGTGTTACAGTGCCGATAAAAAAAGAACTGAAATCGAATATATTTCTGATTTGTTATGTTTCTGTCGCTGCATGATGAGAATACAGTTTAAATATGCAACTTCGCTGGATAATGAATGAACTAATGCAAATGCATGGCAAATCGTGACATTAAACAGTTTGTGTTTTTGTTTTTGTATTGTTTTAACCGCTTGAGGTACTAATGTTAGCATCCTCTCAGCCTCGACAGCAAACAAACTACTGTTCTCCACTAATGCAGCATCTACTCAACAAACTAATTACTTTATAATGATATGAAAACATGAACTGTAGTGTACGCTGTATAACATACCGTTTTGTTGTCCTTTTAAATCCGTTTTTAAAGTGTCCCGCTCTGTGCAGTGCGCAGCCTCACGTCACGTGTCAAAACAAACTCTACGAGGCATCAGTGACAGTTTTTATGTCGCCTCTAGAGGTCGCTCTCGTACTGTATAATGACAGTGCACTCTTCTCAGCCGCTCCAGCAACGGACCCAACCCGGAAAATGAAATCAACCGCAGTTGTGCGAGCACTTGTTTGTAAATGCTTACTTGTAGTCTGTGTTTTCCGACTTTATTTTGTAGTAAGTGACGAAAATGCTTTGAGAAAATGTATTGAAGTAAAAGTATACATTTTATTTAGGAAATGTAGTGGAGTAAAAGTAAAAGTTGACAGAAATATAAAAACTCAAGTAAAGTACAGATTCTCCCAAAAAATACTTAAGTACTGTAACAAAGTATTATTACTTTGTTACATTACACCACTGTTATAAAGTCAGAATTGTGAGATATAAACTCGCAATTGCGTGATATAAAGTCAATTTTGACTTTTTTTCTCACAATTGCGAGTTATAAAGTCGGAATTCTGAGATATAAACTCGCAATTGCGTGATATAAAGTCAATTCTCGCAATTCTGACTTTTTTTTCACAATTGTGAGATATAAACTCACAATTGTGTAAAACTTTTTTCTTGCAATTATGATTTTTTTCTCGCAATTGCAAGTTTATATCTCAGAATTGTGATTTTATAACTCGCAATTGTGAGAAAAAAGTCAGAATTGTGAGGAAAAACGTCAGAATGTTGAGATATAAATTCGCAATTGCGGGAAAAAAAGTCAGAATTCTGAGATAAACAGTCGCAATTACTGTTTTTATTTTTTTATTTAGTGGCGGAAATGGCTTCCATAGTAGTGCCGTCACTTTGAGATAAAAAAAAAACAAACAAACAAACAAAAAAAAAAACAACATTAAGACAAAACAAAATGAATACCCCAGATGATTGAGGTCTTAAGAAGAGAAACGATCAATGTGTGCAAGAAACTTATTACTTATAACAGCATTATTACCTGTAATCCACAGCCTCAGCAAATAGTCCTGAGTGAATTCACAAAAGTCTGGAGTGCGAGCTTCTTGTTACATAATGACGCAGGAGCTCAAATGTTGAGAATCAATGAAAAGTCAAACTTCCCAATTGAGATCATGCAAATAGGTTGCGGTAAGCACAAGTAAGTACAAATTTGACGAACAATACAACACATTTGTGTCTTCCCTCCTGTTGTAAACAAACACAACATCAGCTCACGTGTGAGTTTGCTCCTGGCATACGTCATTATGCGACAAGACCATTTGCCAAGGTTTTGGATTAGAGGTAAAAATGTTGTAAATAATGTTCAGTTTCTTGCATAGACCGATTGTTTCACTTCTTAAGACCTCAATGTCAGGAGCCATGGGTATTCATTTTTGTTTTGTCTGCATATGTTTTTTTTTTAATCTCAAAGTGACGGCACCCGTTGACTTCCATTATTTGAATCACAGAGGGCCACGGTTTCAGCTAAAAATCTTCTTTGCTGTTCTACTGAAGAAAACAAGACACCTACATCTTGGATGGCCTGAGGGTGAGTAAAGCGAATTTGAAATTTTTTTGGGTGAACTATCCTTTTAAGCAGCACAACTGTTTTCAGCACTGATAATAATAAGAAATATGTTTCACCAAATCAGCATATTAGAATGATTTCTGAAGGATCATGTGACACTGAAGACTGATGCTAAAAATTCCGCTTTGCCAACACAGGAATAAATTACATTTTATAATATATTGAAAATTGTAATATAGCCTATAGCATATTAACAATTCACAATATTACTATTTTGAATGTATTTTTGCCAAATACTTTTAGCCTTGGTGAGCATCGAGGCTTCTTACAAAAACATAAACAAAATTTACTGACCCCAAACCCACCAACTATTAATATATAACTATTAATGTTGCTTTTGTGACATATGTTACATGAACAAAGTCAAGCACAGCTGTCAGCATAACATCAATGCCATCTCACCCTCTTGAAGCTGAACCCTGCTCTCCACAAAGTCAGACACCATCTCCTCATCTGGGGGAAATGATACACGTTTTTCTCTGCCCTCCTTCACAGACAGAGATGTTGTGTCTTCCTCTGAGTGCCCTGTCATTTTTCTGCAATGAGCGATGTCCCGCAAAGTTGACTAACCAAAATTTCCATCAATATGTAGCTCTGATGTCATGTACTTCTATGTCAGACAGCCCATTAGCTCAGACGTCAGTCCTCTGAACTATAAAATCCATCATATATGATAACATCTCTGGACACATCATGTTTCCCTTATTGCTGCAGAAACCAAACCATGAAATGTCCTCCAAAGTCTGCTTCTGTCAATTCTTGTGTCATTCTTTTGTAGCCTAATAGTCACTAGCCAAAAGAAAACCTAAACTCGCAGCATAGCACTTCTACAAAACAGTTACAGGATACCACATTACATACTCAATTATTCATGAATGATGTGCCTCTCAACGCTAGTAGAACTCTATATAAGTCAACATCAAATATGCACAGGGGGAAACAGAGCCTAAAATATTTTTTTGAGGGTTACACACTGTTGTAAATACACTTTAGATTAAATGTGTAACAGTATGAGAGAGTAAGACAAACTCAAATTGGACTAAAATATATGGAAAGCGCTCTATATATATATATATATATATATATATATATATATATATATATATATATATATATATATATTAAATTTTATGGTTAAAGTTGACAAATATTGTATTTTTCTCTAGCCACAAGTAATGTTATTTTTAAACTTTCTGAGAAATAATTTATGCTAAATTTATATTCATGTTATGTTCATATTACAGATTTCCACCACCTCCAAAAACACAACTGAATCAATGACAATATAATACAGTCATTCGGTAAAGAAAAAGAAACACTGCAATACATTTTCTAAATGACATTTTTTTTGCAAAATAGATAAAATACTTTCCAGCACTTTTCAAATTTTCATATTTATTATATTATATACTTTGACTACTGTAACTGTTTGTGGAAAAACAAATGAAAAATACATATCCCATAAAGCATTGCAAAAACCCGGAACTACGCAGCTCTCTTTCCAACCAATCGCATTCGCTGAGCTTCACTCTGAAGAGCCGTTTGCGGGAACTTTGGAGAGGAAGAGCTGTTACAACCTGCTACTTACGCGCGGAAAGGTTAGTAGAATATTCTCGATCTGCATTGATAAAGCGTCATGTCCGTATGTGTTTACTAGAGGATTATGAGTACAAATCATCAGCTCTGCTCTGATACAAAGCCGTAATAAGGCAGCTAACTCTGCTAGCATAGCGAGTTGAAATTAAGTCGCAGTTTCCCCTCAAATACAATATAAATAACTCTGCACCACTTACATTGATAATATTGTGTGACATAACTGCCTGTTTATCACTCTTAAATACTTGTATCATTCCTAAACAAAGTTAAACTATGAAAAGCTATTAATGCCTGTCTTTCTTTTAAATATAAAAGTGAAACAAACAGCATCATTGGCAGGACTGCAAACTGAAACTGTATCCCTAACACAAATGTTATCACTGACATTGTCATTAATTGTAGTGCTCATACGAATACATCTGCCATGCTGAAAGTCTGGCTATTCAATATATGTACTGTTTTTAAGACACAAAAACTTGCCTTTGTGTCAGTCACACGCCCTAGTCTTGTTTTTACTTGTAGTGTAACTGTTAGTAGGCCTGTATCTCTGAAAGCACATGTGTTCAGTGTAGCTTAAGATTCTATGTCCATAATCATGAAGAGACTACATCTGATGGTCAGGCTCATTTTTTATTGTGATGTCCAAATGTCTAAGACCACATTAACAATCTTAGAAGTTCTTTTCATTCTACCCTATATATATATATATATATATATATATATATATATATATATATATATATATATATATATATATATATATATATATATATATATATATATATATATAGGTGTTTTATTAGTATTATTTTGGAACAAAAAAAAAGAAAGAAGAATTTTATGATTTTGCAGTATTTGTTGGACACTAAACAAACGTAAGCAAATATTTGACACTGGCTGGGTTGCTATGGTCATAGAAAATCTAGACTTGTTAGTGATTTTTCAAAAATGTGATTTCAAGGTCTGTAAAAGTCATAGAAAATAAAATATTAAAATGTCATTGAAGTTTGTATATAATAAAAAGGATTTATATAGACATTCTGAATTTAAGTGAAGTTTTATGTTAGATTATTCACTCTATATATAATGTTTTAATGAAAAATGTATAAAATGAGAAATAAAGCTAAATAGGCTGGGTCATATGGACAAAATAAATGTTTAGGACAAAAAATATACAGTATATATCTCTGTATTTTCTACTTATATCTGTTTGAATAAAAAAAAAATGTTATCTAAAAGATTAGTTCACCCAAAAATGAAAATAATGTAATTAATTACTCACACTCATGCCGTTCCACACCCGTAAGACCTTTGTTCATCTTCAGAACACAAATTATTTTTGTTGAAATCCAATGGCTCAGTGAGGCCTGCATAGCCAGCAATGACATTTCCTCTCTCAAGATCCATTAATATACTAAAAACATATTTACATCAGTTCATGTGAGTACAGTGGTTCAATATTAATATTATAAAACGACAAAAATATTTTTGGTGCACCAAAAAAGCTAAATAAATACTTATATAGTGATGGCCGATTTCAAAGCACTGCAAAACACAAGTATCTGTCAGAGCAAGCCACTTTAAACTATAAGCATTAACTATATTATATCTTACGAATTATTTTGAAGCCCTTAATATAAAGCATGTCTCATGTTTAGGACAAAGAGGATTATGCACTTTCCCCACAGCAGCTCACTCTGTCCACTATTTTTCAGATGTGCAAACTACTGTATATATAAACTGTATCGCCTCATTCTATATCGTTTATAAAAATATATCGATGTATCGTACAAACTTCGATATACCGCCCTGTTCTAAACCTAATGGTCCTCAATTCCGTTGTAATAAAGCTTGGGTTTCTCTTGTTTGATACTTTAAAGCATTTGGTAAAATGCCACCCAAGTCCAAGGCAGCTGGGTTGAAGAAGGCGAGAGCTCCAGCCAAGAGGAAACTGGCTGAAGAATTCCCACCTGGAGAAGTCCTGACGGATAACGGAAAGAAAAAATGGAAGCTTGGATCTGCTGTTGGACAGGGAGGTTTTGGCCTGCTGTACCTCGGTAAGATTAAAAAAAGTAGGAAGTTCTAATGCTGTATTTGGATTTATTTATCAGTTGGTCAAATGCAATTTTGTCATCCTTATCCTTTTTTATCCTTTTAGCTAATGAAGACTCTTCAAGAACTGTTGGCGCTGATGCACCTTATGTCATTAAAGTGGTAAGTGATGATAACTTGAACAAAAAAGTGCCATAGACTTACATTAAAGGTAACCATACTAATATCAAAAAGAAGCATCTATCCAGCAATCCTAACAAACATCTAGCTTCCTAGCAACTTTTGCATGAGCATGTACCAATCACATTTTCGAGGTTTACATTTTACAAGCAAGCCAAATAAGATAATTAATTTATTGCTTTTTAAAATGACATATGTAATATGGACGTACACTTTCCTTCTGCTGTCTTTTTTTTTTTTTTTATGCATGTGGGTTCACGTGTGTATATATATATATGTATATGTATATAATATTTTTTTTTTTTTTTTCTAAATGTCAGATATTTTTGGTGTGTCTTGCAGGAGCCAAGTGACAATGGCCCTCTTTTCTCTGAACTGAAGTTCTACATGCGGGCTGCCAAACCTGATCTAAGTATGCCCTTGTGACTGCAAACACACCCTCATATGATGAGCCAGACTGAAAAAAGTCGAAGAGCAACTCTTTTAATTAAAGAAAGTTCTGAGCTCACCATTGAGGGCCTTATGGAGACAGACAAACCGCAACTCTCTGCCTTTAGTGGCTCTTATGGCTGCCCCAAGGCCACAGTATTGCGCTTTATTTAATAACAATCCAAATGTCAGTCTCCCTTGACAATTAACTGCTATATTACTAAGGAATGCTCATGTTTTATTCATTGGAATATTGTAATGTTGGTAAATATTTGTCCCACCAGCAGATTACCTTGCGGCACACTCGCAGTTTGGTCCCCAAGGAATACTCTTATATTACTTTGAGCACCAACAAGTTTAAAGAATAAAAGTTTTCTATAATTTGCCCACTTTATGAATTGATCATGTGATTGCAATTAACTGTTAGTGTGATTGTCTTAGTTCAGTTTGAACTGATGTCTCACTGTAGTGTTCCTTCTTTTCACTGTTTGTGTTTTGAATCATGTTTGTGACAGATTTTTTTTAAATATTTTGATTCAGTTGGGGCTTGGATGAAGTCAAGGAAAATTGAGTATTTGGGAGTTCCAAAATATTGGGGCTCTGGTTTTCATGAGAAAGGTGGTAAGAGGTAGGAAACTTCACCATTTTACATAATGATTAACATGACATCTTATGTGATTTTTTTTTTTTTTTTTATTTTTTTATTTGTATTGCTATTAATAAAACACACAAGAATGCCACTTAAAGGGATAGTTCACCCAAAAATTAAAAATGTTCCATGATTTACTCACCCTCAAGTCATCCAATGTGTATATGACTATCTTCTTTCAGACGAACACAATCTATATTTAAAAATATCCTGGCTCTTCCAAGGGGGGGTGTGTTTTGAAGCCCAAAATAAATGCATTAATCCATCATAAAAGTAATCCATATGGCTCCAGTTGGTTAATAAAGGCCTTCTGAAGTGAAGTGATGGGTTTTTGTAAGAAAAATATCCATATTTAAAACTTTAAAAAGTAACATAACTAGCTTCCGCCAGACGATCGTACGCATACTGTGCAAGTCGACTTGCGCCAAATGAGTAACCCCATGACGTGATGGCTTCAAAACACGCCCCCATTTACTACCATTATAAAGCTTGTAAGAGCAAGGATATTTTTAAATATATCTCTGATTGTGTTTGTCTGAAAGAAGATAGGATGGCTTGAGGGTGAGTAAATCATGGGATAATTTTGAACTATTTGAACTAACCCTTTAAATGTAATGATTTCACATTAATCTTCATGACAGGTACAGATTTATGGTCATGGATCGATTTGGAACAGATCTACAGAAGAAATTTGAGGAAAACGGAAAGAAATTTCCAAGGAAACTGGTTCTTCAGCTGGGCCTCAGACTTGTAGGTTTCTTCCAACTGTACTTTATCAAAAGAAGTAAACTATGCTGGGAGGTTAATGGTGCACCAAGTTTTGTTTGTTTTGTTGATCTTTATAACAGATTTCTTGGTACTTCACTTTGACTTTTTAACAAGGCAAATATTTCATGTTATTGCTGTCATTGAAATACCCACTTGTCACTCATGATTAATTTATTTCATTTCAATATCCAATAATAGGTGGGGTTACCAAAATAAAATGAGCAATGAGGGAGGCCCACTGTTCTGTACAAAAATATACTAATAATTATCAAATATATTTGTCAATAAGCATAATCAATTTCACAATCAAAGTTAAACATGCACAGAATATTTCAACATGACTGTTGTGGCATTGCAGGCAGTGGAAGGAAAATCTTATATTCCTGTTTTAGTATTATTATTATAAAATCTCATATTCTAACAAATCTTTCATCTCTCTAGCTTGACATTCTGGAGTACATCCATGACCATGAATATGTGCATGCAGACATCAAAGCCTCCAACCTTCTTCTGTCCTACACCAACCCCAATCAGGTTTGTTTCAAGCCTTCCACAAGTTTAACAGATCTCTGTTGCCATGGCTGTACAGCTCTAACTGTAGAGATGTAGAAAGCAGTGTGTGTAGACTGCAGGACTACTTCTTTTAATTGGAGTACCAGTGATTTGCAATGTAAGAAACTACTTGTCTTATTTTTTTTTTCCATCTGTTAATGAGATTTGGGTGGGAAAAAACGCAAAACAATTTAAGCCTTTAATGCGGCTCATAAACTGGAGAGATTAGAGACAGTATTGAAGCTGTCTCTAGCAAATAAGGTTTGGGGGCTGGGCAGGGGCAAATATTTAATTTGAAGATTAATAATGTATCAGTGGTGTATTATTAAGCTGCTATTTTTAAAGTCACAATTTAAAACTCGGCCTCTTGGGATTAGCTGCTGTTTACTTGGTGACTGTGTGCATCCTTTTTTTTTTTTTTTTTTTTATAAATTGCTTGGGTCTTCTCTTTGCTTCTGAATACATGTATTTCTATGATTTATAAATGTGTGAATAAAGTGCACAGACACTGAAATGCACCGGTTGTAGACTAAATAGTAGAAATGTCTAATGATAGTTTAATTTCAATCGGATATAGGAATTTGAAATATTATTGTGTGATGGGAACATAAGATAATGGTTTTTAAAACTAATTGTAGGCTCTTCCTTTGAATTCTGAACTGAATGTAAATAACTTATGAACTAGATCTTATAACAAATGAGTTATCAAACTCATGAGTTACCAGTTAAAAGTCTGATGAATCTTTCACAGAGTAAACTCACAAGTTATCCAAGTGGTTTCTAAATTAACATCTCAAATAATGTTAACATACAGTTTAGTAAGTCAGGTGATCAATCAGTAATGGATTTGAATGGATTTGAGTTTTTTACAAAATGAAACATGTTTTGTTTTCTTGAGAGTTTGTGAATGTTTTTGTCTAGAACTTCCTGAAAAGTTCAGTAAAATGCAGATCTTTAGATTACACTGGAAATAAAAAGGTTTGGCTCATCTGACTATAGAGCTGCATGATTTGAGAATCACATTTTTTTTTTTTTTTTTTTTTCAAACAAAGATCATGATTTTCAACAGACAGCTAAACAAAATAACAATTTACTAGAGATTCTGACAAAATGTTAATTGCTGCAGTCTATTTAAAATGTAATTAGTCTGAATGTATTATTTTAAAAAAACAGTTTGAATGAATGATTTAATGACTCACTCATAAGGACTTCACTTGTTTTATTACTGGATGAATCAGCATTTTTGAATGAATTTCTTGAATGATTCAATGACAAATACATTCTTAACAGTCACTTGTTGCCACCAGGTGGAGATTGTAATGATGTAATCGATACAATCATTATTTAAAGCGCTACGTTTCTTTCAAAAGGTGATTTGCTCTATTTTGATCTCTACTGTAGACATCAGTGTTTATATCCAAACTATAAACTTTAATAGAATAGAATAGCTTTTATTGTCATTGTACAGCTGTACAACAATTTTTTTTGCCTCTCACACTGAAAGTATACACACACACACACACACACATACAAAACAATGGTAAGAAAGCAATGTAAACCGATTCTTAGTATTCTCACACCCTCTGAAGCTTGTGATTTATCCCATTATCCCATTTCTTCTGCGATTTAATATGAATATATGTAACACAGAAATAACAAAACTATGCAGTTTAAAAGACTGTGAAGCTGTTTCATACCTACAGTACATGATAACTGCTCTCTGGTTCAGTGGCAGCGCGAACACACATTTGAATCTTCCGGTGTGATTTTGTCAAATGTTTAATAGACACAGGCGAATCGTTGTCTTTTAGGATGAGATCGTGTGGGTGTTTGAATCAAGATCGCAATCTTTTGAAAACATTTGCAGTATTGGAACATCATTAAGGAAGAATGTTAACCTTGAAGCATTCACCTGGTCCAGTAAAATGGTGTTATATTTGTACAACCTTGTTTGTGCAATCTTGTAGAGGAATAATGACTCATGTGAGAGAACTGACCATCCTACAAACTGTTTAACAGTTGGCAGTGTGGGTTGAAGACATTTTGATCTCCAAATGTAAGCATGTCCAGATGTAAAACGCAGAGTAAAAAGTGACTCATCAGACTGTATAAATTTTCAGAAGCCCAGGGTGTTTGTCATGTGTTTGTCATGCAGCTTTGTACACCGCATGACATAAAGTTTGTTTAAATAGTTTTTTTCTTAAAAGTTAGCGATGTTTGTCACTGTAGGTGAGCTGTTAATCTTGAATGTTGCAAATTGGCGTATGCAGTTATTTTTGAGACACTTTACCTGGACACATCAAATAATTTTGCACTTTTTGGGGGTGTAATTGGTGCACCTGCAATTTGTGCACTGACTGTTTTAGTATCTTTGGAACTCTGTTAGCTGCTTCCTGTTGCTTTGAAAACTCTGCTATCAAAGTGCTAATTGTCAGACCTCTTTTAAATGTGACACATACTGCTAATTGGCAATCAGTCTGTTTGCAGCTGCATATGTGAATTAACCTTAAAGATTCTGTTGACTTTATTATCTTGGATGTGTTGTATCGGTAAATAATATTTATTTTCCAATTATAGCAATGATTTACATTTGTTGCACAGGAAGCATTTGATTCTGACTTGTTTTGTTTTTTTCTGTCTCATTTGTTTAACCCAGGTATATTTAGTGGATTATGGATTGGCCTATAGATACTCTCCTGAAGGAGTGCCAAAGGAGTACAAAGAAGACCCAAAGAGGTGTCATGACGGGACCATTGAGTTTACTAGTATTGATGCGCACAAAGGAGTCGGTAATAAATTAGAATTATCAAATCTATCGGTCACTCTTTAACTTTAGACTAGGCAAAAAATTTATATTTTTTTAACCCCTCCCCTGCAGGACATCCTTACATAATTATTTTCATGAAGCTTGTGATGGAAAAATTATACAGAGAAATAATGTTTTTAAATGTTGATGTAATGATACTTTGCATCAGATACTACAAAGTTAGGAAACCCCTTAAAAATGGCCTGTTAATGTTCCTCTCTGTGGGGAAAAATATTACATTTTCAGCCCCTTCAAGAAGAGCAGACCTGGAAATCATGGGCTACTGCATGATCCAGTGGCTTTGTGGCCGTCTGCCCTGGGAGGACAAACTTCAGGACCCACTGTATGTCAGAGACTCCAAACTCCGGTGAGAAACTTTAATCTCACTTTAAGGTTTTACTTTTTTTCTGAACCAAGATGTAATATACCTTATTTTTTGCCAATGAATAATGAATAATGGCTAATGAATATTAACTTGCATGGGGAAAAAAATGCCTCTTTGCAATATAACTAATTCTTTTTTCCCTTAATTGCCTTACAACAAATTTCTGGATACACATAATAATGGGTTAGATTTAATGAATTATAATAGATACTTTTCCAAGATGTTGTTTCATTTTTAAATATTGTTCTCCTCAGGTGTAGAGACAATATTGATGAGTTCTTGAAAAGCTGTTTCACTTCAGAAAATAAACCAGGTGAGAAAAAACAGTGCATTATTTAAGTTCTTAGGAGAAGCTTTCATATATTGAAAAAGATGAATGCACTTTGGTTGTAAAATATCTATTATATAGTTTGTATTACAGTTAACGGTATTGAATCTTAAGCAGTTTCTCACAACTAAATGGCAATTAAGCATATTTATTTTTTAACCGTGTTGCGACCGCACAAGCACCTGTGAATTCTGCAGTAGTACTTTTTGTTTGTCTGCCAAGCTGTAATTGGAGTGACGCACTTTCGAGCTCTGATGTACAAACAAGAGCGTGAGGGCCTCTTCTCTTTATAATGAGTGTGGACCTGGTGATTTAGCCTTAATTAGAGCTAATCTATCAGCTCTGTGCTAATTCCTGCAACTTCGCACGCTAACTTTAAACTGGAGCGTGATTAATTTCCACTTTTTATACATATACACATTTTCTGTTGACATTTTAGTGAAATGTTAAGTAAATCTAAAAATAAAGTGTGCGTAACCATTGTATCAGCTACCCCGCTCGACCACAAAGCAATGAAATAAATAAAAGATGAAGTTTTTAAACAAACTTGTTTTTCACCCATCTCCGTTCTCGACCTCTGCATTGCCTAGTTATGCAGTCAGTGTGTGGCAGTCTGTACTTTTGCAGAACTTTAGGGCGTTCTTTCTTTGTGTCATTTAAAAATCAAAGATGTCATTGGCTCCCTTTGCTCAGTCGCTGATGTGATGGCAGTTCTTAAGCCCTGTGACAGCCGCGCGGCAGACGGCGAGATCCCTCCTCAGGCTGTTGTCTTGTGCGTACACGGTGCATCACAACACCGGGGTGATGGGAGGCGGCACTGTTAGCACGGCCATCACGACTAATTCTGTTTGGTGTGACTATTTTAGCAGCCGACAGTAAACAACAGTTTGTGAGCGGAGAAGTATAAGGAACAAAGTGACAAATGTCAGCCTCTCTCCTCTAAACTTAGCCTGAAGGTTAAAGTGTGAGCGTCTGCTGTGAAGACCTTGCCCTACAGGGACTGTTCTGTCTATGCTAAAAGCACAAACCTACATGCGCCTTATAAACGTTGGACTTCTTGCGTGTTCGTGTTGAGATGAACTTTAAGACAGAGGTCCAAGTAACTTGCGCTTAATCACACACATAATTGCTCTTCATTTGTTTATTGACCCAGAAGTGTCTTTAGCTGTGTGCGTCTGTATCGCTATGTCTGAATAAATAAATCCATCTGCATTAAGATTTAAATGTTGTGCTTTAATGTCTTTTTCGATTTCCAGAGGAAATGGGGAAGTTCATGCAAGAGGTCAAGGCTCTCGGATACACAGACAAGCCAGATTATGCAAAATTGCGAGGTATTTTCCAGCAAGGCCTGAAGACCATAGGGGCAACAGATGACAAAAAGCTGGACTTCACCGTGTCAACTAATGGCACTGGCCCGCCCTCTGTCAAGGTGAGAGCCACCTTCAGTAGAACATCAAACAACCGACCTCTGTCACTCTCCCTCGTTCACGGCGCATTGAAAATGCTCTTACAGTCCCTTTTTGAAGCCCAGCATTTAAAACAAGCCATTTCAACATCCTATAATTTGTTTACCTGTTGAAAGCAGATTCAAATTTGAAAATGCCCACACACGATCCAAGACAATTGCTCGGGTTAGTAGGAAATGCGGTCGAGTGCATTGATTTTCAAATACGATTAACGTGCAATGCTTTTAACAAGCTTTTCTTGAGCTTATTTGGACACACAAATGTGCCCCTCGCTCACCTCATTTTACCTCGGAAGTGTCACGATGTTAATATTTTTATGAATTGTTAGTTTAAAATCTTCATTTTTAGTATTTATCTCTATTTCAAGCGGAAGAATGTAATTTGACCTTAGTTTCTTATCTTATAGTGCAGTCAACACCCTCAAGGTGTCAGCTGGTATGAGATCTCACTCTGAAATAATACCGCATCTCTGAAGACTTGCAAAAGAGGTTGTTAATCATTGAATCGTGTTATCTGGATTTCAAGCGAAATGATCTTTAGATGTGAATTCTGCAGCCGTCATGTATTTTGTGTAAAACAAACTGTCCGAGTCCTCAAAGATGCCCTCGATGGCATATACTTTGTGAAAATGATAAGACTGTGGCTTCATTCATGGGGTCCGGCACAAAGAGCTCTTGGCAACAAAGCCGTCTGCATCTCAGGTTCTCTCCAGCGCCCGGGTGTTTATCCCAGTGGCCCCTCCTCTTCCTCCCACAGACAGGTCCTGAGTGCCTGTGTTTATTCCCTGCTAATGTATCACAAATTTGCTGACACGGTAACCTTGGAGTCGGCGCGGGCCGACAATCAGCGAGCCGCACTTACGACGGGAGGGGACGGACTCTCCGCGCTTCCCACAATGCAGTTTGCATATGGAAGGTGCCACCAGGGAGCTGGCCCATGCCAGCTGAGGGTTACCTGCCCACTGCCGTTATTGTATGTAATTATCGAGCCAATCTGTTCAGCTCAGCAGGGTCTGGATGGTAATCATGAGGCAGCAATTGGCAAAATGGAAGGGAAATGTGAGGGGGTGTTGGGGGGGGCTAGTAAGGATGATAGTTCAAGTCCGAGA
Organism: Megalobrama amblycephala; assembly: GCF_018812025.1. Classification (NCBI taxonomy): domain Eukaryota; kingdom Metazoa; phylum Chordata; class Actinopteri; order Cypriniformes; family Xenocyprididae; genus Megalobrama; species Megalobrama amblycephala. Next base: position 14,634,563 of record NC_063048.1, on the reverse strand, counting down.
GAGGGGCGAGCATTCATTATGCAGTCTGAGTGAAGAAAAGGGAGAATTTGATTGCTGTCGTTAAGTGCATCTTCTTCATAACCCCTGGTTCGGTTAGCATGATTTCCTTGAATTGAGGACTTGAGCTTCCATGTTAGAGTTTTCATTGAGGAGAAAAAAACCAAAGGATTTTTGATTGATGAAATTGTTCATATTAACTCATAGTAGGTTTTATTATTTGGAGTTTTAAGAAAGATTCTCAATATTGAATTCAAAAGTTTGGGTTTGGTAAGTTTTTGAAAGAAGTCTCGGTTGCACTTTATTTTACAGTCTGTGTACTTACTGTGTACTTACCTAAGAAAGTACTGGGATTTATAAGGTAACTACATGGGTTAAGGTTAGGTTTAGGGGTAGGTTCAGGGTTAGTACGTAGTTGTTACCCAGTTATTGCAATTATGATAATAAGTACATAGTATGTACATGGGGAACAGGACTGTAAAATAAAGGGCTACCGAAGTCTCTTATGCTCACCTAGGCTGCATTTATTTGATAAAAATAAAATTGCGAAATATTATTGCTGTTTTAAATAACTGTTTTCTATTTTAATGTTTAATGTGTTCCTGTGATGAATTTTCAGCATCATTACTTCAGTCTTCAGTGTCACATGATCCTTCAGAAATTATTCTAATATGCTGATTTTCATTCAACTTTTATTTCCAGACTCAAGGTCCATTAGAAAAGAGACATACAATATGCATACAAAATTTTTAAAAAAGACAATTATACCAATATTTTCTCATAGATGACTGGTATTGGATCACACTTTGCCTAGGATTCGACAACAGCATAATAATAGCATTCTCTGAATTATCCAGCCGACAAATAAATTTATACATCAGATTTCTCATTAAAGCCATAAAAGTTCTTACTCTTGACATACAAAACAGATTACTTGCACTGCTCCACCTTGGTTTTTTCAAGAGAATTCTCATACAATCATTGTAAGCAGTCTGAAGCTTACATAAACTCACTTTTTTAAACTTGACCCATAAAGGAGCAGTATAAAGAGAAGTACAAAATGTTCTAAAAAGGTTTATCTTAATCTGATCTGAACACATATAAAATTTTCTTACCAACATATTAGCTTGGACATGGCGCTGCCTGTACATATCCTCATCATCACCCATTTCATCATTAATGATATGTCCCAAATATTTTATTTTAGTGCAAATATTTAGTACTTGCCCTGCCAGATAAAAATCTGGAAAATCCAGATCACCTTTTGTTCTACACATCATATTTGATCCCATAATCAGAACATATATTTAACAGCTGTTGAAAACCAGCACTGCTTGGAGAATAAATAACCGAATCATCAGCGTACAGCGTACAGAAATTATTTGGTGCTCAAGAAACATTTTTTATTATCAATGTTTTAACAATTTACTGACCATACATTTTTGAATGGTAGTACACATGTATTGCATGTGACATTCAAATAATATTATTTGTTCCTGTCAGATTTACTGGATAGCTGAATCATAATTAAATCTCCTCAAGCGTTCACAACGCTGAAGGCGCATGCAGTCGTTTTCATGTGCATGTAGAGCAAAGGGTCCCTTCTTAATATTTGATTTGAACTTCCTCCAAGGTTGCTGTAGGCAAGTGAAATGACCACTGCTCTTCCATCTTTTTATCCCCATGTTTGTGTCTTTATTTTTGACTGGTAGACTCCCAAGCGAAAGAAGGCCGAGGAAAAAGACCAGCCTGCTGATGAAACCGAAGGCGCTCCGGCAAAGAAGAGGCGAGCTCCACAGAAGAAGGGTAAGCCATATTTATGGACCTTAGAGTAACCTCTAGCTGAACTTTTTTTTTTAGCTGTCCTCGTCAAATTTAGTAACAGTGGTTATGGTAAATATTTTATAATGAACATGTAACCTGTTTAGAAGTGAATGGGGCCAAAAAGGCGGCGAGTCCTGCGAAGCGGCCGGCGAAGAAAGAAGCTCAGGCCTCCTCTGAGCCAGCGGTGAAGAAAAGCAGAGGAAGGCCTAAGAAGAACTCGTAATCCCCTTCGCACTCTAGTTCAAGTTGTTTCCTTTTTGTATCTTTTAAATTGTCTGGTCTGTATTTGTTCTCTGTGGTTGCATTTTCTTAAACTTTAGCAGGGTGTTGGGCACACTCTCTCGCAGTGAAATGATAATAAATAAGGGGTATAAAAAAAAAAACGACAGTGGCTTTGAGTTGTGAGTTATTTTCATTCCTTTGTAATGCCTTGAATAATCAAGCCTATGCGGATGAGGTCCAGAGGGGATTGCTTTGCCCCCGATAAGGAAATCCCTGAAGGAGCTCAGAGTCCCGACTCTTCCCCCGCCACATTTTCCCCTTGTTGTTGTGCTATGAAAGCCGCCGTGCGGCTGGCACTCCGACGTCTGTGGGAGAGGCGAGCTGGTCTTTGATACCTGCATCGAGGCAGGCGAACGTGTGGCAGACGCCACTGAGCCGGGTACGTGCGTTTGGAGAAGGGGGCTCTGCGCCTTTCCGCTCGGCTGCCATTTGATCAGGTGGAGACAAAAGACTAGCACTTGGGTCCTACTTTCCATGTCACTCTCGCTTGAGTCTTTCTTAACTTCCTGTTCTCCGCTAGGAAATGGCTTCAAAGAGCTATCATTAAAAGTTAGTTGTGGCTGCACCACTTGTTATGCATTGTAACTTTATCGCTGGTTTTGATAACACACGACAGCATTCGCAGGCGTATTTTTAGGTCCAAATGTCATATTGAATTGTTTGCTTTGTAATCGCAGTAAAATTGATATGACATTGAGGGGACAGGAATAATTTGATGAGGACAGGTTAGAATACATGAATAATAGATATGGCATGTGTACAGGGTCGTGATTGGAAGAGCAGAGTTATGTTTTCCAGGAGTTTGGGGAAATGCACTTGTAATGAATAAAACCAAACTCAGGCATGTATTTTTTTTTTTTTGAGCACAAGAAAGTTGCCACCACAATTTAAGAAAGAATCAATGCACTGTATCAATACAGATAATGCTGATTCAATTCTGATTCACAGGGTCTAGTTTAGATTTGATACTGATTCTGATTTATTTGGTTAAATTTCACTTAGAATGTGCATACAAATGCAGTTTCATACTGATTCAAACCGGTAACTTGTGTTTTGAAGCCATTAACTTAAAAAACTGGCTCGTAAAAGCCATTCATGAGTTGGACTACATTAATCATGTTGCTTTTTTGGTTTTTGAAAATAGGCATGCATATATATATATATATATATATATATATATATATATATATATATATATATATATATATATATATATATATATATATATATATGAGCAAATATTATTTTGGATTATTTAAATGAAGATCACAATTAAAGGATTAGTTCACCAAAAAATGAAAAATTCTGTCATTAATTACTCACCCTCATGTCATTCCACACCCGTTAGACCTTTGTTCATCTTCAAAACCCAAATTGAGATATTTTTGATGAAATCTGAGAGGTATCTGACTCGTCCATAGACGGCAATTTAACCACCACTTACAAGGTCCAGAAATGTACTAAAGACATAAAATAGTCTATGTGACTACAGTGGTTCAATTTTATAATTTCATGAAGTGATGAGAAGAACGCTGACTCATTATTGGCCGGCTCCTGCGTCAGCATCACACAAAACGTGGCACTTGAGGTAAAATCAGTTCAATCAAATTTTAGAAAACAGTTTTTCCCCATTCCACTGCCACTTCTCGCATTTTTCAAAGCAAAAATGCATTCTGTGTGAACGATCCCTAAGAGAATGACACAGAAGAGAAGATATTATTGAATAAAGTCGTTATTTTTGTTTTGTTTTTGCTCACAAAAAGTACTCGTCGCTTCATAAAATTAAGGTTGAACCACTGCAGTCACATTGGCCTATTTTAATGATGTCTTTAGTACTTTTCTGGACCTTGAAAGTTGGTGGTTAAATTGCCGTCTATGGACGAGTCAGATACCTCTCAGATTTCATCTTAATTTGTGTTCTGAAGATGAACAAAGGTCTTATGGGTGTGGAACAACATGAGGATGAGTAATTAATGACAATTTTCATTTTTGGGTGAAGCTAACACTTTAATTAGAAATTAAGTGAGAAATGTATTATTAATTGGAAAATAAGACTGTGGCTGAGCCCTAGATTGAATTTGATTTCTCAATGCTTCAGCATGCTCTGTAAAATTTGACGTATAAAGTCAAATCGCTAAGTAATCAAAACCTGGAGCGAGGCACGGTAAATGGATGCACTTAAGTTTCCAAACCTTTGCAACTTGTGTAGTTCCCAAAAACCCTGAGTTGTGCTTTCTTTTAACACTAAACTGATTGCAGTTGTCCATCATCATCTGCTCTAGGGCCAACTTAGCGATTCTCTCTCATGTACACAAAAAACATCTTTGATGCTGTTATACCCAATTTGCCCATTTCATAGCACCTCTGAGGCCAATCTCCCACCTTTCACCCTCTCTGGTTTCCGTTGCTGAGGGGGGACCACAGCCTTGGTTGCCTTGTTAACTCTAGTTAGACTCAGTTGGCCCAGCAAGAACAGTGAAAGGGGAAGATGTTTCTCCTAATGTTTGTTTTCAGAGCGGAGCCGCGTGAGCCCTGAGCTGATGCCGGCATCGATTGTTCCAACAGTGAGGACTAAAGTGCACCCCTGTGCGCTTTCTTCCCCTTCCTCACCACTGACCTTCAGGGCGCACAGCCATTGCTCCGCAGTAGGGGGCAGTAGTACATAATGATTGCACAGCTGGGGGGAGGAAGGTGGGTGGGGGAGGCAAACCTTAAACACAACATTACCACCTGTACCTCACCGGAGGACATGCTGCTTTGATGGGCCTGACTGTGGCCATTGATTGACCTGTGTTTAGATCCACTCTCTTAGTTTCTAAGAGTTTGTCTTGGGCTGTTGGGGTTTGCTGGAGGGCTGCATGCTGGAAAATAATTTCTCCTCACAGAGGTTTCACTGGCTCTCTGCTTTCCTCAACATTTCGGAAGGGGGTTGGTTGTTATTAACGGTAACTAGTGCTCTTGTTTTGAAACTGGCTTTTATTGGCTTGCTGCACTCTTGAAACTTTACAGATTAGGGAATGGCAAGATGGTTCTCCATTTATTACACTAAAACAGGGCACTGGAAAAAGGGGAAATCATTTTAATTAATTATTAGGGCTACATTACTGTTCAAAAGTTTGTGGTAATTAGGAGGGATTAACTTGATCAAAAGATAAAAAAAAAAAAAAAAAAAAAGATTTCTTTTTCAAATAAATGCTGTTCTTTTAAACTCCCACCCCCCCCCCCCATCAAAAAAGCAAAGTATCACAGTTTTCACAAAAATACTAAGCAGCACAAGTGATGATAAGCACAACATTAATAATAAGAAATGTTTCTTTAACACCCAATTAGCATATTAAAATAATTTCTGAATGATCATGGGGCACTGAGGAATGGAGTAATGATACTGATAATTCAGCTTTGCCATTACTGATTACTAAAACAACCTTATTACTAAAAAAAAAAAAAAAAAATTAGAAATATTTTTTAAATACATTAAAAAATATTTTAAAAAGAGAAAATGTTACTTTAAATTGTAATATTTCACTGTGACGAGCAGGGCGAGTGATAATGAGCGTCACCTGCGAGGCGTGCCGGCCTCGAGTCTCTCACGGAGGAGCTCCGGAGGCATAAAAGGAGGAGCGACATCAGTGAAGGACGAGAGAGGACCAGGCCTGGACTTTACGTTATGTTTTATTATGTTTGTGTGGCCGGCAGACGTCCGCGAGGGTCTGCCGGCATTACTTTCGTTTTGTTCTTTGTTTATTTTACATTAAATTTACGTTGAATGTTCGCCGGTTCCCGCCTCCTCCTTCCCACATTTACGAACTTCGTTACATTCACAATGTTTTTTAAAAATAAATTCAGCCTTGGTGAGCTTAAAGGGTTTGTTCATCCAAAAATGAAAATTTATGTAATTAATTACTCACCCTCATGCTGTTCCACACCCGTATGATCTTTGTTCATCTTCAGAACACAAATTAAGATATTTTTGATGAAATCCGATGGCTTAGTGAGGCCTCCATTGCCAACAATGTAACTGAACATCTCAAGATCCAGAAAGGTACTCAAAACATACCTAAAACAGTTCATGTGACCACAGTGGTTCAACCTTAATATTATAAAGCAATGAGAATACTTTTTGTACACCAAAAAAAAATAACGACTTCAACAATATCTAGTGATGGGCGATTTTAAAACACTGCTTCATGAAGCTTCGAAGCTTTACGAATCTTTTGTTTCGAAATCAGTGATTCGGATCGCGTATCAAACTGCTGAAATCATGTTTGGCGCTCCGAACAATTGATTCGAAACAAAAGATTCGTAATGCTTCAAAGCAGTGTTTTGAAATCGGCCATCACTAGATATTGTTGAAAAGTCATTATTTTGGCACACAAAAAGTATTCTTGTCGCTTTATAATATTAAAGGTGCCCTAGAACTTTTTTTTAAAAGATGTAATATAAGTCTAAGGTGTCCTCTGAATGTGTCTGTGAAGTTTCAGCTCAAAATACCCCATAGATTTTTTTTTATTCATTTTTTTAACTGCCTATGTTGGGGCATAATTAGAAATGAGCCGTTTCAGGGTGTGTGGCCCTTTAAATCTGGTGCTCCACGCCCCAAGAGCTCGCGCTTGCCTTGAACAATATAAAAAAAGTTCAAACAGCTAATATAATCCTCAAAATAGATCTTTACAAAGATGTTTCGTCATGCAGCATGTCTAATCGCGTAAATACAGTGTTTATTTTGATGTTTACATTGATTCTGAATGAGTTTGAGGCTGTGCTCCGTGGCTAACGGGCTAATGCTACACTGTTGGAGAGATTTATAAAGAATGAAGTTGTGTTTATGAATTATACAGACTGCAAGTGTTTAAAAATGAAAATGGCGACGGCTCTTGTCTCCGTGAATACAGTAAGAAACGATGGTAACTTTAACCACATTTAACAGTACATTAGCAACATGCTAACGAAACATTTAGAAAGGCAATTTACAAATATCACTAAAAATATCATGTTATCATGGATCATGTCAGTTATTATTGCTCCATCTGCCATTTTTTGCTATTGTTCTTGCTTGCTTACCTAGTCTGTTGATTCAGCTCTGCACAGATACAGACGTTCTGCCCTTGTCTAATGCCTTTCATAATGTTGGGAACATGGGCTGGCATATGCAAATATTGGGGGCGTACATATTAATGATCCCGACTGTTGCGTAACAGTCTGTGTTATGTTGAGATTCGCCTGTTCTTCGGAGGTCTTTTAAACAAATGAGATTTATATAAGAAGGAGGAAACAATGGAGTTTGAGACTCACTGTATGTCATTTCCATGTACTGAACTCTTGTTATTTAACTATGCCGAGGTAAATTCAATTTTTGAATCTAGGGCACCTTTTAAGGTAGAACCACTCTAGTCACATTAACTGTTTTAAATATGTTTTGAGTACCTTTCTGGATCTTGAGAAGTTTGGTGGCATTACTGGCAATGGAGGCCTCACTGAGCCATCGGATTTCATCAGAAATATCTTAATTTGCGTTCCAAAGATGAACGAGGGTCTTACGAGTGTAGAATGACACGAGGGTGAGTAATAAATGACATAATTTTCATTTTTGGGTGAACTAACCCTTTAAAAGACTTTGAAAAACATTTAAAAGTCGCTGCCCCCAAACCTGAATGGAAGTGTGTGAGATATATAGTGTTTTACAGGAGCATGTAAATGCACCTGGATCAGATCCTGTTGCCAAGTGATTTGGGAGCTTTTGGCTTCACGTTGGAATACAAACCACATTCACGCTTATTTTACATTTCTGGTACAGTGGCATTTTCTGTTCTTCAAAAATCCAACATTCAGAGCCACAGGTTAGTATCAGAATAAGAAAAGGGGGTAGTTGGCAGTAATAGAATGGAAAAATTAAAGGTCATCAATGATGGATTCCAAAGTAATTGTAATCGCAGACTTCATACTTTTTACTTTGTTACGGTCATTTCTTTTCTGTTAGGGCATCTGATAAATTTGCCCAGCTCTTATCTTCATTTGTGTGTTTTGGGGGCATAAAAGAATAGATTCTTCTGTCTGATTTATCAACACCAGCTCTGTTTTTTTTCTATCTATCTCTCCTCCTTTAGATGAAATAAATTTCACTGTTATTGTGTTTGTATTTATTCCCGTCCCCATGTGCCCCCATTCCGAAATACCCACACATGGAAAAAGAAATATACTGATTTTACATGGCCGAGAGAGAAAGAGCTCTTTCAATGCAGTTATGGTACATTTGCGATTCTAGTTGTGTGTAAATATTAGAAAACAGCAGGTTCTCACATTCACCGAGGAAAGGCATAGCAATGGGGCTAAGACGCGCGTTCTTATCGGTATTGTATTCACACTACACCGTCCTCCTGCTGTTTCTAATCTGCTGCCGCCGCTGTGAGCAAAACTGGACAGGCATTTATTGTCCCAGCAGGGGTATGCTTGACAAGAGAATGTTAAACACTCCACTACCTGCAATTTTCAAAGGTGATACTACACATGATAAAATGTAGATACACGCTTAATTTCTGTTTTGGGGAAAACAGGGTAGAAACTAAAAAAAAATGTAACTGATTTTTCTCTTTCTTTTCCATATTATGAGCTGGATTCAGCCAGTGTAGTGTGTGCTTTTACTCTTTGTAAGTTGAAAAAGCTGTGCCTCGTAAGCCGTTGATCCTCCAGGCGAAAGACTTGTCCAAAACGAAAGTGCCAAGTCCAAGTCTGCGGGCCAAATTGCAATCTTTAATTCGATTTACCCTTGGCAGCGGCATTGAGTGGGTTTAGTGGTCATCAAAAAGACATGTTCATCAGCGTGAGGCGAGCTCTCTTACTCCAAACTGTCCGTGCCATTCATCAGGGCTCTCTCAGACGACTCCCTCAACCCCTCAATGTCTCAGACAAGTGATGAGTGCCAAGCACGGGCCGAATAACTGCTGGTGACACCGACGAGAAAATAGAAGAGGCAGGAGTCTTAATTAATGTGACATGGACACGTATCTCATGCCCACTGAAAGATATCTAATGAAGTGCTGGTAGATGTTCTAATGAACTCTGAAGGGGTCCTAAAGAGGATGTTCAAACTTGCGTTCCGCCCCGTTAGCCCGTGATCGTTGTCTCTCAGCGATATCAAAATCACATTGCCTAAAAATACGCCTGGATGCTTGCTTGTGAGCTATGGGTCTTCGATTAGGTCTCACTGTCTAATGGTCTTCATGCTGGGTGTGTCGTTTAAAGAAACAAAACGTATTTATTCAAGCAATTTATGGGACACTGAACCTCATTTTATTAACAGGGAGTCAATTATCTTTCTTGATAAATGGCTGCAGTGATGGAAATGTCTGCACTGTCAGTGCTTTGAAGATCAGCGATGTAAGGTTTGGTTGCCCAAGTGCAATTAATACGTTCAGTCCACCTTAGTAGTTTTGTCCTGGACCATCAGTGTTGCTGCAGTAACTGTAGGCAACGGTTGAGCAGGGAACCGAGATCTTTCCTTGAACACGGGGCCCATGGGATGCCCGGGGCAATGTCTTGCATGTGGCTTATGGAACATGGCGTGCCTATTTTGGGACAATCAAACACCACGATTGTGGTCATTTTGTGGCTGGATTTGTCATGGCATTTTATGTACTCCCTTGAATGACTTTTGCAGCCCCTTATCAGGAATGTTGTTTTCAGCTGTTAAAATAAGAAATCGTCCTTCTTAAAATCATGGCATAGGAAAGAAGTAGGGCTGTTCAACGATAATCGGGATTATCGTGTACAAAATAAGAGTGTGTTTACGTAATATATGTGTGATTGTTTTGTGTATAAGTATTATGTATATATAAATACACACATATGTATATATTTAAGAAATATATGCATGTATAAATATATTTATATTTTTAAATTATATATAAATGTAAATATTTTTATAGAAATATAAGATAGTTTTCTTGTATGTGTGGGTATTTATATATACATAATACTTATATACAAAACAATCACACATATATTACGTAAACACAGACTCTTATTTTGTACACGATAATCACGATTATCGTTGAACGGCCCTAGTAAGAAGCAGCAATATTTATTTATTTTTTGCAAGGATATGTAATTATCACATTCTATCTATCTATCTGATTCTCTCAAACTTTATTTTCTGCAAGCTTTTTTCAAGGTAAATTTAGGTGTTTTTCCATAAGGAGATTTGGAGCCTGGAAAAGGACACCAAATAACTAAATTATATAAGGAGTCCATATAATTCAAAAATGTATGCACATGAAAAAAATTACAGAAAAAAAAAAAAATAATCAGAATTCACAGTGTATAGTATAGCCTCGTTTCCACCACAGGAACTTTCCCAAGGAACTAGGAACTTTGGGCTGGTACTCGGTGTGTTTCGACCACAGGAACCAGGGTCTAAATGAAGTTCCTGGTAAAAATTTCCCCCTCAGAAAGCCCCTGCTCATGAGGTAGTACTTTTTCAAAGTTCAGGAAATTTCAGGGTGGGAAATTTGAGTTCACGCAGTTAACATGCAGAATTTTATTTCAACCACCATTTTTAAAAGCTGCGGTGCATGCAGCAAGGCCGTGTGTCCACCAAAGCGTTTTTTCCAATGGCTAGCGTACTTTTGAGTATAATGAATCAGCGTATCGAATCATGATTCGGATCGTGTGTCAACCGGCAAACTGCTGAAATCACGTGACTTTGGCGCTCCGAACAGATGATTCAACACGCTGATTCATTATGCTCTGATGCTTCCTGAAGCAGTGTTTTGAAATCGGCCATCACTATATAAGTCGTTATTTTTTTTCTTTTTTTTGCCGCACCAAAATTATTCTCGTTGCTTTATAATAATATTGAACCACTGTGCTCACATGAACTGATTTAAATATGTTTTTAGTACATTAATGGTAGCCTGACTACGTCAGACTTCCTACTTCCGCTCAATTTCATTTCGCTTCTGTACTCAGTCTGATACAGCGTCAGAGCTTTGTGTTTGCCACCGGTCTGGAAACAGCCGGGCCAATCAACGAACAGAGGGCGGGCTGAGAGCCGTGACGTAATGCTAAGCGCCGAGTTTTACATTGTAGGTTAGAGAAATCGAAAACCGAAACGACCGCGGAAATGGGAAACGAGACACGGGATGCAAACTTCGGGATGCATTAACTTTGCATAATCTGCAAAAGTCGTTTACAGCCATGTTCACTCCGGTATTTCGCTCACATCATCATGTGTTTACAACAGGTTTACAGTGGAAGTTCAATCATAGATTTGAGTTCGATGCATGATGTCTGTGCTTCGATGCGGCTGTACAGGCCCATAACATACGTCATAACTAAACGTATCTGATTGGCCTACGGGTAACCAATGATTTTAAACTTCAGACAAGCGCCCCCCTAGCGAGAGAGAAAACACTTCTCTATTATGCCATTCCAGACTCTGTCTACAAAGCAAAGTGAAGTAGCAGAGTCTGGTATTACCAGGCTACATTAATGGATCTTGAGTGAGGAAATGTCATTGCTTCCTATGCAGGCCTCACAGAGCCATCGGATTTCAACTAAAATATCTTAATTTGCGTTCCAAAGATTAACGAAAGTCTTACGGGTGTGGAACGGCATGAGGGTGAGTAATAAATTACAGAATTTTCATTTTTGGGTGAACTAACCCTTTAAGGGGAAATACACACTGGAATTAATAATTAACTGAATACACAAAGTGAGTCTCTATTCTCTCTGCCATCTTTGATGAAATAAGCCTTGTTTTGGACTGATTGTTTGAATTAATTCACTTACTGAATCGTTGAACTGAGAACTTTCCCAGAGTTAGCGGCTTAAAATGATCTGATCGCAAACAGAGAAGCGAAATCAGGTTAAAAAGGGTTAGAATAGAAATTTCCACCTACCAGGGTTACAGGTGCTTGTGCCGTTGACTAAACTCCTGACTTCTGAGATCCTCAAACTGTGATGTAAATTACGTTAATTTAACGTGCTTCGCTAATTTGTGTTAAATTATTTTAACGTGTTAAGGATTTTGAGTTAATCAGATGAATGCTGACAGCATACATATATATATGTATATATATATATGTATATGTATATATATATATATATATATATATATATATATATATATATATATATATATATATATATATATATATATATATATATATATATATTCACACACACAATTACGATCAGATTGAGTGCAAATATTTTATAATCTTTTGCAGATTTGTTTAATAGTACAAATCTGTAACCCCCCCCCCCCCCTTTATTTTTGCAACATTATGATGATGATGATGATGATGATGATGAACCATAAGGTTGCGAGATCCCTTTGAGAGAGTGGTTCCCATAAGATAACGTCATCAGCTTCTCCAGCTCCAGCAGCAACTAATGCTTGAGGGCTTCAAACAGCCCTGCGGGTTCTATTGTGGTGTCCGGCTTGTGGGGAGGAGAAGAAACGACCAGCTCAGGTTTCATGAAGCACCACTCCTCCTTGACACAAAAAAGGGCTAACCTTGCTGACCCTCTGCCCTCTCCCACCATTGTGTTCTTTCTCTGTTGCTGTGGCTCCAGCCACCAGATTGGTTTGCTCAGGAATGGGAGAGGATGTGTCTGCCGCTCCATCTGTCAGACCGAGGATCAAATAATAGGATTTTCTGTCCTGGAATTGAAGATAATTGCAGTCTCTATTCCGCTCCCTAACCGTATGATATTAACCTTGCACTCCTGAGCCCACACTGGGGGCAGAACTTGGGCCAGATGGCACTGTGTTTTGATATCCGATCCAGGCGAGGAGGTCAAGTTGAAGTTCAAGTCCAAAGGACCGCTGTCCCTGCCTCCGCTGACACAATAGAGGTGTCATTCAAATAGGACGTCCTTAACATTACTGGTTCTTTGCTGGGAGGACAAAAAGTGGAAGCAAAAGAGCAGCTATAAATACGGTGCGCTGCTGAGGGTGAAGACGTAAACCATTTATACATACCGGGGGCACGGCGGGAGAGGCCGAGGGTCGGAAGTGGCTTGCTTTGGGAACGTGAGCAGTGTCAGCGAATAGATTCAGTATCAAAGGTTTTTGCTGTCGTACGTGGGTCAAGAGTAAGATAAGCTACAAAGCCATTCAAATGTCTCATTGCTGTCTCTTTGCTATCTGGAGTTTGTAAGGGCATTGTGGGAAGAAAAAAAAACATAAAGGGAAACTGTCCGAATGAGAAGCAAAAATTTGCTTTATGTGACCGACCAACCCCATCACCAATTGTAATGAATGAGCCATTTCGAACACTTTTGATGATAAGTCTGCCTGCATGTGGTACGGTGGCCTCCTGTGGTGGCTTTGAGCCGAATACACAGTAATGATGTTCCCCTTCTCCCATGGTGCTCCTGAACGTGCCCTGGTTACTGTCCCCTTGGTAACATGCACACATTTAGAAATCCTTATATACACACTTGCTATGATTATATTGGTAAGAAAGCAACTAATTAAATAATATCAAAATGAATATATATATATATACAGAATATTGTGTCATGATATACACTTGGGTGAATCTCCGATTGTTGTTACACACCGATATATATAAATGAAGCTTATTGGACCATAAAGATTTGATTTCTTGGCAACATTTACCCCCTAATTCTCATTATCACAATGAAAAATCAATCTGATTATTATAATGTGATTTTAATTTATATATCATTTTTATATAGTGCACATATTATATAAATATTGGGAGAAATCAGGGAGAAAATATACTTAATTTTCATGAAAGTAATGTCACAATGCTAAAAATGGGCTTCATTTTCTTTATACAAATAGTTTTTTTTTTTTTCTTTTTTCATTTGATTGTTTTTAGGGTGAGCCGGATATCGCTTCTAAGGAATCTTCTTTTCTAAAAAAAAAAAAGGGATTTTGTCATTTTACTCTTAAGACATAAACTGTCTTTCTTAGAATTTTACCTGGACTTTTTTTTTTTTTTTTTTTTTTTAAGATTCACCCAAATACTGACCTTCCCGATTTCAAGTTCACAAACATGAACAGTTAATGGCATGATTTGTTTTTATAATGCCAAAATGTTTTTTTTTTTTTTTCTCTAAAATACCTTATTTTCCCATTTCTTTAATATGTTTTCTTTACATAAGCACCTCCACCTTATATGCTCCTTTTGTGGATGAATGTCATGATTTATATAGTCATGCTCTCTCTTTCCTCCTCTCCCTCCCTCTCTCTCTGCACCTTGCATGGGATGGCGTGAAGTTATTGTAATTTAGTGATGATTTGTCACTGTCATCCTCCAGGTTCCCGCCGTATCCCGAGACCAGCGCTGGGCCCCTCTCCGGCTGGGGCGTACAGGGGACTTGCCACGTCATCTATATGGAAGCCCCATTAATAAGGGTTAAATCTGGCTAATTGTAATCCAATTAATAACAGACACAATGATCTAGCGTCCGTTTGTTATTTGAGGACCCAGCTGAAACGCTTTTGAGGGTTCATGCCCCCCAGGGTTCGCCCACCATTGTTGGCTTACTCAGTATGCAAGGCTAGTTTTTATTAAATCCGTTGACTAGCCGCCAATGTTAGGCTGCAGTGCCAGTGGCCCTCTCCGGTGCGTCTCACCGTCTCACTTCTTCAAAGGAGACAACTTAATGGCAACCCTGGTGTTATTATCCTTACCATATTTCTTCCAATTACCCCTGTTATCTCTCTCTTTCTTTACATTCCAATTTAGTACAGTAAATCACGAGAAGCGGACTTTTATTGTCAATGATATATGCCGTAGAACTGAGTGAGAGAAAAATAGGAGAGTGAACCTATTTGTGTTTATGGCTTTAGAGGGAAAGAGATAAATGACCTGGCTTTTTTATTTAGTTTTAATGAAGAAGGGATTGAGGGACTCCCTGTCCCGGTGGCATTAATGTGATTTTTTTCTCCTCTCCAAAGAAGCGCTTGCCTGTCCTCGCATTTGTTTGTGACCTAGTTGTGCCGGTCTCCGGAAAGGACATCCGGCTTTGTTTGCGTGAACATCCAGTGTCCTCCGTGCTCATAAACACACTAATGGGTTTTTCACAGCGGCAGCTGGACAGGGGTGGAGAAGGAGCGAGCACTTACAGTAAACGATCAGTGTCCCTCGATATTAAACGTCCCTCCGGCCACTAGGCTAAACGATGGTTCCATTTAGACCCTCCCCAAAGCTCCCTCCTACCCACTTAAAGCCCCCGCCTCCACCGTCTCCTGCTCCCGTACAAGGCAGCACCAAACAATATTAGCCGAGCCACCTTATGCTCTCCACATGAGTCCCCTCAATCGTTCAGCGTTAATTGGATACTCAGTCCCCAATTAAGTTCTTGGCCCAAAAGGAGAGCATGAAAAAACAAGACAGGTTTAGCTCCCTTCTGTGGGACTTCATTAGACGGCTACTGCTGCAACATCCTTAGGGAGAGAGAGAGGACAGTGTCGTACGCACGCACACACTCGCGCACGGTAAACACAATAGCCCGGTGACACAGCTCGAGTGAAGGGGCTGGAGCGCTGGGAGAGTGAGGCTGGAGAGAAGTTAATTACACACACTGCGTGTTTCTCACTCGCCTGAAATATTTGGAATTCATTAGCAAAATCAATATGCATTCGATATCCACGCAGAAACATAGAGTGTGTTGTTCGTCTAAATATGAACATTTTTAGTCGTTAACTCATGCACCCTCATTATGCTCTGAACCTGTGTTACTTTCTATCCTGCGTGGAACACAAGTGGTATTGTTTTTACTCTTTTTCAATATAATGCAAGTGAATGAGGCCCTAAAAATGGACCCTAAAAGAATGATAAAAGTGGGTTCACGTGACTCACATGTTCACCATTCTCAAGTCCGAAGGTGTCGCTATATCGAAGAACTTGGAATGCCATTGCTTTTAAAAATGTCTTCACACCTGTTTTCTTTTTTTTCCTTCATTTTTAATTCTTTGCATCTATCCAAAAGTATGTAAGGTAGTACAACTAGATCTCTTTTATCAAATCTAAAAGGTTTTAATTATATTTTGCTACATTTAAATGTATTTTAAAGTGTCAAAAGGTCAAAGGCCAATACAGCCATTTCATTTGTGATTAAAATATCTTAAAATGTAATAAATTTATAATTTTTTTTATTCTGGTCTGATTTTATAACATTATATATCAACATAGTGTAAAATGGTATTAAAATTAGTTGTAGAAGTCGTTGCTTTGTTATGAAAAAGAATGTCTGGAAAATTAATTTCATTGATGTTATTCGGACTAACCAATATAAAAGTCATGTGGTCAATATCATGTGAGAGGATGTGACATCATTCAGACACTTGCAAAGGACCACATGGTCATGAAGCAAAGTAATTAGGCTTGTTCGACTTGATGCAGCGCTGCACAGACGATCGGTGGCTGACTTGAAGCAGTGCATGCCGGTAAGAAATTTTGTCTGACTTGAGACAGCGCAGACGCCATGTGACTGTGACGTATGGCTTCAAAGTACCGCGAGAGCGATTCCAGATCAGCCACCTAAGTCAGCCAGCGCAGTTTCTCAAGAGGAGCTGCATGAGCGCTGATGACGACACAGCTGTTTCATGATTGGCCGGATTCACCGCATGACAACGATCACGTGTGTTTCGTGTTTATTGTCACGCCTTTAGTTTCACTAATGCTCACAAATCTGTATTTTTATAAGAGTTAAAGCTCTTTTCATGTAGTTGCAATGTTATATTGTGTCATGTTTATCAAAATAAAAAACTTAGACCCCACTACATTAGTTTTTATATGCTTATATTGAACTTTATTCTTGTACAAACAGAATGCTGTAAGCAGTACATAAAGTATTGAATGAAAATGTCTCTGAAACATTGGTGTATTAGTCAAATATTGCATTTATTTAACTGTGATAAAAAGTATGCAAACGCAGCACGAGCATCACTACGGGAAGCAGAAAGTGTCCGACTTCACGTCTCCGTTTTCAGCTCCTCCCCGCCTGCACGCGGCTACTCTCACCGATCGGTTGTATCCAGCCACACCTGATGTCGAACACACCTATTAACTTTCTTAACTATTTGAAAAATTCATGTTTTCACTTGATCATACGCATGTTCCGAAACATTGGGTCATTTGGTACAACCGCTATAAAACATGGAAAATATTGTAATTTTTTTAAAACTTGCACTAAATATAAAATGTTTGATTGTCCTTTTGCTAGCTAGCTAGCATAGCTAACTAGCTAGATATCAGCCTATAGCATTGTTATGAAATATATTGTCATTATGGTAAATACCGAAATTTTGGTGATACCGAATACTTTTTTGTGACAAATTTGTATGTGTATAATATATGTATATATGTGTGTGTGTATATATATATGTATATATGTGTGTGTATATATATATATATGTGTATATATGTGTATGTATATATGTATGTATATATATATGTGTATATATATATATATATATATATATATATATATATATATATATATATATATATATATATATATATATATAACCACAATCTCATTGTTAACACATAACAAAACTTTAATTATATTATTTATTATCTCCATTATGTTTTTTTTTTTTTTTTTACACTTTTAAAAACCTTATTTGTCAATGACCCACACACACACACACACACAACTATCACGTCTTTATAAGATTTGTAATATAAAATGGATTATTAACTTCTAAAAGTTAGAAGTTACATAATTTCTAAAGCAGGATTCATTGTTACATGAAAAAGAGCAACCAGCACATTAATCAAAATGTTTTTTTTTTGTGTTCCAATGCAGAAAGAAAGTCTTCAAGTTTAAAACAACATGAGATTGAGTAAATGATGATTTGGGTGAACTGCATGTTGAAAATGCATGTTGAGTTTGCCCTCTGTGGATGGAAATGTGGCCTTAAACCAGTCCGCCTGTGTTTACCGCCCCTCTCTTTTGCTCTCGCATCCCCCTCTCTCTGTCTTTTTCCACAAGAACAGGGTTGTAGTTTACTCATAAATTCATCAGGCACAAGGTTTGCACGTAACAATTTGTGACTCGTGTGTCTTTTCATTTTAGGGATAGTAGGACATGGACACCGCCGCAAAACAGCATGCTGTATACTGTAATGAAGTTGATTTTTTAATGTTCCTGCCACACAGGATAAAAGGCAGGCTAATCACAAAGACCAGCCCACCCCCCCCCAATCAGTTGCTATTTATTTTGACTGGAAGCTCCGGCTAAAAGCAATGGCAGTGAGCGTGAAGCAATTCAGTCGAATCAGAGCTCGCTAGGTTTTGATTTGGTGTTTGTGTGTGTATGGCAATGTTAAATTCCTCACTGAATGATGGAAAGCCATGTGTGCTTTGTTCAGAGAGGTACTTCATCGTAACCTCCTCTTATTTAGTCTCTTTTTACAGGTACTGAAATGTCTATTAACAGATTGGCTGTTGTTCCCTGTGGTTGGCATGAAAGGAGTTATCAGGGTAACATTAACTTTTAACGCATCTATAAATTTACAATTAAATGGCTTCTTGGCTGTGGATAGTGCCGTCTTCTCTAGACTGTCTTTCCACAGGGTGGTGATAGCATGTTGGTGTTGTCCTGAAGCTTGCCTGAAGACTGCCTTAAGGGGAACTCCTCAGAGGAGGCCATGAGCCTACTGAACTTCCCTCCCTTCACCCCACATCAGCCAATCGGCTTCGAGCAACTACGCAAGCCCGGCTAACCGCTCTGGAAGATGTTTCTCTGAAATGTAGGTAGAAATACGAGTGGGTGTATTGGCTCGGTTTTAATTTTAATGAAGTGAAAATGCCAGAAAGCACATTTTCACAAGGGATGGGGAATAGTTAACCACATTATCCTTTTAGATTTTAACGGATTGTTTCAAGTTCAAAACAATTTAAGCTGTTGATCACAGACAATCATTTTCACTCAGTCTGTTAAAAAAAATAATATTGCTTTTATAGTAATGCATTTAGAGTACATTGGAAGTCTATCGGTAAGGCATTCTGGTTGGGTAAAGCAGTGTTGTTACTGTTAACTAAAACTTTTGAAAAATTTCATTTCATTTTTTAATAAAGCTAAAATAAAACAAATATTAGAAGCAGTGCCGCGTTAAGCCTTCGCGGGGCCCTGGGCTAACGATCGCAAAGGCCCCCCTCCCCCTCGACATCCATAATCGCGCGTCTTATGCGAATGAGTCCGACGATTTTAATATGAATAAGATATTATCAATTTAAAACATGCAGACAAAAATGGTAAAAACTTTTCTATGATTGACAACAACTGTAGTCTACTACAGTACGCTCCTCCATCATTATGACTTTGCATTGCTGATCTAAAAATGTAAAAAATAAAATTAAAATTAAAAAAAGGCTTTTTAACAAGTCCAAGTTTAAATTCGACCGATTCGACTCTGGCTTTGGAATTTCAGAATGGTCATATCATCATTTCAGATGCGATGTGTCTGAAGATTATGCTAGTTGATTAATTATTGTCACAGACTTTTTTTAATGCACGTTTTATACCTAATAAATGTACTGTTAGTTTCTTCTCTAAATATGTTTCCATCACATTTTATTTCGTTGAATTAAACGTATCCACCCCAACGAGTGTACAAGTTACATTTATTCACATCTTGTGCAGTCTCTTAAAATGTGCAGATGTAGCGTTTTTTCTTTTCTTTTTCTTTTTCTTTTTCTGAAAACCAATATGACTCATTTAAAATTCTGTACTACTTACATTACTGCATGCATAAGTTTCAGAAACCCACTTTAAAAATGACGGTCATGCAATAGATCATCGTTAAGACATTGTATGGACCCTTTCTTTGTCAATTTATTTAGCTTCTTAATGATTTTAGTAGTAACATTTAACATAGATAGGCTTTAGCAAGTTATTGACAACATTATTTCTATTATGCTTCATTTTTATGAACGCGCACACGGCTTCTGTGTCGCGCACAGACGCGCGTGCGAGCCTTTAAAAGTATGTGGCTGCGGAAAGATGCGTTCGGCGTGTACACTGCGCACTATCTAGTGGACTTTTGTTTTCAATCACTCAATTCACTCTCGCATGGGCTGTTGTAGAGTACACACACGGCCCGTGCCATCACGAAAATTGGGATGCACGCGGACGGGGAGTTCGGACGACCGCGAACTCTCCTGATGACGAAAATTACGCGATGCGAACGCCCGAAGTATACCTTGGTGTTAAGCCTGTAATAGCGATGCACCAATCCACCCAGGCCCATATGCACGTGCATACCCAGACGCCACGACACTGTCCTGGTTGTATTCCTGCGTGCGTGTCCGCTGCGCCCGTGACTCTTGATTCAGGTGTGTGACGACGATTCATTTTAAAACGCAAAAGAGGATTGCCTCGGGCCCCCCCAGCGTTCGGGGCCCTGGGCTGCAGCCCATGTTGCCCATTAGGATAACGCGGCCCTGATTAGAAGGAAAATGTGAACTTAAACTTAAAGGATTAGTTCACTTTCAAATAAAAATTTCCTGATAATTCACTCACCCCCATGTCATCCAAGATGTTCATGTCCTTCTTTCTTCCGTCGAAAAGAAATTAAGGTTTTTGATGAAAACATTCCAGGATTTTCTCCATATAGTGAACTTCAATTGGCCTCCAAACGGGAAGGTCAAAATTACAGTTTCAGTGCAGCTTTAAAGGGCTTTAAACGATACCAGACGAGGAATAAGAGTCTTATCTAGCGAAACGGTCACTTTCTAAAAAAAAAAAAAAAAAAAAAAAAATTATATACATTTTAACCATAGACGCTCATCTTGAACTAGCTCTCTTCTTCTTCTCTATTAGAATTCCGGCAGTGTAGATGCTGATAAGTGTGTGGGGGTGAGTAAATTATCAGGAAATTTGTATTTGAAAGTGGACTAATCCTTTAATGAAATACAAAATGCTGAAGTGCTAAAATTACTAAAACTGAAGTATAAAGGGTAACACTTTACAATAAGGTCTCAGTTGTTATTATTAGTTAATGTATTAACTAACATGAACTAACAATGAGCAATATGTTACAGTATGTATTAATCTTTGTTAATGTTAGTTAATAAAAATAAAGTAATTCATTATAAGTTCATGTTAGTTCAGTGCATTAACTAATGTTAGCAAATATGTTTTATTTTAATAATATATGAGTAAATGGAGTAAATGTTGAAATTAAATTTGACCTAAAATGCTGTAGAAGTTCATTGTAACTAAATTAGTTAACTAATGTTAACAAATGAAACCTTATTATAAGTGGTACTGTAAATAAAAATACATGTATATAAAAAAAAAATCCACGAAAATGATAAAATTACATAAAGTTACTAAAACTTAAACTGAAATAACAACTGAAAATATAAAAATAAAAACTAATTAAAAAATATATACAAAAAAATGTAAATTAGTATGGTAAGTAATACTTAAATGACACTTACTGACGATAAGTAATTATTTTAAAAATTTAACGTTATAATTACCGATAAACCAATGATAATTAACATTACATAAAATTTTGTATAAATAAATTTGAAATAAAACACTAAACAACACACTAGCAACCACCCAGGATACCTTAGCAACCGCATAGCAACACCCTAGCAACCACCCCGAGTTCCCTAGCAACCGCATAGCAACACCCTAGCAACCACTAATATTACCCTAGCAACCTGCATAGCAACACCTTAGCAACCACCCCAGGTACCCTAGCAACCAACCAGGACACCTTAGCAACCGCATAGCAACAGCCTAGCAACCACCCCGAGTACCTTAGCAACCACATAGCAACACCCTAGCAACCACCCCGACTACCCTAGCAACCACATAACAACATCTTAGCGACCACCCCAAGTACCCTAGCAACCACATAACACCCTAGCAACCGCCTTGAGAACCCTGACTCTATCTATCTATCTATCTATCTATCTATCTATCTATCTATCTATTTATCTATCTATCTATCTATCTATCTATCTATCTATCTATCTATCTATCTGTCTATCTATCTATCTATCTATCTGTCTATCTATCTATCTATTTATCAAAACTACTAAACTAAAACTTAAACTTTTAAACTGAAAACTCTCAAACTTCACACTTTTAAAACTACTTCAAACTTTCTGGACCGGCTTTTTCAAGCCAACTTAAAGTTTGTCCTCAAACTTTTTTTTTATCTAGTTATAATATACAGTTTGAAAAATGGATATTCAATTTAGGATTTGCTTAAGATTTCATTTAAAAGTGTTATTAAATTACTAATCTTTTTTGAAGGTTGACTGTGAGCATTAGATGACCAGAAAAGGTCATCTAAATTTAAAAATAGAGTACGTTATTTTGTTTGTTTTTACAAGTTAAGAGATGAGTTTTTCACAGTATTTGTACGGTGGCCCAGTAGTGCACAACACAACGAAATTAAAAAAGCAAACATAAGTTCACAACACAACGAAATCGAGACACAACACAACAGAATCGAGCCACAACACAACGGAATAAAGCCACAACACAACGGAATCAAGCCACAACACAACGGAAATGCTCCCGACCACTAGGGGGCTCTCAGAGCTCGGTAAAGTTAGTTTTCCTTGCCACTGTTCTATAGAGTCGGCAGTAATATCAATACCACGATTAGTTTAAACAGTATGTAACCACTGCATATCGACATGAAATATTAATTCAATATCACCTACGTGCAAAATACCTTCATATTTAGGCCTATACTTGTGAATGATTTGACGCGCTACCACGGCGCATGATGAAGGGAACGTCTGCCAATCCCACTAAGTGGTTAAAACGTATAATTTGTATTCATTAAAATTACTTTTAACATTTAAAAACAGACATATTCAAATTCCAAAGCTTGTCAGTCTTACCAACAGGAACTAACAACCTTTGGAATTTGAACATGTCTGTTTTTAAATGTTAAAAGTAATTTTAATGAATACAAATTATACGTTTTAACCACTTGGTGGAATTGGTGGATGTTCCCTTTATCATGCGCCGTGGTATCGCGTCAAATCATTCACAAGTATAAATATGAAGCTATTGTGAACGTAGTTGATTTTTAATTAATATACCATGTCGATATACAATGCTTACATACTTAAAACTAATCATGGTATTGATATCTTTGTAAAACTGTCGACTTTATAGAACGGTGGCAAGGAATAGTAATATTACCTAGCTCTGAGAGCCCCAAGTGGTCGGGAGCATTTCCGTTGTGTTGTGGCTTGATTCCGTTGTGTTGTGGCTTTATTCCGTTGTGTTGTGGCTTTATTCCGTTGTGTTGTGGCTTGATTCCGTTGTGTTGTGGCTTGATTCCGTTGTGTTGTGGCTTTATTCCGTTGTGTTGTGGCTTGATTCCGTTGTGTTGTGGCTTATTCCGTTGTGTTGTGGTTTAATTCCGTTGTGTTGTGGTTTAATTCCGTTGTGTTGTGGCTTATTCCGTTGTGTTGTGGCTTGATTCCGTTGTGTTGTGGCTTATTCCGTTGTGTTGTGGTTTAATTCCGTTGTGTTGTGGCTTATTCCGTTGTGTTGTGGCTTTATTTCGTTGTGTTGTGGCTTGTTTCCGTTGTGTTGTGAACTTATGTTTGCTTTTTTAATTTCGTTGTGTTGTGCACTACTGGGCCACCGTATATTTGGCATGATGACATGTATAAGCTTAGCATTAAAGAGATAAATTGTCTTAATTCTTTAAATAAGATGAGGCACAAATCGTAGTATATTGTTGCAAACTTCATGTCATAACTGAAAGGCTGGCTAAGCATTTTGCACTCTTGCTCTTCACTTAGCCTGTTAAGAACAGTCAAACACACCCTTTGTCTCTCTCTCTCTCTCACACACACACACAGGCACACATATAGTACACGAGTTAAGAAACCTCTGCCTCTGGTCCCCAGGCTAGAATCAACAGCTCTTCTTGATGACACGTATATGTGCGATCTCCCACCTATGTTAATCACCTCTTCACACAAACCGCTCGCTTCACAGTGCAATCACATCCGTTAACAGCCACCCTCACGCACTCTGTGCAAATGGAGCGCGACTTCAACCCGCAAGAACCCACCCACCCTGTCTCCGCGTACGCCGAAAACATGCCCCTGTGCCCTGCAGTAACTGGCATCGCATCAGACAGTGTCCGCTGCACCGTGGGTATAAATCTTTACTTTTTAAAAAATCAAGAGGGGCACATTTCTGGCAAGACGAGGGCTATACATTTGCATTTATAACTCCCAACCATGTGTTAGAAATCCTGGTGCTTTGGTTTGGACTGGGCTTCAATTAAAACAAGATACTTCTGGCTTGTGGGACTCAGATCTTTGGTCAAACACATTAACCGCCATCTCTCTGCCAGGATATCCAGAGGCATATCTTTAGGGCTTCCGAGCTGTTAGAAGGCAGTTCTTTCTATAAGACACTGAGGGAGAAATGGACATTATTGGCAAGCCCTTTGGCAAGAATAGTACATTCTGCCACCATTTATTCATACAGCCTCAGAAACACTTTGAAAGACTCTTAACTTGTTATGCAATGGGTATGTACTATTTTACACATACCCAAAAAAAATGTCATCATTCACTTCATCTTTTTAAACTTGAATGAATTTTAATTTTTTTTCTCCCTGGAACACAAAAGGTTCTTAATTACTTTTTTGATGCTGTTCCATTAAATTGGGACTGCTCTTTCAAGCTTTTAAAAGAATGCAAAACACTGAATCATACCAGTTTTGCGAGCTCGATCAACTGATTCAATAAAAACATTGAACAAAAAGAAAAAAGGAGTGATTTGTTCAAGAATCTGTAAATATGGCCCTGTTTACACCTGGTATTAAGATGTGTTTCGGTCGATTCGGATCACAGACAAGGGAGATTCCCGTTTACACCTGGTATTTTGTCCACTTTCAACCACTTCTGCCCTGATTTCTTCAAGGGGAGGGTCTATGGGCAGGTAAATGTATGGGTTTTTTTCAGATCTTTCGATTTAATTGACAAAATAAGCTTGTGCAATTTACATATGAAGGCACGGAGAAGGCAGAAAAACAAATGGAGCGCATCAGCTTTAGTTTCTGCTCTGACAGCCGCAAGACCACATCGAACGCTGTGACTGAGTGTTAGAAATCAGGAATGGTGAGAACATTGTGTTTGGTACTTTTTTTCATCTTCAAACCAAACTTGGGTCTTCGGCCAACAAAGTTTAAATTGAATCTGGCTAGTGCGCTTCCTATAATGTTTATGAATTAGGTCTGTAGCCAGAGAGTAGGAGGTCTTTTGGGGCTGTTCGAATGCAATTGACCACATTAAATTTCTACAATACGAAAGCAATCGAATGTGTTTTTGACAACCTGTGGAAGTGGTCCAAAGTGGACAAGCTCAAAACATTTTAGTACGGTGGCCCAGTAGTGCACAACATAACGAAATTAAAAAAGCAAACGTAAGTTCACAACACAACAAAATAAAGGCACAACACAACGAAACAAGAAAAAAAGCCACAACACAACGGAAACAAGCCACAACACAACGAAATCAAGCCACAACACAATGGAAACAAGCCACAACACAAAGGAAACAAGCCACAACACAACGAAATCAAACCACAACACAACGAAATCAAGCCACAACACAACAAAATCAAGCCACAACACAACGGAAACAAATCACAACACAACGGAAACAAGTCACAACACAACGGAAACAAGCCACAACACAACAAAATCAAGCCACAACACAATGAAATCAAGCCACAACACAACGAAATCAAGCCACAACACAACGAAATCAAGCCACAACACAACGGAAACAAATCACAACACAACGGAAACAAGTCACAACACAACGGAAACAAGCCACAACACAACAAAATCAAGCCACAACACAATGAAATCAAGCCACAACACAAGGGAAACAAGCCACAACACAAAGGAAACAAGTCGCAACACAACGAAAACGAGCCACAACACAATGAAATCAAGCCACAACACAACGGAAACAAGCCACAACACAATGAAATCAAGCCACAACACAACAGAAACAAGCTACAACACAACGAAAACAAGCCACAACACAACGGAAACAAGCTACAACACAACGAAAACAAGCCACTACACAACAGAAACAAGCTACAACACAACGGAAACAAGCCACTACACAACAGAAACAAGCCACAACACAACAGAAATGAGCCACAACACAATGAAATCAAGCCACAACACAACAGAAACAAGCCACAACACAATGAAATCAAGCCACAACACAACAGAAACAAGCCACAACACAACGAAAACAAGACACAGCACAATGGAAACAAGCCACAACACAACGGAAACAAGTCACAACACAACGAAAACAAGACACAGCACAATGGAAACAAGCCACAACACAACAAAATCAAGCCACAACACAACAGAAATGCTCCCGACCACTAGGGGGCTCTCAGAGCTCAGTAAAGTTAGTTTTCCTTGCCACTGTTCTATAAAGTCGACAGTCTTACAAAGATATCAATACCATGATTAGTTTTAAGTATGTAAACATTGAATATCGACATGAAATATTTATTAGCTACTAATAGCTTCATATTTATACCTGTGAATGATTTGATGCGCTACCACGGCATATGATAAAGGGAACATCTGCCAGTTCTCATAACTCTGCAAGTTCCATAACTCTATAGAACAATGACCAGGAAAACTAACTTGACCAAGCTCTGAGAGCCCCCTATTGGTCGGGAGCATTTCTGTTGCATTGTGGCTCGATTTCATTGTGTTGTGGCTTGTATCCGTTGCTTTGTGGCTTGATTTTGTTGTGTTGTGGCTTGTTTCCATTGTGTTGTGAACTTATGTTTGTTTTTTGAATTTTGTTGTGTTGTGCACTATTGGGCCACTGTATTTTAGACCCAGTATATATCTGTATTTAGCACCGTCCAATTGACCAAAATACATCTTAATACCAGGTGTAAACAGGGCTTATAGATCACTTCTCTCAACTGAATCACTTCTGGCCAAGTTGTTCTGTGAAAAAAAATATGCAACAACATAAATTTTGTTTTGTTTCTCACACAGAACCATGGACAAAACACAGTTTGTGTTTTGTCCAGTCCTCATTTACTTACACTGAAAAGACTGGCTGGGATATTCTTGCATCTTTTGTGGTGTTTCAGTTTTTTTTTTTTTTGTTGTTTGTTTGTTTTTTAATGGAAGAGAAGAAAGCCATACGGGTTTGGAACAACATAAGGGTGAGTAATTGCTCTTAAATATTGTGCCTTTTTGATTATAGACCAGGATAAAACATGTTGTTTAGTAATCTGTTCCCCGCGAGCCGGTCTTGTAGCCTGTCGTAAAGCACGACAGTTATCACCTCATTTTCAGCTCTAATGCAGTTGTTGTTTTTGGGTGCTGGTGTAATCACCAGCTTGCCATGTCCTTGCTTGACCAGATCATGGCATGTTCAACACTTCACCATCTGTTGTCTTTTCTTTTTCCCACTGCGCCTAATTGCATGCATGCGCAGCTCATCGTGGACATAAACCCTGCTTGTTGTTGTTGGTTTTTTTGGTTGTTGCGTTAATGGTGTGTTTGTGTGCATGTGTTTAGAGGAAGATGAGCCCTGTTGGTTTGTCCAAAATGTCCTTGGAGATCATATCCATGCATCTTTCCTGTAATGAAGCTCCACAGAGGGCGGTTGAAGGGAAAGGGCCGTGTTCCTCTGGGTCGCCATTCTTCTAATTGGGTCTTAGTGGTCCCTTAATGTTGGAGGTTCCATGACCTCCTGTGGCCACTTTGTAGTCAATATACTGGCGTTGTTCATAAGGCTCTGCAAAACAAGAGGGATCTCAAGGCTAACTTTTGGACCTTTGTTGCATTAAAGGTTTTGTTCATTTTTTAAGGAAGTAGGACTTGATTATATAGTCAAATTGTCCACTGTGCTGATTTCAGATGGATTTAACAGCACCTATATGGAGTGCTCATTGGTAGAACAGCCTTTGAAGATTAAAACCACCTCTACTCTTTTTCATCTGCATCCTGCTCTCCATCACCTGTGAGGAACTGTTGCCTATTAAGTTTCATACTCCCTTTTTCCTGAAATGATACTTTTGACAAGTGTCAAAAGGCTTGTTTTCATATTTTTCAGAGGTAATTTATTGGGCATGGCAGGGCTTCCTTAAAGATATATTTTGCTTTTCATGTCGATCAGGCCAGCTCCAGACAGCGCTGGCTGTGTGGTGAGAGGTGAGTGTTGGGTGGAAGTGTTCCATCGCAGCATCAAAGCCCCCTGTCAGCTTAAAGCTAGACATCACTGGAATAGATGGTTTTGTTTTGAAACAACAGACAGGAGCTGCTAGTGTGACAGCAGTGTTGGCTAATTGATACAAAAGTATCTGATGTTGACCTACAAAGTTTCACAACACCAGGATATTTTTTTGTTTTTAAATTATAAATGTAATTTATATTTGTAGGTAGACCTTATGTTAAGAGTGAGTGTATGTTTTATTATTTGTTCTTTTATTTTTATTATATTTTATTGTAATATTTTAATCTTTTTTTCCCCTTCCTTCCTTTCACTTGGCCACAAAAAAACTTTAGCCTTTTAATTTTTTTACCAGTTATATTTACTTGTATAATCTTTCTATTAATATAATTAATCATATTTCCTCTAAATGTATTTTAAGTGCATTTATCATTTAAGTATGATAAATGTCGTATGTTGATGTACATATAAGCAATAATATAGTCAACTAAAGGGCCCATTCAACCGATAGACTGTGATAAAAGATAGACGATGTGTCTCCACTTCCTTCCACTGTCAAAAATAAAGACGTAGTCGAAGAAATGGTTGTCGATATCTTGCGGCAAGTTATGTCACTTGGAGCCCAAGTCCCTGTAGGGATCCTGATGTAAAGCCGTGGTATCAAGGACCCGCCCATACTCCCGATCCAATTTTTAGTTTGGCTCATGTCCCATTCGATTACATGGAGAGGGCGGAGTTTATGACCTATACTGCAGCCAACCACCAGGGGGCAATCAAAATGGTTTGACTTCACTTTTCAGGACGTGTGCTCACACTTGATTAAGCCATTACTATATTGACAATAACTTCTTGCTTACTTTTTTCAACAAATATAGATATTAAGGACAATTTAATATTTTATTTTAAAAAGCAAATTCATTAAAGGTAGCGTAGGCAATTTTTTTATAAACACTTTTTGTTATACTGGTTGAAATTCTGTGGAAAGCATTCAGTGCCTTTTACAACGTATATGCCTGTCAGCATATGTGTTTCCATTAGGGGTTGAACAACTTCAGATTTTTTAGAGTCGACATTTATGTGATGAAAGTCGAGTTGACATCACCTAGTCACTGATGACGTCATTAATGCATAAATAAGCTGCCTGAACCGCGAGCTGAGACTCGAACGCGGGTCGCCTTGTGCACAGCTATCGCATATGACACAGCGCTGTCCACAATCCTATTGCTCCTACATAATAGCTTATTTTATCAGTTCTTTCGTATTTGGGTCGTTATATTTCTCACAGATTTCTGTTCATTCTAAATCAGATACAGATAAAGTAGCACAGTTAAGATTACATTTATATGAATTCATTAGTAAGGAAGCAATTGCGTGTGAATCAATTCTACCTGGCAGCGTCTCTCTACTAAAAGTGAAGCTGTGGGTTTTAGTTACTAAGAAATACATACTAGAACTTTTCAGTTTCTAAACTATTTTATGGATAAATCACAGAACAGTGTTGACGATACATTTCTGCGCTACTGAATGTTTCTGTGTGCGGCTGTGTGTGCGATCTGCACATGATGTGCGTGCTACAATGCAGCAGTGCACATTAGTTTAGAATGGTGATTAACTTACGTGTACAATAAGCTGTTTAAAACGTGCATTCACCCAATCAATATTGAGCAATCAGATAGTATAATCAAATATATCTTGTGGAGCACTCTCAGAGTATGTATTTATTTGTCATTTACTGTTGGATACGAAGCATAAATGTGGACTTAAAAGATTTATTATCCTGTTGCGCCCTAAATAAGCCATGACAGAGAGTAGTCAACATCAAGCTTAAAGCGTCATGGCAGAGCATTAAAGTGTTAGTTCAACCAAAAATGAAAATTCTGTCATTAATTATTCACCCCCACTTCGTTCCACACCCGTAAGACCTTCGTTCATCTTCAGAACATAAATTAAGATATTTTTGATAAAATCCAATGGCTTAGTGAGGTCTCCATTGACAAGAAGTTAATTTACACTTTCAGATGCCCAGAAAGCTACTAAAGACATATTTAAAACAGTTCAAGTGACTACAGTGGTTCAACCTTAAAGGTGCCGTAGAACGTCTTTTTAAAAGATGTAATATAAGTCTAAGGTGTCCCCTGAATGTGTCTGTGAAGTTTCAGCTCAAAATACTCCATAGATTTTTTTTGTATTCATTTTTTTAACTGCCTATTTTGGGGCATCATTAAATATGCGCCGATTCAGGCTGCGCGGCCCCTTTAAATTCTCCTGCTCCCCGCCCCCGGAGCTCGCGCTTGCCTTAAACAGCATAAACAAAGTTCACACAGCTAATATAACCCTCAAAATGGATCTTTACAAAGTGTTCGTCATGCAGCATGTCTAATTGCGTAAGTATGGTATTTATTTGAATGTTTACATTTGATTCTGAATGAGTTTGATAGTGCTCCATGGCTAAAGCTAACATTACAGACTGTTGGAGAGATTTATAAAGAATGAAGTTGTGTTTATGCATTATACAGACTGCAAGTGTTTAAAAAATTAAAATAACGACAGTCTTGTCTCCGTGAATACAGTAAGAAACGATGGTAACTTTAACCACATTTAACAGTACATTAGCAACATGCTAACGAAACATTTAGAAAGACAATTTACAAATATCACTAAAAATATCATGATATCATGGATCATGTCAGTTATTATTGCTCCATCTGCTATTTTTCGCTATTGTCCTTGCTTGCTTACCTAGTCTGCTGATTCAGCTGTGCACATCCAGACGTCCTGCCCTTGTCTAATGCCTTGAACATGAGCTGGCATATGCAAATATTGGGGGCGTAATTATTAATGATCCCGACTGTTACGTAACAGTCGGTGTTATGTTGAGGTTCGCCTGTTCTTTGGAGGTCTTTTAAACAAATGAGATTTATATAAGAAGGAGGAAACAATGGAGTTTGAGACTCACTGTATGTAATTTCCATGTACTGAACTCTTGTTATTCAACTATGCCAAGGTAAATTCAATTTTTAATTCTAGGGCACTTTTAATGTTACGAAGTGACAAGAATACTTTTTGTGTGCCAAAAAACAAAATAATGACTTTATTCAACAATATCTGTGATGGGCAATTTCAAAACACTGCTTCATGAAGATTCGAAGCTTTACGAATCTTTTGTTTCGATTCAGTGGTTTGGAGCGCGAATCAAACTGCCAATGTCAGGTGATTTCAGTAAACGAGGCTTCGTTACATCATAAGTGTTTCGAAATTTCAATGGTTCACCACTGGGGGACATGACTTTTGAAGTTTGATACATTTTGGACGTTTGATATAGTTTGATACCACTGATTTGAAACAAAAGATTTATAAAGCTTCGAAGCTTCATGAAGCAGTGTTCTGAAATTGCCCATCACTAGATATTGGTAAATAAAGTTGTTAATTTGTTTGTTTCATTTTTGGGTGAACTAACCCTTTAAAGTCAACTAGTGAATTAGTAGGTGCAACCCCTAATTTCCATACCTCCTGCGCACCCTGTTCTCTCAGACATCACATGTCATTAGCATGTTGAAGACAGACAGCCACCTTTTACAACTCCTCCTCAACCAAAAAAACTAGCTTATGCTGCGTTCACGCCATGTCGTAATCGTAATTATGAGATGGCAACCCGTGATGTTCATGTCCTCAGACTCGGATTTATGCTTTTATATATCAACACTATCAATGCTGAAATGAATCTGCAGCAGTCAGGTGGTACAAGTAAGTTCTCTGTAAGTTGTTTACATTCATTATTATTGTAATGTTATGTGCTTTGAGACATGAGGTAATTTAACGCCGTCTCTTGTCGCGTGACACTTTGCAGAATCTGCTGTGTGCGTTCATGTGTTTTGGAGGAGGCGTGGCTTTGGAGAGCATTCTGCGCGGAGGGTGGGATCTTATGCGTTCAAATCTAGCTTGGTATTGTTAGCCACTCTGAAATTGCCTACCCTACCTTTAACTGCTGTCCAACCGCCAGAAGATAAACAAGTGTTTCACATCATAGCTGTTACTGTATTGTTTATTTAAGCATGACTGGTGGATCCCTGTGTTGATCAATTATGATCAAAGACCAGAACTATTTGTTTTATAATATATCAATATTTCATGGTGGATGCAGATGCATCTCCCTGTCTCATCCATTGTCCTCTATTAACTGTTCAGCCTGTTCTGGGTTTGTTTTGATGTCTTGGAGATGGACGACCATCCCACCTAATGCCCGAAACGCTGCACATTTTTCTTACTCTCTGAAGAGCCTCATATATGCCTTTAGAAACATAAAGAAAGTATATATTTCAGAGCAAGCAGTCAAATAAATAAATAAATGAAATATTGTTGCCAGACTTGGGCCCTTGATTCATCTTCATTCTGGGTTCAGATTTCACTTTTGGGACCAGTGCAGCAGATCAGATGACACCAAGTGAGCCAAGGAGGAGTGTGCCCTTGACTTGTGTTCGTGCCTTTTTTGTGTGTGTGTTTCTCTCCATCTCTCTCATCCTCTGTTTATCATGTGCAGGTTCCGCTTTGTGTGAACGTCCTGTCTGTCTCAGACTGGTTGGAAAGGTTGGAAGATTGCTGATTTCCCCGAAGAACAAACCGTACCTGCAGGCCCCATTAAAGCCATCTGTAGCGTGTGTCCATGTTTATCTGCTCCCCCATCCTTGGGGAAGAATCCCCCCCACCACCGCACCACCGGACTCCAGCTTCTTACCAAAGACCTATGGCACATGTCCCCAAAGTGCCTGGCCCCGATGGCCCCCCATAGGTTGGCGCCACGGTGTGCCAACTCCCTTCCTCTGCCAGCAACCTTCAGGTCCATTACCGTTCGCTATCAGTGGGGACCAAGCTGGGGGAGCCGACAAAAGTGGCATTTCCAGAGCGCATCAACATACTATCCCTCAAGCGCTTCAGGCCTCGTAAAATTGGACTTATGGCTCGGTTGCCAGCATAAATAAGTCCCTTTGATAGTTAGGGGAAGAAGTTATGACACTCTTGGGTACGCGTGAGGGACAGTGGCACTGTCATCTCATTCCTGCTACCCTGGCACCCTGGTGCCTCTGATCTTTCTGCCGATTCAGGGCACGCTCTCTTCATTACCGCCGGCCACCGGGGACTTGTTTTTTCTGCAAGATTAATGAGTGCCGCGGAAATTCTCCAGCGCATCTCGATAATTAAGTCTTTGTTTATCAAAAAACAAGTTATATTAGGAGCAGGAAATTCGCAGTAATTATTCATAATCCTAACAATTCAAGTGTAGCTACCTCATTTGCCTGTGTAATTCTGCTTTTTAATTTCTTGCATACATTTGCATATTAATTTTGCCCGTTGGCTGCTGCAGGCCTCTGACAGTAATTTTTTTCCCCCTTTCCGCGTGATGTTTTTCACAGGGTGAGGCTCAGTCGGGTGGCATTTCGGCTGGGTGTAATGATAAATTATGAATTTTTCTAATTTGCTGCATAATGAAGTAACCCCTTCCGATCCATTTCCTCTTCCTGCGCTGCAGCTTTAGGCCCATCAGATGGTTGTCGGAGCGTGTTTCTTTATCTCTTTGAAATGGCCATGTGGTCATTAGAGACGGCGGTGCCACGCGGGTGTCAAAGGCTGTTTCTCCAGTCGGGGTGAGAGATCGTCAGCTCCCTGGCATCCGCTCCAGCTATGCGCAATGCCTATCCTCATTTCCACTTTGCAAATGGTGTCAACTCCCATTTCCATCGAGCCATTCCAGAAGAGACTCAGGACCTGTGTCCAGCGCGAGTTGTGTACACTGTGTACGAGCGTTCGAGCATTTGTTGATGAACGCATCTCAAAGACACACTGACGTCCTCAAATGTTTTTCGTGCGGTCTTTAAAGCGTTTACTGTTACACAAAGTCGACTGGGGCTGTCAGAACAGAATGAATATTGATGATCTTAAGCATCATGAAAGCAGGATGTTATGCTTGAAATTCATCAGCCCACTTAAAGCACATCAAAGCCACGTTGCACACTGAGGCACTTTGGAACTTTTATGCTAAAGTTTGGGGTTCTGTTATGAGTTTGACAGATAATCTGCTATCTGAACCCTGGTACGCACCAAACAAGTGGACCGAGACCGTTGAGAGATGGGTCTTGGTCCGCTTCCAAACGAACTCTGCTGCAGTTCGAATGAAATATTAATGCAACACAGACCAAAGAATGCTCGAGCATACCTGTTTTTTCTCGTCATAGTCGCAATGTTGCCCATGACAGGACTCAGGACTAGAATCAGAACCGCGTCTCCTCACAGAAGATCTTCGTTTGTGTGTGTGATGGAGGGATTCCTGCTGCTGTTTTGACTCCTTTGCAAATTTTATAAGCTTCTCAGTTCTCAGCTGGTCAAAATACCATCATGTAGGCTATGCACATTAAGCCCAGCACACAGCATTACAGCATTGTTTTGGATGTTCAGTAAGTTCTGTCATGAAATATATCGATCAATCAGGTTGTGAACATGTCCCTGTGGCTTTAGGTTCGGTATCTTTAGGTTTGGTGTTAAAATGCCAATGTGAACACTAAGTGGACCAGGATTTTTTTTTTTTTTGGTCCTGGACAAAATGAATCAAGCAAACCGAACTACAAGTGTGAACTCACCCTTATAATGAACAAACCTAAAAAAAAAGCTGTTATTGACTGGAAATCAGCATGTGTAAATGAATCATTATTCTGAGTCAGTTCATGTCAATAAAATGTTGAGTTGGTTCACAAAACTGGTTTGAATGATTTGTTCATGAATAATATTAATAACGTTCCATTTTGGGGTTGCTTCTCACACAAAACTATTGTATGGCTTCAGAAGACTTAGAATATAGAGCACAGGTAATATGGGTCACATTCAATGTAACTTTATTATGTTTTTGTTGTCCTTTTTTAAGCTTTAAAGCTTCAGTCCACATTGAATTTAACCACATGGAATTGAGCGTCTTAAATCTCTGTGAACTCTGGGAATCATTCTTTTAAATAACTTCATTTTCTCTGTTTTTTATGGAAAACTTTTAGGCTGTTTATAGTTCTTAAGACACCATCGAAGCTCCTATAGGGAGCCTGACCATTAGCCGTCTGCCTCTCCTCTACACAAGAAGAAATCTCAGAGCACTTTTCACCTTGCCAAACCACCTGTCAAAAGCAAAATTTATATTCTATATTGCTGTTTATGTTTTCTGTTGGCAATGCGACAGATGTGAGAGTCGCCAAACTGCTATGATACGATGATACCACCGTAACAAGAAAACGAGTCCTCTGAGTGCACCGTTTGTTTGCACTCGGTTTTTCCTCAATATTCCCATTTTGCCGCCTGTGAATCTCACTTTTCTAGTGTGTTTCTGCAGTCAAACAGATACGGGGTCTATTTCCTCTAATCTAGTCTCCTTGTGACTTTGATAGTGGGTCCGCAGGGGTATGTTTTGCTGCATTCATGTCCATATTGCTGCACCATGTACAGATTACAAAATATGCATTCTTCTTGTGTTCAATTGATTGTGATGCTTAAAGGGGATAGTTCAGCCAAAAATTACTACTCACCTTTGTGCCGTTCTAAATCTGTGTCACTTCTTTTCATTCCATAACATAAGAGACGTTTTTAAAGATTTCTACAGGTCACTGTTTGTCATGCAATAAATGGAGACTTCAAAAATATTGAAGAAGCAAACTTACTTTAAAAGTATTGCAAAAGTGGTCCATATGACTTGAGCACTATATTTCAATGTGATTGATATTCACTCAAATTTAAATGTCTGCACTTGTTCCACTTGGCATCTACGGAAGATGATTAGAGCCAAGCAATAATAAAAAAATAAAACCATCTCGAGATTAAAGTCATTAAATTATGAGAAAAAAATAGTTAAATTTCGAGAAAAAAGTCAAGATAAAATGTTGAGAATAAAGTCATTAAATTATGAGAAAAAAGTTGTTAAATTACGAGAACAAATTCGTTAAATTACGAATTTGTTCTCATAATTTAACGACTTTTTTCTCGTAATTTAATGACTTTATTCTCATAATTTAATGACTTTATTCTCAACATTTTATCGACTTTTTTCTCTAAATTTAACAACATTTTTCTCATAATTTAACGAATTTGTTCTCGTAATTTAACGACTTTTTTCTCGTAATTTAATGACTTTATTCTCAACATTTTATCTCGACTTTTTTCTCGAAATTTAACGAGTTTTTTCTCGTAATTTAACGAGTTTATTCTTAACATTTTATCTCGACATTTTTCTTGAAATTTAACGAGATTTTTCTCGAAATTTAACAACTTTAATCTCGAGATGGTTTTATTTTTTTATTATTGCTTGGCCCTAATCCTCTTCCGTAGGCATCAAGTAAATAACTTTCACTAAATTTAAAGGATTAGTTCACTTTCAAATAAAATTTTCCTGATAATTTACTCACTCCCATGTCACCCAAGATGTTCGTGTCTTCCAAGATGTCGATGTCCTTAAAGAAATTAAGGTTTTTGATGAAAACATTCCAGGATTATTCCCTTATAATGGACTTCAATGGCCTCCAAACGGTTGAAGGTCAAAATTACAGTTTCAGTGCAGCTTCAAGAGGGCTTTAAACAATACCAGATGAGGAATAAGGGTCTTATCTAGCAAAACATTGTCATTTTCGAAAAAAAAAAAAAATATATATGCTTTATATAAACAAATGATCGCCTTCCAAGTGCTTCCGCCAAAACTGCATTTTTGTATTCTTCAAAAAGCTTACACTGTACTTCGTACGCCTTCCCTATTCTACTTACGGAAATAATGGAACTGGCGCTGCATTCCTTCCGTAAGTATAATAGGGAAGGCGTAGGACATACAGCGTAAGCTTTTTGAAGAATACAAAAATGCGGTTTTGGTGGAAGCACTTGGAAGGCGATCATTTGTTTATATAAAGCATATACATTTACATTTTTTTCGAAAATGACCAATCGTTTCACTAGATAAGACCTTTATTCCTCATCTGGTATCTTTTAAAGCCCTTTGAAGCTGCACTGAAACTGTAATTTTGACCTTCAACTGTTTGGAGGTC
Source organism: Megalobrama amblycephala (assembly GCF_018812025.1). NCBI lineage: Eukaryota > Metazoa > Chordata > Actinopteri > Cypriniformes > Xenocyprididae > Megalobrama > Megalobrama amblycephala. The sequence goes on along the minus strand of NC_063048.1, from coordinate 14,597,170 downwards.
ATTAAAGTCCACTATAAGGAGAATAATCCTGGAATGTTTTCATCAAAAACCTTAATTTCTTTTCGACTGGAGAAAGAAGGACATGGACATCTTGGATGACATGGGGGTGAGTAAATTATCAGGAAAATTTTATTTGAAAGTGAACTAATCCTTTAATGCGAAATCTTTATGGACTACTTTTCTGATACTTGGTATGTAATGGTATTTTTGTGTTCTTTTTGAAGCTTGAAAGTCCCATTCATTGTAGTTGCATGGAAAAGAGCGACCATTACAAATCTTCTCCTTTTGTGTTCCACAGAAGAAAGTAAAACATTCAGATTTGGAACAACATGAGAGTAAGTAAATGGATAATTAGTGAGCTGCAAACTACATATGCATGAATTATACTCTATAGACAAAACAACCATTGTGTTTATCAGATTACCTTTTTGTTGCCAGAACAATTTGTTAGCACTGTGACAATGACCCACGGGGCGGCATTCTGTGCCATTTAAGCATTATCATGTAGTTTGTGCATTTATTCATCAGGACCTCTCACCTATGATAATGCTAGCTTTGTACACAGGTTGCGCACGACTGACCTGCGTTTGATTTCCATCCTATTTTCCGATGTCCGTACATCAAGCTCCTGTTAATGGGGCCATGCCGGTTCATTATCGAAATCTAATCTGTTTGGTTGAGGGGACATATGCATAAATAGTGATAAAGAAAGAGGGCAGCTGTCTGTAAAGGTTAGATGGAGATGACTGTAGAGAAAGGCCAATATTGTCTGATAATATGGCGGTAGCACGGCTCTGTAATTATGAGGTGTCGCCCCATGCAGCTGCTTCCGCCCTGGCTGGCATTGGGTGATGACACCAGAGCGAAATATAGCACGGAGGTCTCTCCAAACAGCCTTAGTGTCAAAGGGGTTGACATTTGAATTCTGATGTGCCCAAAGACATTTACATACTGCTCTCATTACCAGACATTTATCCTTGGCTGTACTTTCAGACAACACACAAAGAGTTCACACTGACTTTTTTTAAACTGTTGAAATGCAAAATAAATGCAAAGAGTGAATTCTTTTTTCTTTTTATTGATAGGACAGTAGAGAGGGAACAAAAAAGGGGGAATGGGACAAGACGGAAGCCGAAATCGAACCTGCATTTTTTCAGAATACTAAGGCATTTTTATTGTTAGGTGTTGATATTCATCAGAAATGTTTCACACACATCTTGATCATTCAAAGGTGCTAAAGAGGATGTTTTGTTTTATACATTTTGCAATATTACTTGAAACTGTCTTTACTAACTGATAAAAGACTATTTATTAGGTGCACTGAAAGTAATAATATTAATGTACATCATCTGTGCATGAGGTAGGGCCTTAAAAACATCAGCCAATCGTTTACGCGATCATCGCGTAAACGATTGGCCCTCTGGCTTGTCAATCACTGCCATGACGTTCCTTGTGAGAGACGAGCGCGGCTGCGCTCTCCAGTAACTTTCCACACTCCACAGGTGCCGCATGCAATGTTTTTGTCAGGAGACAGGAGTAACAACTGCAGATTATGAGTTACCTGCGGTGAGTCCGACATAATGAATCCACTAACAAGACACAGCGAATGCCGGTGGTAAACACTCGTGTTTCAATACTCGTGCACGAGTTTTGGGAGGCGTTCCTTTGAAATGAGCTGTGAAGGAGGGGGGCTGTTCTTACGCATGCGCTCATTTCAAAAACTCACTAACAGTCTTTGGATTTTCAGTCGACGAAAAAATTATCTCTATCACCTTTAAATCTGCAGTCCGTAACTTTTTTGGGTTAGAAATTATCTAAAATAATTTTTTGAGCAAGTACATAACTAACCAGTGTTCAAAACTATCTCCTTACCTTAGCCTGATTCATAACGGAAAGCTTGAAATAATGTTTTCTAGTTTGAGTGGTACTGGTGGGTTTCCGCAGGAAATTCGAGCATGCCGCTGTTCGTCTTTGCTTCATTATGTCATGTCTGTTTTCATAAAGGAGGAGTCCCAGCTAGTAGGCTACATCACTAGTGAGGATGCTGCAGTTGATGGATCATTTATGGATCATTTAAGAGATTTAATCACCATTGGTAGCGCAATTTATCGTAATGTTTTTTTTTGTTTTTTTTCTCAGTTGGTCAGAATAAAAGTGGCTGACATGTTACTTACTTGTTCAGATGACAATTTCCAGTGAAAATTATTATTTTGGTCATACTTCCAAGAGTACAATCTGTGATTCCGAAGTACAGTATCCACTAGTGCGGTGACTGACAGCCATACATTCTCCTCAAAACATTAGATTCATCCGTGCTGAGGAGCCGCACTGATGCACAACCCACGTAAAGATGATAATTCCGCAAATAACTGCAATTGCAGGTTTCAAACAAAGATGGCAACAAAGAGACAAAACTTATGGACTGCAGCTTTAAAGCCCGAAACACACCAATGCAGACAAACTAGTGACAACGAAAGCAGACTCCGGGGTTGGCTCACATCGGCAGCGGTTGGGTCCAAAGTTGCCCCGACACTCCAACCCGACGCTCGATGGCCAAGTAGCATGTCCGTAAGAAGAAATGCTTATCCGTACCAGCAGGTGGCAGTAGCTGAACAGGCAATCAGAATGATCAGATGGCCCGACTGACCGACGAGCTCCGACGCAGATTCAACATGTTGAATTGGCCGAAAAATGCCGATGAAGACCAACTTCAGCCGGACGGTGCGGAACACACTGAGAAAACTCGACCGTCGGCTTGGTGTGTTCCGGGCTTTAGGTAGACTTTCACAAGAATTAAAGTTAGGTTATGAATGAATTAATAATTTATTTGAGTGTAGCATTAAACAAATGGAAATAAAGGGAAATAAAACTGAAATAGCGAGAAATCTTATCAAATCGTAATTATCATATCAAAGGCTGTGATTCAATTAAAGAAGCGTAAGTCAGTTGCGCTGAGTGATGAGCGACAGTACACTGTAAAAAATGACCGTGATTTTAACAGTAAAAGACTGTAAAAATGCTGCGGTGAAAAACTGTTCAATTGGTTTACAGAAAGTTTCCGTACTACATACGGTGAATAACTGTAATAGATCTAACGGTACATTTAATGTAATTTTATGGTAAAATACCATTAAATTCACAGTTTTTGGAAGTGAAAAATAACAATTCATTGTAAAATTTACAGTGAAAAACCGTAAATTGACATTCCCACAATTCCCTGCGTGACACTTCACATTTGATATATTTTCGTTGAAATAACTCTGTTTCTTCTTAGTTTTTCTCATTTTTTTCTAATCAGTTATGTACATTAGGGTTTTATGTTACATCTAATGTTGTTAAATTAATGTTTATTGCATTTTTAAAATTTCATGCATGTTACGATGGTGTTTAGTGTGTGTGTGAATGACACTGTGTGCACCTTCTATATGTTAGTGTTGTCCTTCTCAGATTGTGGAAAATCTGCTTGTGATGAACATTGATTCATCATGTGACTCTTATCACCACTGTGTTTGGTGACTGTCAGTGTATTATAAAGGTACAAAACAGATATTAGTACTTCATTAGGTTGGTAAATTAACATTATATCAGTTAATGAAATACATTATTTTACCGTAAATTTAACAGATTTTTTTTTTACGTTGCTACTGTATTTTTTACGGTAAAGTTCTGGCAACCACAGCTGCCGTTTTTTTACCATAAATTTTACTGGGATTTTTTTTTCAGTGTACTTGGCAGCAGTGTAAGCATATTTATTTCTTCGTATCTATGTCTCATTTGTGTTTTGCACAGTTTTTACACAGTGTGTTCATTTACAATCCTGCAGTGTTTTCAGAGTCAGTTGGTTCCATTAACGCTGCATCTCACGAACTCCATCTCCTTAAGCGCTGTGATTTTAATGTGCATTTGGGAATGCACTGTGCTCTAGATTCACTATATTACATTCACTTTCGCATAATTTCCAACATTTGTGTAAATTTACAGCATTTCAACAATATTCCAATATATATTTAATTATAAAATAATATATCTTAAATAAATATTAGGTGTTTTATCGCTTTATTTCCATGTCATGTGACACAAAACTGTGAAGTGTTATGAAATTATTGAAATATTAACTTAAAATCTCAGGGGGTACTTCAAGTAAATATTTTATACCTAAGGGGTTCAGCTGACAAAAAGTTTGGGAACCCCTGATATTTGGGGTCAACATTCTATTAGCCTATTTTAAAATGCCTGTTTTTCTATCAACATTTCCAGAACAGACTGAACTAGAGCTTTGGTTTACATAACTGGCTATGCGGGGGCAAGATCACTGGGGTGAAAAGGTCCCTGAGAGAGAGAGAGAGAGAGAGAGAGAGAGTGGGGGGGGTTGACGTTGAAGTTGAAGCCTGTTCTTTTGTGCAGCCGCTCTTGATCATTTACATCAAGTTGACATTCGGAGAGTTTACTCTGGGGTCTGTAATTGTATTCTTTCTCCAGTTCTGCATTGCCAACCGTGAAAATGGAATCTTATCAACCCTGACCAATTTTTAATGTACAAAATGAATTGGCAGAGGTTCAAAAAAAGGGAGCTACAATTCAAATCAGGTGAATGATACATGTATTTTTTCCTCTCCGAAATCCTCCTAGCTGTTAGGCCCCCCCCCCTCCAATCAGCCCCCGCTCACTGCTATCATATTACAATGGATTTATTTTTCTTTCAGGGGAAGGGCAGGAGCCACAAGGGCTGAGGGAGGGTAATAGGAGGTGTTCTAACAGGAGGAAGAGGTTGAATTGCTCAGATTTATTGTAGTCTTAGCGGTGGATGAACTAATTGAATTGATGACCTAAAACAAGGACGAACAATTTCTATTTTGCTGAGATCACTCTATCAGAAAGATTGAGAGCCATATTTCATTCATCGTACCATAGGTTAGCACTAGGGTTGAGGTAAAACATTGAGTTACTGATCCAAGGATCCCTTCTCTTTTTGATGCCTTAATACTCAGTGCACCTAATTGCAATAAAAGCTAGATCGGGCAAAAATGGATATGACCTTAATGTGGTTTTCACCATGATGATTCGAGTTTCCTGGAGAAAAGGTCACCGTGGTGTTAACGGTCACACCTCGGCTGGTTGTACCTCCATTTTAGGTCCCTAACTAGACAAAGTTTTGATGGTATCTTGATAGAATCTTGGGATGACCACTCTATATTAGCGATTTGAACTTATAGTGATGTCATCTGCTTTGCATTTTCTCTGAAAACGGATACCCTTTTTCTCGTCCCAGTTTAAATTTCATTGGTGGAAAAAACAAAGGGAGCGAAACGAAAGTTATACATATGTTAAAATCACACCGGTGACAAAGATCATGTAGATGTGAACAGCATCCTCAGTCACGCTTGTGGTGCTAATCTCTCTTTTTTTAAATCAAAATTAGATTTGGAGCAACGGAACAAACAGGGGGCGAGACTTTGGCGTAATATTTTAATCAAATTGTCATGAATGACTGGATACAATTAGAGAAGCTGTCAATCAGAAATGCAGGGACCCTTTTGTTGCTCATCTGTCAGAGGCTCGGATGCAGACAGGGCATGATGGGCCGGCATCGGAGATGACCTTTTCTGGGATCCACATATATGAGCTACTTTCTCCTTTTCTGGTCAGTTCCTTTCCTCTTCTGGACTTCTTTTTATGCGGAACGGGCGAACAAGTGCTCCACACCCTGTCAGGCTTATCTTTTCAGGGCTGCGATTGGCTGATGCATCATCAGACGGCAGTGAGGGACAAATCTGCTAATCTTTTTAAATGACATTAGAGCTCATGCAGAGCTGCATAGGCACGTTTGAGAAGGAACACCATCAAAAAAATGACTGCCATGGATGACATGTTCACCCTTATTAAAAGGAACGGCAGCATGCTCTCCATAACCAACCCCCCAATTCCTTTTTTGTCCCTTTATTATATTTTGCATGAGCACTTTAAAAACTAAACAAGTGTGAAAACGATCACTTATTAGAGCAATTTGGGCTCGAGAGTCCTTGACAGTGTGAATAAACGGCCTGATTTAGCTTAACAGCAGTAATCTTTGAACATTGGGGTGTCTGCGCATGGTGAGATAATCAATTTCTGACACACCTAAAGAAAACAAGCATTTTCTTTCCTTAATTGGGCTATTATAAGTGCATGAGGCATAGACAAATGAGAAAAGCATTTTTTCATCACTGACTTTTGGGAGGAATGTGTTTGTTTCCCTTCAGTTCCTTTGTTTTTTCTACTTCAACAGAAGAAAACATTTTTTGTTGTTCTTTTTCTTTTTGGGAGGAATTGTATTGAAAAAACACAATGGCTCTGCCCATTTGCACATATATATATATATATATATATATATATATATATATATATATATATATATATATATATATATATATATATATATATATATATATATATATACACAGTATATATATATATATACACAGTATATATTTTATCGCAGTGCACTAATCTACGGTTCGTTCCCCTGAGTCTAGCACTAATAATATGTCATTATCCATGAGTCGGTATATGTTCATGACTGATGATGTTAACAGCCTTGACTGTATCTCCAATAATTATGTAACAGTGAAGTGGATTAATTTGTTCAAAAATTAATGATTGATTTGATATACTGCCTCGGAGACCAAAAGTGCATGCAATCATGCATATGTGTTTAACAAACGGGTACATGCTCCTACACCTGGTGCAATTATAATGTGATTCCATACATGATGTGCTGCTGCTGGAACCATCCACTGGTGTGACTGACTGATCATGTGACATCAGACAGAATATTCCTCTTTCGATATGTCATTCAAGGTGTCTGTTTATGGTAACAATGCCAAATCAAACCATCAGCAGTATTTTACTTTATTTACAAAAAAAAAAAAAAAAAAAATCTTGTACTTAATTGTACTATGAAACTATCTGTCTGTATCTATCTGTCTGTATATCTGTGTATCTGTCTGTCTTTATTTATCTCTTTATCTGTATGTCTATTTTCCTGTCTTTTACCTGTATGCATGTCTATCTCTGTTTGTATATCTGTCTGTGGTTCTATCTATCTATCTATCTATCTATCTATCTATCTATCTATCTATCTATCTATCTATCTATCTATCTATCTATCTATCTATCTGTCTGTCTGTCTGTCTGTCGATGTATCTGTGTTTGTCTGTCTGTTGATCTGTCCGTCTTTGTTTGTCTGTCTGTCTATCTATCTATCTATCTATCTATCTATCTATCTATCTGTCTGTCTGTCTGTCTGTCTATCTGTCAATCTAAATTCAAATTCAAATTCAAATTCAAAATTGCTTTATTGGCATGACTGTAAATAATACAATATTGCCAAAGCATACATATAACAATAATAAAAACATCTGTATAATAGAAGAAAATATAAAATATTATAATGCTATCAAATATTACAACATAACTTAAACTTAAATTAACAGTGTAACACAATAGAACATGTCTGAACATTATGTTACCACAGTGGTTAAACAAATATATACACACACATGTATGGAGGGTCACTGTGGTGGACGGTAGGGAAACATACTCACAGACACACACATTACACACATTCACCTGCTGTCTCTCAGGCTGTGGCACATCCACACGTATCTCGCAGCCAGTGCTGCTGTCGGTCCCTCTCCTAATATTAACTTTATTTGTTCTACTTCACTCATGGCAGTAAAGTTCTTTATTACGTTACAAAATTTTGTGAAGTAGAGATCTCTAATTGATATATATTTTTGACAGTGAAGGAGGAAGTGCGTCTCTGTCTCGATCTCTCCTGTCCTGCAGTGAACACACACCCTATGCTCTCTGGGTAACCAGCTCTTTCTGTGTCTGCCGGTCTCGATGGCGAGACTGTGCTCGCTGAGCCTGTACTTGGTCAGGATCCGTCTCTGCTTTGTCTCTTTGACACTTTGGAGATATTCTTCTAATTCATAATTTGATTTCAGAGTTCGATATAATTGTAATTTACTTTGTGTTTTAGTTTCCTCATCCCAATGTTCCAGATATGTATTTTTAGATTGTTTGAAAATTTGGTTTATTTTGATGTTTGGAGAAGCAGTGCTGGTCTGAGACTGGTTAGTGTTAGTAGAGTTAGTCAGGTTAGTAAGTCTCAGAACCAGCTGACTGAGGGGACTCTTTTCGGGGTTCAGTTCTTGGGTTTGTAATGCTTTAAAATGTAGCGATTCTATGGGACTTGATTTTAGATGCATCCAGAATTTCGAGGGATCTTTTTTGCATATTAATAATCAATGGGAATCGGCCTAATTCTGCCCTGCATGCATTGTTGGGTGTTCTTCTTTGTAATTTTAGGATAATTTTGCAGAATTCTGTGTGTAGGGCTTCTGTTGGATGTCTGTCCCATCTAGTGTAGCTCTGATCACTGAGTGGACCCCAAACCTCACTTCCATACAGCGCAATGGGCTGAATCACACTATCAAAGATTTTACACCAGATTGGAATTGGTAAATCAATGTTTTGGAATCTTTTCTTGATGGCGTATAGAGCTCTTCGAGCTTTATCTTTGAGAGCATTCACTGCCATACTGAAACTCCCCGATGCAGTGATGATCAGACCGAGGTAAGTGTACTGCATCGTGTGTTCTAGGGCGGTGCTGCCTAGACTGAACTGGTATCTGTGTTCCTGACATCTGGGCTTTTTCTGGAAGACCATAACGTTGGTCTTCTTGAGGTTTACTGCCAGGGCCCAGTTCTGACAGTAGTCATCCAGGCAGGTCCAGGTGCTGCTGTAGTCCCTGTGCAGTGGGTGACAGCAGCACCAGATCATCTGCATAAAGATCTATCTGTCTGTCTGTCTGTCTGTCGATGTATCTGTGTTTGTCTGTCTGTCTGTCGATGTATCTGTTTGTCTGTCTGTCTGTCGATGTATCTGTGTTTGTCTGTCTGTCTGTCGATGTATCTGTGTTTGTCTGTCTGTCTGTCGATGTATCTGTGTTTGTCTGTCTGTCTGTCGATGTATCTGTTTGTCTGTCTGTCTGTCGATGTATCTGTGTTTGTCTGTCTGTCGATGTATCTGTTTGTCTGTCTGTCTGTCTGTCGATGTATCTGTGTTTGTCTGTCTGTCTGTCGATGTATCTGTTTGTCTGTCTGTCTGTCGATGTATCTGTGTTTGTCTGTGTCTGTCGATGTATCTGTTTGTCTGTCTGTCGATGTATCTGTGTTTGTCTGTCTGTCTGTCGATGTATCTGTGTTTGTCTGTCTGTCTGTCGATGTATCTGTTTGTCTGTCTATCTGTCGATGTATCTGTTTGTCTGTCTGTCGATGTATCTGTGTTTGTCTGTTTGTCTGTCTGTCTGTCGATGTATCTGTGTTTGTCTGTCTGTCTGTCGATGTATCTGTTTGTCTGTCTGTCTGTCGATGTATCTGTGTTTGTCTGTCTGTCTGTCGATGTATCTGTTTGTCTGTCTATCTGTCGATGTATCTGTTTGTTTGTCTGTCTGTCGATGTATCTGTGTTTGTCTGTCTGTCTGTCGATGTATCTGTGTTTGTCTGTCTGTCTGTCGATGTATCTGTCTGTCTGTCTATCTGTCGATGTATCTGTTTGTCTGTCTGTCTGTCGATGTATCTGTGTTTGTCTGTCTGTCTGTCGATGTATCTGTTTGTCTGTCTGTTCTGTCTGTCTGTCGATGTATCTGTTTGTCTGTCTGTCGATGTATCTGTGTTTGTCTGTTTGTCTGTCTGTCTGTCGATGTATCTGTGTTTGTCTGTCTGTCTGTCGATGTATCTGTTTTTCTGTCTGTCTGTCGATGTATCTGTGTTTGTCTGTCTGTCTGTCGATGTATCTGTTTGTCTGTCTATCTGTCGATGTATCTGTTTGTCTGTCTGTCGATGTATCTGTGTTTGTCTGTCTGTCTGTCGATGTATCTGTGTTTGTCTGTCTGTCTGTCGATGTATCTGTCTGTCTGTCTATCTGTCGATGTATCTGTTTGTCTGTCTGTCTGTCGATGTATCTGTGTTTGTCTGTCTGTCTGTCGATGTATCTGTGTTTGTCTGTCTGTCTGTCGATGTATCTGTGTTTGTCTGTCTGTCTGTCGATGTATCTGTTTGTCTGTCTGTCTGTCGATGTATCTGTGTTTGTCTTTCTGTTGATCTGTCCGTCTTTGTCTGTCTATCTATCTATCTATCTATCTATCTATCTATCTATCTATCTGTCTGTCTGTCGATCTCTGTCTGTCTATCTATCTGTTTCTCTGTCTGTCAATGTCTGTCAATCTATGTGTGTTTGTCTTTCTGTTGATCTATCTATCTGTCTATCTATCTATCTATCTATCTATCTATCTATCTATCTATCTATCTATCTATATATCTATCTCTGTCTGTCTGTATATCTGTCTGTCAATCTCTGTCTGTCTGTCTATCTATCTGTTTCTCTGTCTGTTTGTCGATGTATCTGTCAATCTATGTGTGTTTGTCTTTCTGTTGATCTATCTGTCTGTCTGTCGATCTGTCTGTCTGTCTGTCTGTCGATCTGCCTGTTTGTTTGTCTGTCTGTCGATGTATCTGTCGATCTATCTGTTTGTTTGTCTTTCTGTCGATCTGTCTGTCTATCTATCTAATCTGTCTGTCTGTATATCTGTCTGTCGATTTCTGTCTGTCTGTCTGTCATCTGTTTCTCTGTTTGTCGATGTATCTGTCAATCTATGTGTGTTTGTCTTTATGTTGATCTATCTATCTGTCTGTTGATCTATCTGTTTGTCTATCTGTCTCTGTCGATCTGTCTATCTGTCTGTCTGTCTGTCTGTCTGTCTGTCTATCTGTCTGTCTGTCTATCTATCTTTCTGTCTGTCGGTCTATCTGTTTGTCTGCCTGTCAATCTATGTTTGTCTATCTGTCTGTCTATTTATCTGTTGTTCTATCTGTGTGTTTGTCTTTCAGTTGATCTGTCCATCTGTCTGTCAGTCTGTCTGTCAATCTATCTATCTGTTTGTCTATCTGTCAATCTATCTGTCTGTCAATCTATTTCTCTATTTGTCTGTCTATCTATCTATCTATCTATCTATCTATCTATCTATCTATCTATCTGTCTGTCTGTCTGTCTTTCTGTCTGTCGGTCTATCTGTTTGTCTGTCTGTCAATCTATGTTTGTCTATCTGTCTGTCTATTTATCTGTTGATCTATCTGTCTGTCGATCTATTTCTCTATTTGTCTGTCTGTCTATCTATCTGTCTGTCTGTCTGTCTGTCTGTCTTTCTGTCTGTCGGTCTATCTGTCTGTATATATATATATATATATATATATATATATATATATATGTATGTATGTATAAAATATGTCTATATATGTCTTTCTATCCATCTATGTATCTTGGTCTTTCTCCCTGTCTGTTTTCAGTTACTGATTTGCATTGCATTTGGTTTGTTTGATTTTTCTTCACTCTCAGTCTCATTTGTCTACATCAAGGCCTTCTTTCAGTTTGAGATTGAACTGCATCCAACCTTTACCACTTAATCAGGGGGTTAATACCACACTCAGTGATGGTGGTGTGTTGGACATATTGAGATGTCAACCCATTTACAAAGTGTGCATAGGAAATTACAGAGGTCCTGTGTCATTTACACTCCATCTGCCCCCTGATGCTATAAAACCGAGAAGGGTGGAATCTAGGAGGGAGAAAGAGGTGTTCATCAAACCAACAGCCCTCCATTCTTGGAATGGCCGGCACCCTCTCCTTTTTTCCCCACTTTCTTTTCCCTCTCCTCCGCTCCCCCTCTTCCCCGCTCTATCAGAACACGGAGGCAGCCGATCCTGTGAAATATAACTTGTGGTGTCGGCGGCCTGCGCACGCGCTCCAGCAATATGCTCTCACTCAATCAGATTTGCATAAGTAAGCTCTCAGCAGGCCTGCTCCACTGCCCAGGTGCAGGCCTATTTGCATATAGAACTGTGAGAGGGCTCCCTAGAGTCACTTTAGACTCCAGTGGCTGCTGAGTGAGCTTACGGGCCGCGGCACTGGAGATGAAATTTGAATTAAAAACCTTGGCTGTGCTGTTTTTTTTTTTTTCCTTGTGCAAAGGGGGGAAATGGGGCCGGCGAAGAGGCACGTAAGCATTGAGCTCGGAGACAGATAGATGGGCCGGGATGGGTGGGGGTAGATGGATGACTGGACAGAGGAAGCTGGATGGGCCACTCGGAAAGGCACGGTGAATCTTAACGTGCTGTGATTTTGACTTATGTGTTTGCCATGAGCTTGCTTGTCGGTCATACATCCCCCGCCGGCGACTTTATGAAGTCATAGTGAGCGTATGTTTTGTAATGTAATTTAAAGTTATCTACTGTGGCATTACAAATTGATATTACAATAACGGCTGTATGAATTTCTTCATGTAAACTCAAGCACATATTACAATTTCACTGTTTTAAGAGTCAAAAACCTGACCTTGCAATTGACAGATCTACAGTAGTATTCAAACAGTTGTGAAGCATACGTACCAAAACATATGTCTAGTAGTGTGAATTTGTTTTTGTTTTTTAGGGTTTATATATACATCTGACAATAGCGGTGTTAGCAAGAACGCGTGTGAACCTTTTTTTTTTTTTTTTTTTTTGAGGTTGGTCTGCTAAATGGGATTTTTGAAAGACTCTATTGCATTTCCATATGGTGTATAATGAGTGCATAAAAGGAAGCTGCTTAACTATTCTTGTTTGAAGGTAATTTGTAATGTCTACAATTATTGTAATGTATGGTAACACTCAGTTTGTTTCAAAGACATTGGAAGTGCATAATTTGGAGGTCAATACGTATGACCTTCATATAACTCCACCTCTAGCCTGATTGCTGGAGCGAGTGTATATCGGTTTAATGCTAAATCATTCAAAATTTATTCAAAAAGAGGAAAAAACATTGATCAATTTCAAAATTTAATCTGTGAACAAGAAAAAAAACAGCCTGACCCTTGAATGGATGCTTCAGTTTGGTTGTGGCTTGGGGTCAGTTATCATTTCATATTTCAAAAATTTCATATTTATTTGGCCACTTCATGGGTTTTACGCATGTATAATATTTTTATTATATTACAGTGAATTTTATATATATATATATATATATATATATATATATATATATATATATATATATATATATATTTACTAAAATTTACTGCAATATAATAAAAAAATTTCTTTTCTAGCCTATGAATTCCATGTATAGTATTGATTGTATTCAAGCTGAACATGAAAGGATTGGTGGGAAAAGTTGCATCCACAACACAATCTCTTTATTTCGCATGATAGTCATGTACAGTATGAACTATATTCAAACTGAACATGAAAGGGTTGATGGAAAAATGTGCATCCACACCACAAGCTCTTTATTTCGCATGTATCAAAATTGCAAACGTCTGACCAGTTGGCCCTTATCTGTACGACCAGATACCATCACAAAACAGGCCTGTAATGGGCACATGCTCCATTTGATAATCCAAAAGCCTTGTCCGGAGATAGGATTTATTTATTTTATTTTTTCCTGGGCCCAGGCTGGGGGCTTATGGTCTGGAGAGAGCAAGTGAATTACCTATACAAAGGAAATGCATTTTGGTCCCTCTGCTCCTCAGACTGGGTTAACATTATGGCTTCCATTCTGCCCCTTGCCTTGTTTTTGATTGATACTTTTCAATTACAGTCTCTTCAACCTTCCCCCCTTCCAGCCAACATTCAAAATGCTTTTTCTCCCTCACGTCTGTGATAACTTCAAACATTTAGGGGGTTACAGGAGCACCAGTAACCCTGTTTAGCTGGTGCAGTAAATTGGTTCCATGTTCAACATAATAGCAGTGACAGGGTTTTGCTAGGGAAATCAGTCCAGCAAAGGGACATGCCAACGATAAGACATCCAGCTTTGAAATTCTATTTCTTGGTATCAGAATTAAATCTGGACGTTATATTTCTTTGCCAGCAAGGCACTCTGTAGTTGCCTCCCGTTGATGCTATTTGATCATTGGTTGACAACTCATACTAACCCGGCCCATCCTGTCCATTTCTTTTGGCGGGTTTGCTTTTTTTTTTTTTGCAATATTTAATCAAGAAAATCTTTATTTTAAAGTTACGAATTGTTTTTCTTCTCAAATTTAGTGGATGTGGAACAACGTTTGGTGATGCTTTGGAGAAACTAAACTTGTAAGAACCTCTTTACTGCATAAACAAATATTTTCATCACATTTTCCATTATATTATGTTATGTATGTTATAATGCAACACTGTAAACCCGAATAAGTTGGGCTAACTCAAAAAATTTGAGGTAATCAGTTACATCAAATTTTCGGAGTTATGATGTTCCCAATTTTATGTAAGCAGAACTATCAAATTTTGGGTTTTGCACGTTAATTGCTCCTAACTTGAAGTACTGAGTTTGTTAACTCATAGATTTTGATAGCAATTAACATAAAATATTTAGTTATTTAGTTGAGTTCTTGCAAATCAAATGAGTTCTTTACTTCACTGTAAATCTTAAGAAAATACAAAAAATGCCAACTTGCTAATTTGCTAACATGTTAACAATAGCATGGCATAATACTTACTGAATGAGTACAACAACTTTAAACATGTAACTTACCTGCTCTCATACCAAGCCACATGCGCTACTTGTCACCATGATGGTAACTCTCCAAAAACCCACATTAACAGAAACTCTTCTAAATTAGCATAACAAAACATTAATCACTACTAAATCTCCCTTACCATTAATCTTGTGCAAAAAAAAAAAAAAAAAAACATTATATAACACTTAATTTTAGCATTTACTCTCCTTTCGAGTGCCATGGGCAAAGCATGCTGGGAAATAGAAATCCCAGCCCCAAATTAGTTCATGCAACTCAAAACAATGAAACAGTTCAGTTTACTTGAAAAATGTCAGTGCTGTGAACTCAAAAGAAAAAGAAAGTTATAAATACCCATAGCAGTGATCTAATTTGTTCAATTTAAGTTTGCCCTGCTCAAACCAATTAAATATTTTGAGCATTAGGGTTTACAGTGAATATAATCTATCCTTTTTGAATAACAATGAAGATAAGCCAGTGCAATAAAACAAAATCAATTTCTATTCTTCTGTAGTTAATAAAATATGTCTTATGCAGTGCTGCTTCTTAAATCAGTTAATCTCGTTTTAAGGATTTTTACCCTCGGTTTCACAGATAAGGCTTAAGCCTAGTCCCAGACTAAAATGCATGTTTGAGCTGTTTGAACTGAAAGAAACTTGCACTTACATATCTTAAAATATTGTTTTGTCTCAAGATTGAACTAATCCTACTATTAGTTCAATAGAATGAATGAGGTCTAATCCTGGCTTAATCTAAACCCTGTCTGTGAAACAGGCCTAAAAAACAAGTTTAAAAAACACTAAACTTATTATGAAGTCACATTGATTAGTATTGCTTACAATACAATTTTTTTGTGAAATCATGAAAACAGTTGTTTCAGAGTAACTTGACAATTCTTAACTTGACAAATAGCCCCCCCCCCCCCCCAAAACAAAAAAAAAAAAAAAAAATTCACAAAAAAAGTTATAATACATCTCGAAGCTTACAGTTTAAAGTGTTCTAATCCTTAGCGGCACCAAACCGTTCTGTGCCCTAATGCCATTAATTATCATTTCCAATTGGATAGTTTCAACTGTGTCATCCCCAGCTGTTTCATTAGGCCAACATTTTCTGGGAAAGATTCTCTCTCGCTCGCTCTCTGACTATCGGTGCATCCCTCACCAATTCACTCCTCCTAACAAATGCGCCTCATCCGCATCAACTCCTCAACTCCTCAACTTTGCAAAGTTGCGGGCTGGGATTAATACGTGTTAAGTATTTGAAATGTGTCTTCGTTAAGCATTGAAACATATTCTTATGTATAATGTCTTCCTTGGCTATCTCCTTATTATATAGCCTACTCTTTTATAGTGCATGTTATTTAATCCTAACTGTAAAACTGGCGAGGAAAAAACATTAACATACTTCACATACAACATCTTAACATTGGTAAACAATCTAAAGCAACTGGGTTTGGTTCCTGCGTATTGCTGTATATACACGAGGTGCCCGTGTGCATACTGTATGCCAGGACCGACTGACGGATGTATTTTGAGGGGATTAGGGATTCCAGGCATGTTCGGGGAGGTGGAGAGAGAGCTCCTCCTCAGTTCACCCTGACATTGTGAGTGTCAGCATCAGATCACTTTAATCAGGCAAGGGATATGCATGATAAAACGGATAAGGGACTTTAATCAAAAAAATTCGCTG
This sequence comes from Megalobrama amblycephala, assembly GCF_018812025.1. Lineage (NCBI taxonomy): Eukaryota > Metazoa > Chordata > Actinopteri > Cypriniformes > Xenocyprididae > Megalobrama > Megalobrama amblycephala. The sequence goes on along the minus strand of NC_063048.1, from coordinate 14,580,891 downwards.
GTCTGGAAACGTGACACACTCCGACAAGCACGCCTCATCCCTGCCGCACCCCCGTGTCACTGCCAGGCGTGGGCTCGTCATGAATATGCATGGCAGGAAGGCAAGGTACCACATTAAAATGTGCTATTGTTTGTTCAGCTGCACGGCCACCAGAAGAAATAACAAGTAGACTTGTAGAAGATAAGTTTTCTAAAATCCATCAGAAAATCCCATAAGTGTGTACTTACAAACTTAGATGTACAAACACGAGGGGGTTCACATGGTCTGCTTTCCTCTGTACCGTGGCTGTACCATCACACTTTGATATATTCAGATGTTCTGGAAAATTAGCATAATCAAATAGCGTATGTGTGATGTAGAAGATATTTGAGGATTAATGTCAGAACTTGTGTTGCTTATTACAGCTGTTGAATGAGTGTGTGTGTGTGTGTGTGTGTGTGTTTATATATATTATATATATAAATAATCTACCTCAATAAAATAAATAACTAGAGAACTGGCTGACTAAAATCAGCTTGAAAATGCTGCATCATGAAACGAGTACATGGCATTATTCGACATACAAAGATGGATCCTTAATTTCTTTACAATTTAAAGGTCTACACTGTTATTTCGTCGGTCAGTGGTGGAAGTCGATGGTTGATAGCTTCTGGCGGTCACTGTGATTTTGCCAAGTAAATTGGATCAACATATTTTGTTGATTCTGGAACAACATTCCTTTAAGAAAATTTAGTTCGAACCCTATCGCCACCCCTAAACCTAACTCTACTCATAACTTATCCCTAAAATCAGAGGGAAATAGTGAACAACACTGATGTAGAAGCACCTCTAACCCTGGTTTTAGGTCTGAACTTGACATAAACAGTAAACTTCTCCCTCAAATCTGATTGGTTGATTGGAATGTCGTTCCAGGAATAACAAAACATGTTGTACTTGGTGAAATCACATTCACCAGCATCTGACAACATTAAATCCAAGAGAGAAGAGAATTCTAGAGCAAAAGCATGTAGAGATTCGAGAGTGCACAGGACAAAGTTTGAGCGTGCACTAGGGGTTGCACCGACTAATTGACTAGTCGACTTTAAAGGTGCCCTCGAATGAAAAATTGAATTTATCTTGGCATAGATGAATAACAAGAGTTCAGTACATGGAAATGACATACAGTGAGTCTCAAACTCCATTGTTTCCTCCTTCTTATATAAATCTCATTTGTTTAAAAGACCTCCGAAGAACATGTGAATCTCAACATGACACCAAACTGTTAGGTAACAGTCGGGGTGTACGCCCCCAATATTTGCATATGCCAGCCCACGTTTCCAACATTATAAAAGGCATTAGACAAGGGCAGCCAGTATTAACGTCTGGATGTGCACAACCAAATCATCAGACTAGGTAAGCAAGTAAGAACAATAGCAAAAAATGGCAGATGGAGCAATAATAACTGACATGATCCATGATAACATGATATTTTTAGTGATATTTGTGAATTGTCTTTCTAAATGTTTCGTTAGCATGTTGCTAATGTACTGTTAAATGTGGTTAAAGTTACCATCGGTTATTACTGTATTCGCGGAGACAAGAGAGCCGTCGCTATTTTCATTTTTAAACACTTGCAGTCTGTATAATGCATAAACACAACTTCATTCTTTATAAATTTCTCCAACAGTGTAGCATTACCCGTTAGCCACAGAGCACTATCAAACTCATTCAAAATCAGAAGTAAACAATATAACAGTATAGACCTTATGTAGCCCCGCCCCTTTTCAGCGTTGCGCTCGTTGTCTTTTGACTTCCGGTTTGTATTTCCACAGCGATTTTACATTTATGAATGAACTGCTCGTTTTTAAAATCTTCCCGATCAACTGACATGTGTTAAGACATCTGCTTTAAACATAACAATGCTCATGATAACTTTCATTAACTCTACAACAAGTAAAACCACTTAACCAACTAATTATTCTTTGACAGCGATGCCATAGAAATGAACAGAGCTACCGCAAAACGGAAGTTCAAAGACAATTTTATAAAGATGGCGGCGCGCTTGTTTCTCTGGTAAATAAGGTCTATACAATACTCACATAATCCGACGCATGCATGCCGCATGCATGACGAACACTTTGTAAAGATCCATTTTGCGGGTTATATTAGCTGTGTAAACTTTGTTAAGGCACTGTTTAAGGCAAGCGCGAGCTCTGTGGGCGGAGAGCACGGGATTTAAAGGGGCCGCAGCCATAAAATCGGAGCGTTTATAATGATGCCCCAAAATAGGCAGTTAAAAAAATTAATTAAAAAAAATCTATGGGGTATTTTGAGCTGAAACTTCACAGACACATTCAGGGGACACCTTAGACTTATATTACATCTTTTAAAAACATAATCTAGGGCACCTTTAATGCTCTGCCATGACGCTTTAAGCATGACGTCGACTAGTCGCTGGTCATAGCCTATAGAGGGCCGCAGCAGGATAAAGTCCACATTTATGCTCCATATCCAACAGTTAATGACAAATAAATGCATACTCCAATAGCGCTCCACAAGATATGTTTGATTATACCATCTGGATTCTCAATATTGATCGGATGAATGCTTGTTTTAAACAGCTTATTGTACACGTAAGTTAATCGTCATTCTAAATTGCGCTGCTACATTATGCACACACATAGACAGTAGCACGCAGATTGCGCGCGCTCACAGAATCATTCATTTAGCGCAGAAATGTATTGTCAACACCTGTTCTGTGATAGCTTCTGAAAACTGAAAAGTTCTAGCATATATTTCTTAGTAACTAAAACCCACAGCTTCACTAGAGAGAAGCTGCCAGGTAGAATTAATTCACACACTCACTCTCTCACTATGCGTTCATATAAGTGTAATCTTTACTGTGCTACATTATCTGTATCTGATTTAGAACGAGCAGAAATCTGTGAGAAATATAACAACCCAAAGACAAAAGAACTGATAAAAATAAGCTGTTATGTTGGAGAAATATTTGTGGGCAGCGTCATATCATATGCCATAGATTTGCACAAGGCAACCTCAACTCGAGGTTCAGACTTAGGGCTCGTTCACTCAGAAAGCATGTTTGCTTTCAAAGACGCAAGATGTGGGCAGTGGAATCGGGGAAAAAACGCAAGATCTTGAGACACGTTTTTTTTTTTTTTTTTAAAGTTGAACTGATTTGAACTTTGAGCGCCACATTTTTAGAATGCCATATCATGCGCGAGACGCTGCAAAAGATGCAACGGACATACATGTCTGTCTATAGCGCGTGTTTTCATAGAAAAACAATGGAAAAGTAGCGCATTGTAATGGAAAAGCGTGTTCTACGTGATTAATGACGTCATTGTCGACTAGTCAACGTCGACTCGACTTTAATCACATAAATGTCGACTTTAAAAAATCTGAAATCGTTCAACCCCTAGTGCACACACACAATATCTGAGCGAGAGCAGGGTCTTGAGAACAAAATATATTCTAAAGTGTGTGTCCAATTTTGTGCGAAAGTAAAGGAAATCCACCCTGCAAGTGGTAAAATTTGCGCTGGCACATTATATGGATGCGCTCTCAACATTTGTCATTAAAATAACGCCATATAACTATAAAGAAGAGAAGAAAGCCTATATGCCCTATGCCTGTCCTAAGAGTGTTGCTGCCCTAGGCGGCTGCCTATATTGTCTATGTCATGATCCATCACTGTGTATGTGTGTATGTGTATGTGTGTGGTTGTGGTTCAGGTATTCAAACTGTCCCTACAATGATAGTAATACCAAAACTTTTTGATCTTGTGGGGACATTTTTTGGTCCCATGAGGAAAACAGATGATAAATCATAGTAAATGCTTCTTTTGTTGTGGCTGTTGTTGTTATTTCTTTGAAATGTAAAAGTGCATAAAAGTTTTCTGTGAGGGTTGTGTTTAAGGGTTAACCCACAATATTTATAACTAGCTGTATAACTGTATATAGATGTCAGTGTCTCTATTACAGCTTCAGTTTTAAAATTCTATACATAAGCAAGGCCTACTCTAAATAAATAATATTATATATTTCTATATAAAAAGAATAAAAATATATATATTATATATGTCGTTAAATATTACATACCACATAGATTACCAAAAGGTTTCTGACCTCCCTATAGACAGGAATGTCATAACAAATTTCGAGGCCCAGAAAGGTAGTAAAGACATCATTAGTCCACACGTACATGGGTATTTTTATGAACTGAGTTTTTCCTCCTCCATTTAAAAAAATAAATAAAAAAAATCGTGTCCACACAAAAACGGTTTTTAAAAAATCTTTGTCCACATGAAAACGCAAAAACACGCAATGAAGTGCTGTCAAAAGCCATGTTGGCCAATCAGAAGCCACATAGATTACCTTAAAATCTTTTTCAAATGACATATTAGGTTGTAAGTTTTATGTGCTGTGCACATTATAGATGGTGTTTTTTTCATAATGACCTATATGTATAGAGATGCTAGAAAGATAAACACAGTTGTCTTTGATGAAAATCAGTCTAAACAGCCGTAAGAGCAGATGTAAACTGACAGCTCAGTGGAATCCATGCACAAACTCACACATCACTGTCAAGCTAATGAAGTATGTTTAAGTGCCATTGATGTGCTAAAACAGTGACATGTGACTGCCTCTTGAGCAGTTGTAATTAATTAGCTTACATGAGTTCTACGATGCCAGCCATACATATAACGCAGATGGTCTTTTAAAAAAAATGTCTGCCTCTTTATATTGAGTAAAATGAGTAAAAAAAAATAAGTAAACCTTCATAACAACAGATTTGTATTGTGCTTGCATATCTTACTTCTTTAAAGTGGAGCGGTAAAGAAACAAATGTCTCTTTGATTCTGGACTTTATGTGCATATTTTGTTTTGATGTGTCTGTCAGGGTTGACTGCGATTCACAGAGTTTGATTGTTTACTTGAGAAAAATGTTAGTTAATTTAAAGGCTTTTTTTTTGCGGCCGAGGTTTGTGTGTTTGTTTACTTTGGCAGTCTTCTAAGTGATTGAATATGCAAAGCAATTTTTGGTGATTATTTTGTGCTAATTCGAAGGCCTCTGCCTTTTGTGCCTAGCCAGTTATTGGTTCACCCTCCTGAACAAATCCCTAGAATTCAGAGGATCATCATTTGGAGGGAAGGGAGCTTGTTAACCTAATGATTAAGTTTAACCAGGCCTTGAAGAATATATGGATGTGGTTCAGCTGAGCAGAACTGAGTAATGGGTTGTAAATGAGGGGTGTTGGCAAGGGAGGGTTCTTTGAATATGGAGGTGCTGCTCTGTGCAGGTCAAGGAGCTTCCAAAAATGACTCCCAAAATAACTTGAGCGAGAGGGAAAGGGATGAGAAAACCAGAACGACGAGGAACTGATTACGATCTCAGCAAGAGACGTGCGCTAGTTTCTCTCTATTTTCTGCATTTATCTCACTAAATGAAAAGTGCTCTTCAAAGGAGTCATATGATTGATTGAAGTTTTTAAAAGTAAAATAATGCATAATAACAATCTTAGCAATGGGAGTTATGCCTTCCAATTGTTATATTACTATAGTAGCTTAAGAAAACATCACTATGCATTTATTATATATGGGTCATTCCTGCCGTGCCAAACATTGTAATCTCCCTATTATATATGTATTCATATATTGGATTAAAATAAGATGGAAATCATACTAGTTATTAAGTAATTAAGTGAACTTTTGGGTTTATTCATATTCATTTATTTATTTTTTACTTTTCTATTATTATTATTATTATTAATATTGTTGTTGTTTGTGATATTGTTTAACATTCTGTTAGTCTCTCTGTCATTCTATCGCTTAACATTCTGTTAGTCTTTTGTAATATCCCTTTAGCTAACAAACGCCAGGTTATTAAAGGGTTAGTTCACCCAAAAATGACATTCCTGTCATTAATTACTCACCATCATGAACCAGTAAGACCTTCGCTCATCTTCAGATCACAAATTAAGATATTTTTGATGAAATCCGAGAGGTTTCTGACCTCCCTATAGACAGGAATGTCATAACAAATTTCAAGGCCCAGAAAGGTAGTAAAGACATCATTAGTCCACACGTACATGGATATTTTTATAAACTGAGTTTTTCCTCTTCCATTTAAAAAAAAAATAAAAAATCGCGTCCACACAAAAACGGTTTTTAAAAAATCTTTGTCCACATGAAAACGCAAAAACACGCAATGAAGTGCTGTCAAAAGCCATGTTGGCCAATCAGAAGCCTGGAAAAAAAGTTTATTACTGGTTCCAGTAGGCATTGTCATTTTATTAAGCATTTTATTACTATTATTATTATTATTATTAATTCCATAAACCAGAACAATACAATGAGATGTATTAAAGGTGCCCTAGAACTTCTTTTTAAAAGATGTAATATAAGTCTAAGGTGTCCACTGAATGTGTCTGTGAAGTTTCAGCTCAAAATACCCCATAGATTTTTTTTAATTAATTTTTTTAACTGCCTATTTTGGGGCATCATTAACTATGCACCGATATACAGGTTGCGGCCCCTTTAAATCTCATGCTCCCCCGCCCCGGAGCTCGCGCTTGCCTTAAACAGCAAACACAAAGTTCACACAGCTAATATAACCCTCAAATGGATCTTTACAAGATGTTCGTCATGCATGCTGTGTGCATGGATCAGATCATGAAAGTATAGTATTTATTTGGATGTATTACATTTGATTCTGAATGAGTTTGAGGCTATGCTGTGTGGCTAAAGCTAACATTACACACTGTTTGAGAGATTTATAAAGAATGAAGTTGTGTTTATGAATTATACAGACTGGAAGTGTTTAAAAATGAAAATGGCGACGGCTCTCTTGTCTCCGTGAATACTGTAATAAACGATGGTAACTTTAACCACATTTAACAGTACATTAGCAACATGCTAAAGAAACATTTAGAAAGACAATTCACAAATATCACTAAAAATATCATGTTATCATGGATCATGTCAGTTATTATTGCTCCATCTGCCATTTTTCGCTATTGTTCTTGCTTGCTTACCTAGTCTGATGATTCTGCTGTGCACAGATCCAGACGTTCTACCCTTGTGTAATGCCTCGATCATGGGCTGGCATATGCAAATATTGGGGGCGTACACCCCGACTGTTACGTAACAGTCGGTGTTATGTTGAGATTCACCTGTTCTTCTGAGGTCTTTTAAACAAATGAGATTTATATAAGAAGGAGGAAACAATGGAGTTTGAAACTCAGTGTATGTCTTTTCCATGTACTGAACTCTTGTTATTTAACTATGCCAATATAAATTCAATATTTAATTCTAGGGCACCTTTAATCCAAGTTAAAAAAAAAAAAAAAAAAAAAATTACATTGTCAGTAGCAGTGATCTGTGTAGTATTACATTCTGACGCCTCTGTTCCGCAATATAATGGAATAACTATCTGTATGTTATAAGCCCTGTTAGCAAAGTTATTAGCAGCAATGTTTTGGCTACGACTGTCAATGCACAGACTCGTCTCTCGTAAACAAAGGAGATAGCGGCACTCAATCTGACGTCAAACAAGGGAGATAACAGCGCGCACTCCAATGTCACTGGCCAGAATCTCTGGTTTCACTGTCTACACGGAAACGCTGTAACCAGAATTTCTAAAAATCTTCACCCTGGCCGGAGTTTTCAAAAAAGTTTGGTTTCAGTAACCGAATACAGCGTTTGCATGTGGACGAACAGCCAAACTGCATAGAAAAAGCTGTGGTTTTGAAAATACCCGCGTTTGTGTGGACAGGGCCTAAAATAGTCCATATGACTACAGACCTTAAAGGTGCCCTAGAACACTATTTCACAAGATGTAATTTAAGTCTCTTGTGTCCCCAGAATGTGTCTGTAAAGTTTCAGCTCCAAATACCCCATACATTTTTTAATAAACAATGTTTTAACTGCCTATTTTGGGGCGTAATTAAATATGCGCCGATTCAGTGCGTGTCCCCTTTAAATGCTCGTGCTCCCCGCCCCCCAAACTCGCAAGAGTCGCAACTCCATAATACATTGTATAAACAATAGAATAAGTTCACAGCTCTCTCAAAATGGATCTTTACGAAGTGTTCATGATGCTACATATCAGATCACGTAAAAGTATGGTAATTATTTGTATGGATGTTTACATTTGATTCTGAATGAGTTTGATAGTATGCTATGCTCCATGGCTAAAGCTACACTGTTGGAGAGATTTATAAACAATGAAGATATATACCGACTGCAAGCATTTAAAAATGAAAATAACGACATGGCTCTGGTCTTCGTGAATACAGTAAGAAACAATGGTAACTTTAACCACATTAGCAGTACATTAGCAACATGCCAATAAAACATTTAGAAAGACAATTTACAAATATCACTAAAAATATCATGACGTCATGGATCATATCAGTTATTATTGCTCCATCTGCCATTTTCGCTATTGTCCTTGCTTGCTTACCTGCAGTCTCCACCCCAAAATACACAATGCAAGAATGGATTTCACTATCATAGCAGAAGCGAAGCAAAATTAAGCTTTGTGAAAAATAAAGTGAAGATGACGAACGAACGACAAGGAAGAACGTTCCACTTTCAACAGCGTTTTTCAGAAATTGCTTACTGCACCTTTAAATTAAAATGGCACTTGAATGACCCGCATAATAATAGATAGATTAAGGATTGTGCACTATTTTTACATTATTTTACACCCTTCATAGTGTGCCTTGTAATATCTCTCTCTCACGATATTAATAATATGCATACATGTTTATTTGAATGTATTGTTCCTGGTAAGCTCATGTCAGTAGATATTGTATATGAATTCATTGCTGAAACTTCTGTTCCAGTTACTATACCCAGTCAAATCAGAGGGGACATAACCTGATAAAATCTGCTACTGTTAATTCATGAAGCCCAGCAATCATGTTTAGATCTTGGGTTAAACGCTGCATTATCACCTGCAACTTAAGAGAGATTTGTGGTTTATGTTTTGAGCCTCTACAGGTATAAAGCCAAATGAATGTGGGATGATCTCAGGTGATACACCTCACCGCAACCTGTCAGCGAGACACTTTACCCACAATTAACCAAAATAAAAAGAGAAAACCGGGAACAAAGCAGAGACGCGTTCCTAAACACTGGCGCCTGTGTTGAGCTCGGGTGAGCGTGTGGATACAGTCGAGTGCTGCTTGTACACTGGGTTCGGAGGGCAAGTGCTCTGAGTGAAATTACAGCCGCTGGTCAGACCTGTTGCAGGGAGTTTGTTACAAAAATGGGTCCTACAGTGGAGGGGGAATATTGAACGCTGAAGAAAGGGATACAGCGGCAGAGGATGTTTGCTGTAATACCCAGGACAGGTTCCTCCACTCTGAAGTGGACAGATCAGATGCAGACGAGATTAGATTTCCTTTAAAAGCCTTTCCCTCGCGCTAATGGCATGAGGCCTCTCGCTCAGAGGCCAGAGTAAGGTCAGTGGCATGGAATTGAATGCCCCCAGGATAATCTCACTTCTCACATCCCAAAGCTAGGAAAGTGACACAGGATTTAAATTGGCAGAAGTGTGCATACATATTGAAATCTCATAGCGATGACAGGTTAAACATGCATATTTGGGGGGGAAAAAATGCACTGTTCAGAAAATGCACTGGGTTTGTTTAGCATCTGTGAATCTTTGCTTTTTCTCTTAATATTTGGGGCAGTTTGTTGTTAAAGAGCTAAACACTTAGTTGGTCTTTTAAAGTGGCCAGCACTGATCAGTTTTCAAATACCTGTGTTTGAAGCAGTGTTTGAGGTTTTGCTTGATCTTTTGGTTTTCATCCAGGTGAGTGTGGTTGGATATTGTGGCATAGTGGTTAATGCTCTATGACGATTTCTGGTTCTCTCCAAGGAATGAGTCATAAATGATCAACAGTGTTGCCAAAGCTACTTTTTTTTAAAATATCAAGTGTTAATCTATAGTCATGCCCTTTTGAAAAAGCAATAAGCATTAATTTAACTAGCTTTACTGGTGCCATATATATATATATATATATGTATATATATACAGTGGGTACGGAAAGTATTCAGACCCCCTTAAATTTTTCACTCTTTGTTATATTGCAGCCATTTGCTAAAATCATTAAAGTTCATTTTTTTCCTCATTAATGTACACACAGCACCCCATATTGACAGAAAAACACAGAATTGTTGACATTTTTGCAGATTTATTAAAAAAGAAAAACTGAAATATCACATGGTCCTAAGTATTCAGACCCTTTACTGTGACACTCATATATTTAACTCAGGTGCTGTCCATTTCTTCTGATCATCATTGAGATGGTTCTACACCTTCATTTGAGTCCAGCTGTGTTTGATTATACTGATTGGACTTGATTAGGAAAGCCACACACCTGTCTATATAAGACCTTACAGCTCACAGTGCATGTCAGAGCAAATGAGAATCATGAGGTCAAAGGAACTGCCTGAAGAGCTCAGAGACAGAATTGTGGCAAGGCACAGATCTGGCCAAGGTTACAAAAAAATGTCTGCTGCACTTAAGGTTCCTAAGAGCACAGTGGCCTCCATAATTCTTAAATGGAAGACATTTGGGATGACCAGATCCCTTCCTAGAGCTGGCCCTCCAGCCAAACTGAGCTATTTCAGTTTTTCTTTTTTAATAAATCTGCAAAAATGTCAACAATTCTGTGTTTTTCTGTCAATATGTGGTGCTGTGTGTACATTAATGAGGAAAAAATGAACTCAAATGATTTTAGCAAATGGCTGCAATATAACAAAGAGTGAACAATTTAAGGGGGTCTGAATACTAAGCAAGCAAGGACAATAGTGAAAAATGGCAGATGGAGCAATAATAACTGACATGATCCATGATTACATTACATTTTTAGTGATATTTGTGAATTGTCTTTCTAAATGTTTCATTAGCATGTTGCTAATGTACTGTTAAATGTGGTTAAAGTTACCATCGCTTCTTACTGTATTCACGGAGACAAGAGCCGTCGATATTTTCATTTTTAAACACTTGCAGTCTGTATAATTCATAAACACAACTTCATTCTTTATAAATCTCTCCAACAGTGTGTAATGTTAGCTTTAGCCACGAAGCACAGCCTCAAACTCATTCGCAGTATGCATGACGAACATCTTGTAAAGATCCATTTGAGGGTTATATTAGCTGTGTGAACTTTGTAAATGCACTGTATTATAGTCGGGAGCGCGTGATTTAAAGGGGCCGCAGCCTGAATCGGTGCATAGTTAATGATGCCCCAAAATAGGCAGTTAAAAAAAATGAATAAAAAAAAATCTATGGGGTATTTTGAGCTGAAACTTCACAGACACATTCAGGGGACACCTTAGACTTATATTACATCTTGTAAAAACTGGTTCTAGGGCACCTTTAATTACTCCTCAACATTGGTCATGGCCACTATGACTTTGAGCAGAGAAAACCCATTTTGCTCCGGGTGATTTGTCACTGCAGTGCACAGCTGTGTTGGGGAAACTTACTTTTAAACATAATGCATCACAATATTGTGCTACTCCTTAAAAAAGTAACTAAAATTGGATACATTTTTATGGAAAGTTTGTTACTTTCTATCATATGGGCTTGTTTGTTTGTTTTTTAATAACAAAAAAAGGAACGAAAGAAAAAAAAAAGAAAACTATAGTTCTATTTTTGACAAATGTAAAGGCCCTTTCACACCAAGGGCCCTATAATACACACGGTGCAATGCGGTGCCAGGCTCGACACAAGTGTTTTTTGCTAGTTTCAGCAAGACACAGTTATCATTTTCACGTCCTGCGCCACTTTGTTTAAATAGCAAATAGCAAATTTTAGACCATGTGCCGGGTGCGCCGACAATTTTTCTCATCCTTAAACTAACAAAAGTGCCATGCGCATTAGACCATGTGCTTGGATCATTAAAATAGTGCCCCAAAAGTGAAATGATTAAGCTTTGGGCTGAAGGAAATGCAAATGTACAGTAGAGGACACAGCAACAGCATGAAACACAAAGATGAGGTTTCTCTAAAGTCATTTTAAGTCATTTTTGCTTATTAGTATGGTTGAATTGGATAACTGAAGGTCAGCAGCAAAGACATTGGTTAATAAAGTGAGATAAAATACATAAAGTATACTTGTGCAATTTAACACAATTATTGAAGGTTTGTGTAATATTCTGAGTTTGCATTTCACAGTTTTTATTCATTTTGAGTAATATTGAATCTGTTTTTGTGCAAGTGAGATGAGTAAATGCACGTTCACATTTAGTGTAGAACTACAATAACCTTAATATTTTCTCACAGCGCACACAACGCCTCTGTACTTACAGTACTTCCGATTTCTCTCAACATTGGGAGAGGAGCGATGTCAGTCTATAAATGGGAAAACAAAGTAACTTGCATTACCTATTTGAAAAAGTAACTTTGCTGTATATGTTACTTGAAAAAAGTAATCTGATTATGTAACTTGCATTACTTGTAATGCGTTACCCAAATAACTGTACTGTAAGTTGCTTTGTATAAAAGTCTGCTAAATGACTGACAGAACATTAGTATCTGAATGTTTTTGACCTTACCTTTGAATAAATGATGAATACTTTGTAAGCCTTGATGTGAAATACCTTTCACTCCTGTTATGCATATTATAAGTTACTGTGTGCCCTCAGAATCCAGTATGCCAAGGTGTCATGCATACAAGCTGTTTGTTTCTATCTGTGCCAACAATCCTTCTGAAAACATTATGCATAAATCAACGATTTATAACAAATTGTCAATGTTTTTTGTGCTGTCCACGACCTAGAGCAAACATTAAGATATTTGCCATCAAATATGATGACGAAAATCAAACAGGCAACAGTTGGTGGAGAGCAACCTCAAAAGTGCCCTTGTGCATATGCTCGACGAGGCCTCTGAGAACTCTAAGTTAATTTCTGATATAGAGCTTCTTCTGTGGTTGAGTAAAACGGCTGGTCTGATTGACTATTGTTGAAGTTAAGAGACAGGGGGCATTGAGTATTTTATCATCTTTTTACAGACAACAGCACTTGCAAAACGAATGTTTGGGAAATTACAATTACTTTTAATCCTCCAAGTTCAGCCAGGCAATTTTCTTTTTGAGGAATTATTCCTATTTCTTGCTGAATTCTCAGGTGTCTCCTCAACTTTTTAAAAGGCAGATACCCACGGTTTATTGGCAGGAGTTATTAATTTAATAAGGGTGAGTTTCAGAAGCACTTGTATAAATCATTTAGTTGGAATTTAGTCCTTTCATCCACTCTTGAGATTAGCAAGCCATTAATGAATTATTTGAAAGAAAATATGAAAAACTTCAATGCAAACACGAATAACATAACCAAAGAGGAAAGTTGAAAGCCCATAAGAATTTTGACCAAATTTGACATTATCTTGACATGCAGACTTCAAATTTCTCTCATTTGTTTTCTTTTTCCTTTGGAGATAGTTTTTTTTTTTATTCTGTTATTGTCTTGTAATGACTTTGAACAGATTGTGTGACTTGTCAGTTTACATTTTACTAAAAAAAAAAAAAAAAAAAAAAAAAAAAAAATATATATATATATATATATATATATATATATATGCTATATACATGCTGTCAAATGATTCATTGCGATTAGTTTGTGTTTACATAATATGTGTACTGTGTATATTTATATATTTTTATATAATTTATATTATATAAAAATATAAATATTTTTTATATAAATATATTTTTGTTAAATATTTACATGCATGTGTGTGTATTTATATATACATAATAAATATACACAGTACACACACATATATTATATAAACAAAACTTTTATTTTGAAGGCTATTAATCACAATTAATAATTTGACAGCCCTTCAGTAAAATGTAAACTGTAAAACAATTAATCACAAAATAGTTTATATATGTATGTAAAGAGTACAAAAACATCATTATGAAATATAATTATGAATATGAAATATGATTAATAATTGGGTAACAATTTACAACAAGTTTTCATTGGCTAACATTAGCTAACTACATTAGTTAACCTGAACTAATGAACAATACTTTCTACAGCATTTATTAATCTTAATGTTAATCTCAATATTTAATAATACTAAATTAAAAGCTGAATGTGTTAAGTTAGTAAGTGCACTGTGACCTAACATTAACATTAACAATTGATGCTGTAAAAAATATATTGATCAATGTTAGTTTGTGTAAGTTAATACATTAACTAATGTTAACAAATGATACCTTATTGTAAATTGTAAACAAAAATTATATATTAAATATCATTTCCAACATATGAAACATGACAAAATATATACTTTGAGAAGATAATTATTGCAAACAGCATGTGTGACAACTAATTCCAAGTCTTTCCATTTTTTTTTTTACTTTCTGGATGTAGCAAACTGTTCATATCCCCAATCATATTCCCTTTTTTAATTTGAGAAATATTAACGCATAAATGTCAAAAAGAAAGAAGAATCTGATAGTACTTACATGGCATGAGAAAACTGCAGTGACTGACGTCCTGAATTGCACATGCCATTGCACATTCATTCTGCTGCCCACCAGGATCTCTTTCAGAGCGCCCGATTCCCCTGCAGTCGATCTCATACCACTGGCGTGATATCTGTGGAACCAGAAGGCACCTGAAGTCTCTCCAGCCAGGCCCTGGATCAAAGTCAGCTGACCCGTTCCAAATGCACCCCTGAACCATGCATCAAAATAGCGCCGCAGCCAGTAGCTCAGTGGGCACGGGGCTCGGGCCGCGGGATGGCCTGTGCCAGTGCAGGCCTGGGTGAACACGTCAGATTGATTTATGTGACGTGTGGCCCACTCTGACCCCTGTTTGTGGGCAAGCCGGCTGAACCGTCTCCCCTGGCTGTTGTCCACCTGTTCTCTGGACTGAAATATACCTCACTGAGCTGGGCAGGGGCGATGCCGGCAGCTCCAGGGTCACTGATCACTATTCAGATTAGGAGTGTAAGTTGAAGTTAGAAAATGTGCATGAAGTATTTTTTTTTTCTTGATTCCATCAGGAGGACATTAATGAAGGAGATTGACATCAAGACAACACTAATTGGATGATGGGACCACAAGAAAGTGCTTTGCTAGCCCTTCACTAGCAACTATTCCTGAGCTACTTCAAAGGATCACTCCAAAACAAAACTAGGCACTGCAATATCTTCTATGTGCTAAAATAATAGCTATATATGTTGCTTTTACTTTACCAGAATGTTCATCCTTTTCTCTCTCATAGTGTGTAATTACGACATCTACCAGCAGGCAGTGTTATTTTGGTAATAAGGTGCGTTCACAGCGTGTTGGAATTGCCACAAATTACGTGATTCTGACTAGTAAAGAGCGTTCACATCCTTCACAACTTGTAAACTCAGAATTTTGTACCTCATGAATGCTGCAGATTCATTTTGCTGTTGATAATGTTACCATAGAAAGACATAATTCTGAGTATGAGTATGAGGATGTGAACAGCGTCACGGGTTGTCACAAAGTCCCTTTACAGCAAGCCATTTCACTTGGCGGACATCTTTGAAACGCCTCTTGCAAGTGCAGCTCCTATCTCTTTGGATGGGGAAACACCAAATTCTCCAAAGCTATTAACAAGCTTACGAATAAATTTCATATTTGAAATCACCAACAAAATCTGACAACTGTCTCATAAATTTTGTTTCAAAATGCTCAAATCATAACAGAAAATGCTGCATCCCAGTTTGCCTACTTATACTACACCCTAAAAGTATGTAGGGGAGAGTGGGGTAAGATGAGCCATGTGGTCCTCAAGATAAAGGAAAATGAGGCAGAAGTACAATGAAAGTATTTAAAGTAATTTCAGGATGTTTCCTATCATTTTTAATGATCAGAATACATCTATGACAAAGGGTTCTAATATGGCTTCATATAAAAAGTTTTCCTCTGGCTCAATTTACCCCAGGTTAGGGGTAAGTTGAGCCGAGTCAGTAAATGGGTGTAAACTGAACATCTAACTGAATATGAATCAAATCCATGCGAAATTTTAAAGATAATGTACTAATTTAATTATCAAATTTCCTTTTACAACTATTCTTTGTAAAAATATTTTACAAACATTTCTTCTTTTAAAGCTAAATTAAACAACATAAAACCAACCAAATGAAGTTGAAGTATGAAGTATCTTTAATTGTTTGCATTTCTGAAACAATATGTTGAACATCAAAGTTGTAACCTTCCCACAAACAGACTAAACAGAGAGTTTGTTGAGGAAATTTCAATAAAAACTAAATAAGAATGAATAAATGTCACTGAAACTAATAAACATTTTAGTCAAAAGGTTCTTGACATGGTAGTTTTTCTGCAATGTCAACCATGTTAGGCCATTAGGGACTACAGGTGGAAAATATGATTAAACATCCTCTGGTTCGTATCAGAGAAGGATTTGGTGTACTTGTACACTGTTCCTCAAAAATAAAGATAAAAAAAAATTCTATAGCAACTGGAGATTCTAACGGAAGCTGCAGTGACGCAAAGACTTTACCAATTGCCGACCGGTGTCATGACATTTCATCCTACCCGTCAGATTGTCCTACCCGGGCTTACTGCACATGCGCACATCAATATTACATCATTTTTGTCATGATAAATAACACAAAATTACTGTATTTGCATTATTGTAAGGATAGGTTTAGTGTTGGGGTAGGTGTAGACGTTAATAAAGCACAATCTGATAAGTAGCATTTTTCGCTATCGTTTTGTTCTAACGATTAATGCTATATCATTTTGTGCTATAACTACTGTACTTGCATTATTATAAGGGTAGGTTTAGGGTTGGGGTAAGTTTAGATGTTAATAAAGCCATAAACCATGTTAATATCACGCTGGAAGCACAATCTGATAGGTAGCATTTTTCGCTGTCAGATTTTGCTACCCACTGTTTCAATGGCAGGCAGCAAAATCTGACAGTGTAGCACAAATTGTCAGAACACCGGCTCTTTTATTTCGAAAGCGGGACTTATTCCACCTTATTACGTTGCACTTTCTCCCATTCATAATAATAATATGAGTGCACCATCTTTCCATATGTCAAGTCTTCGGCTGTTATCTAGTAATTATGACATGGTGTGAACGCAGCATTATTTATATACTATTAATATTTATTAATATTTTGAATTAGCAATTATTTTTATATTTTCAGTTTTTATTTTTAATTTCAGTTTTTTAGTTTTGGTAATTGTCTTTTTTTATTTTTTTATTTTATTTATTTATTTATTTATTTTTTTAAATATTTCTATAGCATGAATTAATTTCATGCAAATGAGCTGCTGCGTGCCTCACTGCTTTCCACCATCACAGTTCCTGCCTCAATCGGATTCTCTGCCAAATACAATACATCTGCTTGGTTTTGATTATTATTTATATCGCGATCACTTTCACGGCTAGCATAGTTCTTCTTTCATCATTAAATATGATTATTTCCAGTTTTAAAGCTATTTCAGTTTAAACTTCTAACGGATAGTTTTCTGAGCGCACTTTTCTGAAGCACACGCACGCACAGACAGCTGGCTCAGACTCGTGAGTAGCTTCTCTTTCACATTTTTTGTTGAGTTTTAAGAATTAGTTCACTTTCAAATAAAATTTTCCTGATAATTTTCTCACCCTCATGTCATCCAAGATGTCCATGTCCTTCTTTATTCAGTCGAAAGAAATTAAGGTTTTTAATGAAAACATTCCAGGATTATTCTCCTTATAGTGGACTTCAATGGCCTCCAAACAGTTGAAGGTCAAAATTAGTTTCAGTGCATCTTCAAAGGGCTTTAAACGATACCAGACAAGGAATTAGGGTCTTATCTAGCAAAACGACCAGTCATTTTCTAAAAATTACAACTGTATATGCTTTATAAACACAAACGATCGCCTTGCAAGTGCTTCCGCTTTCCGTATTCTTCAAAAAGCTTACGCGGTATGTCATATGCCTTCCCTATTCAACTTACCTTGTGTTCACACTGCCGCTGGCGAGAGCGTCAACATTCGCCTTGGCTGCCCTGCCAACAACGCTGTACCAAAGACTATAGAATAACACAAGATGTGTCACTCGTATTTGTTTTGAATGGGAGAAAGTGCACCGCGCAATATGGCCTTCATCGCGTCACTGCAGTGGCCGTTAGAAGCACCGGTTTCTATGGAAACAGTCAGATGCGCGCCTCCGAAATGAGGTACAAGTGACGCACATTTAGGTCTGCGCATTAGCTTGATACAGCCTGAAAAATAGTTATTTTGTCATGATTCGGGTGTCTGGAAAAAACATTTATGAGACAGTTGTTGTCAGATTTCATTGAGGATTACAAATATGAAATTTAATTGAAAGCTTGGCAAACCGTTTTGGAGAATTTGATGTTTCCCCATTCAAAGAGATAGGAGCTGCACTTGCATGCCTGAGAGGCATTTCAAAGATGGCTGCCGAGTGAAATGACTTGTCTTTGGCTGTACTGTTCGTTCAAACCGCTGCCGGTGGGAGGGTCAAAGTAAATGACAAGTTGCGGCAACCAATCGGAATCCTCTCAAGCGAGGACCTCTACATTCCGATTGGTTGCCGCCGAACCGTGTCATAGATCATTACCATAAAGTTGACCTGACTTCAACTCTCCTTGACGCTCTCACCGTCCAAGACGCGCCGCTCTCGCTGGAGCTTGCCGGCTCTCATTGAAAATGAATGACTTCCTGTCACTTTGATGCTCTCACCGCCAGCGGTGTGAGCACACAGTTCGTAAGTTGAATAGGGAAGGCGTAGGACATAAAGTGTAAGCTTTTCGAAGAACACGGAAAGCAGAATGGTGGAAGCACTTGCAAGGTGATCATTTGTGTTTATAAAGCATAAACAGTTGTATTTTTTTTTTAAAGAAAATGGCAGATTGTTTCGCTAGATAAGACTCTTATTCGTCGTCTGGTATCGTTTAAAGCCCTTTGAAGCTGCACTAAAACTAATTTTGACCTTCAACTTTTTGGAGACCATTGAAGTCCACTATAAGGAGAATAATCCTGGAATGTTTTCATCAAAAACCTTCATTTCTTTTCAACTGAAGAAAGAAAGACGTGAATATCTTGAATGACATGGGGGAGAGTAAATGTTCATGCAGAAGTGAACTAATCCTTTAAACTGTCAAAAACACACACAGTTCACATAAACATAGTTATGTCTGTGAATGTAAACAGCAGTACAGAAATTGCATATATATTAGATCTATCAAAACTAAAACTAATCAGCTGCACTCAGATGGAGTAAATGAAGACTGTTATGTTCACTCTTACATCCAACAACTAAACATCTTAATTACTTTCATTTCTGTCACTACAGCTGCTCGAGCGTGGAGAAAATGGCGGACGGTGTACAATTCGTTGAGGGCGAAACTATGGTAATTCAGGACTGTCAGTCAGCGGCCGTGGGCGAGGCTTGAGTAGTGTGACTTCACACGGCTCAGAGAATCAAAAGTAAGGTATGTTATTGAACAGGTAAATTGCCATATGTAACTCTCTAACAGAGTATTATCTATAGACTGGTTTCTTGTATACAAACAATACTGGATGTGAGCGCATTCAGGGGGCAAGACCGCTAAGGAGTCTTATGCCGGAAAAACGCCTAACATGGCTTAAAGGTGCAGTATGTAATATTTTTGCAGTAAAAAAATCCAAAAACCACTAGGCCAGTGTTGTATATTTTGAGCACTTACAATATCCCAAATGTTTCCAACTATTTGTAAATCGCAATTTTAACCAAGACTCCGGGACGTGTGAGGAGTCAATTGCGTCATACCCGCGTTACCCTCGGTTTCCAGTTTTATTTTGTAGAAACCATGGAAACACCAAAGACGCTTTAATATTTACATGTTTTAATAGACAAGGGAACAACTGTTTTGATATATTTATAGACAGAAAACTAATTATTGTTATATAGCTCAACATGTTTAGTCTTAATGTGTAAATCTAATTTTCTTGATTTGTTTGCGAGTACCATGCTTTACCATGCCTCAGAGAAAAACACTATTGTGTCAAGTAGCTAACATAGCATAATCAGATGCAGCTTTATTTTTATTAACAGTAATACAGAATTTTCTCCATCATAATACGTTTTAAAATGAATTGAATGCCATTTATCAACACAAGCCATCCAGCATTTAATATGATATTCTAAAATCGATCTATCTTACTGCAGTGTGCAACAAGTGTCTCACAGCAGCCACCGAGCGAATGTCCAGAGTAAAGTTATAACATCATTTTTAACACTCTCAAATGTATCTAATATGATAAACAGAGCTGTGTTACCTCATACTCATGACCAGAAAAGCGGAAGCAGCGCCGGTGACTGTGTCATAATAAAAGTTCCGCTGCTCGTGAGGAGTGTGTTGTGCAATCGCTCCATCGGCCTCGTTCAGCTCCCACAACACTCGGTCCTGCTCTGCTTCATACTACGGTAATGTTAATAATCGCATCCATGAACATGATTTCTTCCCGACTCAAATCCCTATTCTTTTGCACCGTCCGTTGAGGTGAAGACCACATGTCAAGATTCCGCGCTCAAACTTGGCGTCATCAAGCTACGCCTTTGTTTTGAATAGGCCTCTAGTGACCTCTAGTGGACAGAATTCTTACATACTGCACCTTTAATGTACTAAGACAGTGATATTAATAGACCAAACTCCATAAACATCAAACTAATAAACAATACTACGTACAGAAAAACAGTTGAGCCCAGAGTGCAAATATATAACAATTTAGTTCAAACTTTGACCTGTGGAGGGCAGTAATACACTTACAAGTATCTACACTGCTGGAATTCTAATAGAGATATATTAATATTATACCGTTTTTAAACAGTACTTGTAGGTGCACGCACTTCTTGGCATGTAACGTTATGCAAAACTCGGCATCACACCTGTAGAAGATTGTAACGTTAATCAACCATTGTAATTAACATAGATTTCGCATTGTTTGTAAATTGTTGTTGACTCAATAATAAACTGCCATTTCAGAGTTCGTTTGATTCATTTGCATATTAATGTAACATTATGTAAAATGTTAGCTGACTAGTAGGCTAAGTTATAATGTTAGTCATCAGAGTAGGGTTGCACCAGCCGTTCGTAAGTTCTTTCTTAAATTGGAATGTAAAGTCCACACTAGTGGCTTTGTAACTACTAGCTAGTTTGTAACTAACTCTGTACTTTATTCGGTTGCGCCATTTGTTCTTAAGGCAGAACTTAGCTAGTAGCTCGTAAGGTCTCCGTAAAGTAATGCGTAGTCCCATAATATGACGTTTACCCTCAGTTATCCTTCAAATACATGAGCAGAAGTTGTTGAAATTCTGTGAATTTCAGTTTATCCTTCATTCTAACTGATTTTACCTCACGTAGCTAACAATAAAAATACGTTTCCATTAAATATAATAGCCTACTACTTAATCATGAATGTTTTTATATGTAAATAACATTTAGAAACTGTATTTAAAACGAAATTAATAAGGATCAATAAATAAATACTGATACAAAAAAACATAAGAAATGACATTTATTGATTATGACTGATTTTATTTGACATGCACAACACGGAGTGATGGGACCGATGCACACAGCGGCGCGCTGTTAGGACGGGTTCGTGTTGAAGAGTGGCTAACAAAGTAATCTTTTCACATAATGTTCTCTTTCTTAAAATGTAAGAGAGTGTAAATGTCAGCAGCATCATATATGTGTAAAGAATGAAGTCTGTCAGGTAAAACAAGAGCTTATTGATGCAGTTCAGTCATTCTGCTATTTTATTCCAACCGTTACTCCTCATAGGAGGCTTCTGTAAATATTTATTGTGTACGTAAAGTTATGCTTCAACTAAGTTTAATGGTGCAACAAAAAAAATATTTAGTAGTGCGTAAGTTGTAACTTTGTGCCCATTTATTGCTTTGGAAGCCTAGGACTCTGACAATTGTATTAAGAAATTAACTCTCAGAGTCTCAGTAATGGTGCGACAATTGCCTTCTGCCCCCTAGTTGTGCATGCATCTCTGTGATGACGTTGCACAGAAACCCGTCTATTGTGAAGGGTAGTTTCATTATGGGTTGTTGTAGCGCTGTGCTGGAATTTATTTTCAATGAAGTACTGTGTCTATATATAGCTATAGTAATGTCTTCAGCTAGTCAGCTTGAGATCCTTTCCAACTAAACTGGTTATAACTCTTAAGCCTAGTAGTGAATGTTTTATGAGCAGTAGGATAATCTGTCTCTTTTGAAAGAACCATATTCATCCACATAGTCACACAGCAAAACAAAGTTCTTCCACAAAATGCATGCACTTTTGTTTACATAAGGGCTTTTCACGCTGCGCTTAACCCTGGGTTATCGTCAATCTAAACACCACTTTTAACCCCTGGTAAAGGAACATTTCACACTTGTAATTTAGAAGCGGACTTAGCACTGCTTTTTACCTGGGGTTATGAAATCCTGCTCCGGAACAGGGTTAGCACTGCTTTTGCGGTGTTAAGACGCTTAGCAACAGACGACCAATGACGTACTCATATTAGCCTGCTTTGGACAGTCTCGGAAACACTGCGCATTTTATATAAACAGTAAATTCAGTGTTTGAGAGGAAAAATGTCAAATGCTGACAGAAATGCGACAATTTGAGTGTGGAAAAGACGTTTCATTCAGTATAAACTTGATAGTACAGTCGGCAATATGAGAATACGCAATGCTAGAGCTATGTAAACAGGTTGAATATGTAAATAAGAATGTTAACCCAGGGTTTAGAAAAGTACAGTGTGAAAACGTCAGCTTTTGAATACCCAGGATTAATTGTTAACCCCAGGTAAATTAAGAACAGTGTGAAACGTGAAGCCAGATAACCCAGTATTCTGTTTACCCGAGGTTTAAAATGTCCCAGGGTTAACTATTTCAAGTGTGAAAAGCCCTTATATAGTGTACCTTTAAATAATATAACTGTATTAAAAAGCTTAGCTAGGTTTTTTGAATTTATGTATTTTTTATTTTTAAGTAAAAGTAGCTTGTAATATTGCTAACTACTTTTATAAAAAGTGTCTTGTAGCATAAAAAGCTACCATTTTAAACAGCAACAGAAAGCGTGTGCACAGTTCTGAAAACCTCTCTTCCCACTGCTGAACAAGGCACCAAGATTGATTTGGAGAAAAAAGTAGCATTGAATAAATTGTGGTAATGTTCATACCATGATTAACTCTTCGCTACAGCATTGTCAGGTTGGCTTGGTGTGATTAGTATCAGTGTCATGTCCCTGTGAAAGTTTGCAGAGGATGAGAAAGTTGAGACAGTTATGAAACCTTGCTCAGGGCCGGCCTCCTCAGCGGGGGTTATAATTAGGTTGTCTTAGAGTTCCACCAGATTGTCCAAGTGGAAAAACGATGAAATTGAGAGAATCGTTGGCCATCGATACCCAATTATGAGACTGGGATACCAGTACTTTTAAATTCTTTCACAGCATGACAGTCCTAGCAATCTGATGTTTTGATCCTCGGAACGCTGCGTGCACATGTACAATCAACCGAGAGGAACACATTAACAGTCTACTAGATATGTCAAGGCTATAAAAGAAATGTAATGAACTTAATGCTTCCCATAAAGCCCCATTAAATCCACTGCAAAAATTCCATTTGAAGGTCTCTTGACTATCTGCTGCAGTTTTTTTTTAACCTATATAGATTCCGGATACATGTGATGAAGAGCCTGCATGCGCGAAACGTCACCTGTGTGAGAGTTTGTTATTAAAATTTTTGCATTTTTGGAGCCTTGGTGTGCCAATTTTTTTCCTGTTTTTATTATTTACTTTGTTGAGCATACAACTTCAGCATTTTTGCCAGTGATGTGCATACTTTTGTCCCATTTTTGCTGTGATGGACTTCAAAAATGAAAATTGTCTTTTTTTTTTAACCTAAATCAAAGTCT
The DNA here is from genome assembly GCF_018812025.1 of Megalobrama amblycephala. Classification (NCBI taxonomy): domain Eukaryota; kingdom Metazoa; phylum Chordata; class Actinopteri; order Cypriniformes; family Xenocyprididae; genus Megalobrama; species Megalobrama amblycephala. Next base: position 14,556,944 of record NC_063048.1, on the reverse strand, counting down.
TATACTTTTGTATTTGTAATATATACATACACACACACACGCACATTTCTTTAATTATACGTTGCTCTCACACTATTTATATATACTATACTATATATATATATATATATATATATATATATATATATATACACTACTGCTCAAAGCTTGGGATCGGTAAGATTTTTAATGTTTTTAAAAGAAGTTTTGTCTGCTCACCAAGGCTTAATTTATTTAATTAAAAATACAGTAAAAACAGTAATATTGTGAAAAATTATTACAATTTAAAATAACTGTTTTCTATTTGAATATATTTTACAAAGTAATTTATTCCTGTGATGGCAAAGCTAAATTTTCAGCATCATTACTCCAGTCTTCAGTGTCACATGATCCTTCAGAAATCATTCTAATATGATGATTAGTTCCTCAAGAAATATTTGTTATTATTACCAATGTTGAAAACAGTTGTGTATTTTTTTTTTTTTTCAGGATTCCTTGATGAATAGAAAGCATTTATCTAAAATACAAAGCTTTTTGTAACATTTTACACTACCGTTCAAAAGTTTGGGGTCAGTAAGAATTTTTGTTTTTATTTTTTTTGAAAAGAAATTAAAGAAATTAATACTTTTATTCATACTTTTATTAATACTTTTTATTTCATTTTTATTCAAGGATGCAATAAATCAATCAAAAGTGACAGTAAAGACATTTATAATGTTACGAAAGATTCGATTTCAAATAAACGCTGTTCTTTTGAACTTTCTATTCATCAAAGAATCCTGAAAAAAAAAATATTGTACACATCTATTTTGTACAATTGTAAACAATAAATGTTTCTTGAGCAGCAATTATCGAAGGCGATTCATCTGCGATATGAACGCGATATTGCGTGGCTTATCAGTGAACTACGGCTCTGTCTATTAAATGCAGCTCCATTTGAAAGCAGGTGATGGCGATTTAGCGGTAATCAGGGAACCGGCTTTACTGACGAAATGCGCGTGACAATCTCATGCGATATATCGTGCAGCCCTACCAAGAATGCTTTTTCACAAGATGTAATATAAGTCTAAGGTGTCTCCTGAATGTGTCTGTGAAGTTTCAGCTCAAATCATAGATTTTTTTAAATTAATTTTTTTAACTGCCTATTTGGGGCATTATACCTATACCTGATTTTGGCAGCGCGCCGCCCCTTTAATTCGCCTGCTCCCTGCCACACGAGCTTTGACTATATTACAGTGCATTTACAAAGTTCACACAGCTAATATAACCCTCAAATGGATCTTTACAAGATGTTCGTCATGCATGCTGTATGCATGCTTCGAATTATGTGAGTAAAGTATTTATTTTGATGTTTATGTTTGATTCTGTATGAGTTTGAGGCTATATGCTCTGTGGCTAACGGCTAATGCTACACTGTTGGAGAGATTTATAAAGAATGAAGTTGTGTTTATGCATTATACAGACTGCAAGTGTTTAAAAATGAAAATAGCGACGGCTCTTGTCTCCGTGAATACAGTAAGAAACGATGGTAACTTTAACCACATTTAACAGTACATTAGCAACATGCTAACGAAACATTTAGAAAGACAATTTACAAATATCACTAAAAATATCATGATATCATGGATCATGTCAGTTATTATTGCTCCATCTGACATGCAGTTATTATTGCTCCATCTGCCATTTTTCGCTGTTGTTCTTGCTGGCTTACCTTGTCTGTGCACAGATCCAGACGTTAATACTGCCTTTCCTTGTCTAATGCCTTGAACATGGGCTGGCATATGCAAATATTGGGGTCATACATATTAATGATCCCGACTGTTACGTAACGGTGTTATGTTGAGATCCGCATGTTTTCCGGAAGTCTTTTAAACAAATGAGATTTACATAAGAAGGAGGAAGCAGTGGGGTTTGAAACTCAATGTATGTCTTTTCCATGTACTGAACACTTGTTATTTAACTATGCTGAGGTAAATTCAAATTTTGATTCTAGGGCACCTTTAAGTAAATGCACCCTTGGTGAGCAGACGAAACTTCTTTTAAAAACATAAAAAATCTTACTGATCCCAAACTTTTGAGTGGTAGTGTGTGTGTGTATATATATATATATATATATATATATATATATATATATATATATATATACATACACACACACACACACACACAGACAAATAAATAATACATACACATTTACAGTTTGGCGCACTTTCAGGCTAATTTTTAGACCGGTTGTGAACATCTGAAACTAGAAAATCTGCAATTTCTACATTATTTGATCTCATATTTCATGATTGTTTTTTGTTTAGCTATATTTTTGTACTATTGATTATTTTCCCATCAATTTTTGATTGTTTCCTTTGCTTCAGATAAACTCCATGTCCTCCAATACTCCATGATGTTTTTTTTTAATTCTAAAAAATACTTTTGACAAATGATATCTTTTGACTTTCTGACTGATGTAGTTCCTTCTGCTTAGCTGACATGTTCATACATTCCATCACTTTAATTCTTATCATAATTTGTAAGAACATACTTTTTTAGGGTGCCATTACTCATATGTCAAAACTAGTTGTTGAATACATTAAGATATGATCGTGTCCTGTTAAGGACCACTTCAAATTAGACATTTCTTTTGAATTGGATATTTCTTGATGGCCTAAATTTTAATGAACGGTACCCCTCTCATGTTTGGGGTTTGATATGAAATGGTGCATTGGCGTCCTTGATCTCCTGCAGTCATCCTCGAGGTGTTCTCTAATATGGCTGAGAGTGACATGCCTCGACAGTTAGCATTTGCACATCAATAAGGCAATGCAGAGCTTTGACCCAATTACAGGGCTGGAGATCAGTGAGGCTGGAGCTCCGGTGGGCTCGGCTGGGGAGCCTCGCACTCAGCTTGGCAGGGTCACGGGGAGCCGGGTCACTCCATCGGCTCTCGGCTCTCAGTCTCAGGGTCAGCTGGTGGTCAGGAGATGAGAGAAAGCGCTGCCTTTAGCCTTTGAGTGCTGTCATCTTTTTCTCTTATCTTCCTCTCTTCATCTGCCTCTTTCTCACAGACACACGCACACATCTCATCTGCAGCTGAATATTGGGTCTCTTGCCTTTTTACACACACACACACACACACACACACACACACACACCAGGGGTGTTTTCTCTGAAAAGGTAAAAGAGGCAGTGCTTTTTCCAAAAAATTGGGTGTTAATATTATATTACATACATATTATATTATTATGCTATTTTTTTTTATTTTTTTATTTTACTTTTAATAAATATATATGTTAAATATTATATAATATAATTAAAGTAGACCTATTATGCTTTTTTACATTTTAATTTTGTTAGTAGTGTGTTGGAAGGCACGGTTATGGTACGGGGTGTGACATTTCCAAAACATGCTCAAAGCAGTTGACCAATCACAACAGACTGGTCCAGCCGACCAATCGGAGCACACTGTGCTTTTCTTTCAGGAGACGCTTCATTCTAAACAAAGCGTTACTAACTGATTGGGAAGAGAGGTGGTGCAACAATGTAAAATATTACAAAATCACGACTTTGTAAAAGGTCATAATATAGCCTCTTTATTATTGTATTTTTTCGTTTGAATAAATTTAAGAAGTCCACAACATGCCACTGATGTGCGCACACGCACACACATTACACTTGTCACGCTGAGAAGTGACCTGTCAGTCAGCCCATTCCCACAATCCTTCACCTCAGAGAGGAGTGGAGGAAGACTTCTCTCGGTTCCATGCCTTGTTAGATCTATCATCCCTTTAATTAATAGTGTTTTTACGGCAGCGTCTGAACTGTGTCATTTCCATTATTGGAAAACCCAACGCGATTAATGAATAATTTTCATTTTTGATCCATTATATCATGCCAGTTGATCTCTTTTCCGCGCGGCTGAATGATAGCGTCGTTTTCTGCCCCTCGATCAAATTTAATTTGGCCCTCTATTATATTACAGTGTTGCGACTGAAGTGTCAATTTTTGTCAGGCAATTAGAAGCTATAACCTGTGAAGCTAAGTTTGATAGGCATTGTAATTGGATTGTTTCAGCAATAGCTTGAAACGCTTATAGCTCTTTTTTCCTCTTGTTTCCACCCTTTTTCACTCCTTCCTGGCTTCTCATAGCAACTCTATATGTGTAACTTCAGAACAAACAAAAGATGGTGGTCTAAAGGGGGAAGCTAAGAGTGCTTGCTTGGCAGAAACTCCCCCTCTTTGCCGCTTTTCCGATTTGCATGGATTTGCAGTATGTCTTTTTCTGCTTCTGTGGTAGATGTTTGTCTATTCATCTTGACCCTGCAAGAAAAGCATAGTGCTACATTTAAAGCTCTTGCTGGCAAAATTGTGGCCTTTGTGGGCCGTGACATGAATGTGGAGATTTCTGTAGGAAAGAAACAGTAGTTGGCTACACACAAAAAGTAGCTAACTACACTTAAGTTACTTTACAGGGCAAGATATAAATTATTATTGACCATATTTTTGCTAATCTTAATTAGTGTGACAGTAATTGAACATGTAAATTTAAACTAAATACAACAAAATAAAACACACCATTTTACATAACTGAGTCGAAAATATAGTAGTTGTCACCATTATGTTCAGGTTTAGTTCAGTTCATTGACTCTTGCTTGTTTACATTCATCACGTGTGTCTCTTTTGTGTTCCCGCCACTGATCAGTCACCATGGACATTACACTAATCATCACAGTTGTTTGAAGTTAAGTAATCATCACTGTGTATTTAAGTTCCTCCTTTTGTTTGTTCATTGTTGTTGTGTGTGTCCAGAACACACTGTCTCGGATGTTGGCTTGTTAATCTCATTCATAATAAATCTCATGTTAGTGAATCTTAGAATCTTCTGTCGAACTAAGTGTTATCGCTCGATTCTATCAGCTCTCCGTCTGTACCTGTGGATCCATCAGCCATGTCTCCCGCGGTTGTCCCGTAGTTGTCGTCAGCTACTACACCATCTTGGTTCCTCCCTCCCTTCACTCCACTGTAGGCTGTCGGCACTGGGGTGTTCTGGGTTTGCACCACCAGGCGTTTTACATCAGCGCCTCACGGACCTCGTCATCATCCTCCCATCACCATCCCGCCTCATCCTGCCATTATTCTTCGTCTTCTGCCTCTCACCATCCCTTCACCATCACCTCGTCCACCTCCAAAGGTGGGAGCACAGTCACCATTATGTTCAGGTTTAGTTCAGTTTATTGACATTCATCACGTGTGTCTCTTTGTCACTGTGTTCCCGTCACCATGGACATTACACTAATCATCACAGTTGTTTGAAGTTAAGTAATCATCACTGTGTATTTAAGTTCCTCCTTTTGTTTGTTCATTGTTGTTGTGTGTGTCCAGAACACACTGTCTCGGATGTTGGCTTGTTAATCTCATTCATAATAAATCTCATGTTAGTGAATCTTAGAATCTTCTGTCGAACTAAGTGTTACAGAACAACCAATCAAACATGGATTATGCAGCAAAATTTGCGGCCGTGGCTCAAAAGAGCCTTTTTTTTTTTTTTTGAACCTTTTCAGGTCAGTTTTTCTGTCTCGCCATCAACTCCCCTTATGACGACGAGACCCTGAAGTCACTGTCTGGAGAGCGTCATGTCCCGGTCCAGAACACAGCCAGACCAAGAGCCCGAATTACCTCCATCGGCCACGGAGTATTCATGTGTGCCCCCTGCAGACAGAGAGCTACCACCCGCCACGATGCATCATCTAGAGCCAGGGAAGAAGTAGATAAAGCTGATCCTCGCCCCGGAAGTGGAACTACATCGTAAGTCTGACCAGGTGAGTGAGCCCGTGACATCAGTGGACAAGGGAGAAGTGACTATGGAAAATGAGGGGTGCTTCTCAATATCCCTCCTCGTTTCCTCGCTCCTCCGTCCTCCATCCTATGACCCGGAAAACGATCGAGCTCGGTCATCTTGAAGGACATCACAATTCTTCCTGAGGAAGAATTGAGGCTTCCTGAGGAGTCATGAGCGAGGATACATAGGTGCATCCTTTGCGGAAGTCTTTCTTGTTGAGAAACCTGATGCACGTATACATTCTCCTCCCCCTTCATATCTGTCACAATAATTTAAATGTATGCTTTACTTTTACAGTTTAAATCAACTTTATATCTCATATATTTCAACGGGGCATCTTGCTTTATTAATATTTATAATTTTTTTAAATAACCAAACTTTTAACAACATGTGGGTAGATCCCTCGAGTGCAGCTGATGACGCTTTGAAGTGACGCTAAATGGAGCAAGGATATCATTTCACTTGATTCAATTCCTCCGTCCTCGCATCTTTTCCTTGCGTCCTTTCCTCGCATCCTGAAGGGGTGGAGCTAAGGAAGGAAAGGAAACGAGGATGCACAAATAAGAATTGAGAAGCACCCGAGGACTGGCTGATTGACTGAATGAGGAAGTACTGTCTCCAACCCTATCCCACCCGGTACCTCCATCATCTCTGTTTTTGGACAGCTCTAATGACTTCGATTTTCATTGATCTGCATGGACTGTGTTATAATTACTGTGATTCTGTCAACATTTCTGTTGCCGCCATCACTGCAAAGCTCAGCCAGTCCTCCAGCCCCACCGCTGGGGGATGTCTACAGCCCTGCGCCATCTCTGTGGAAACCCTGTTATGGCGTCGAGCCACAGGTCGTGTTACCATCAACAGCGTCAGTGCAAGAGGATCCTGCGGCTTCGCCTCCGGCCTTGGATCTCTTCGCTCCATCTCAGCCATTCGACCTGTCGGCTCTGTCTTGGCTCCTCCCATCTTTGACTCCACCGGAGGCCCTTGGTCGTGCGGCTACACCGGGTTCCCTCGTCCTTCTGGCTCCCCCTTGGTCAGTCGTCACACCACCTCCACCACAGACTTGCAGGCCGTCTGCTGCACTCCGTTCCTACATCCCTATGGCTGCAGCAGCTTAGTTTTTCCCTTCGGTGTTGCCTCTGTCCTCCATCACACCGGCTCCACCTCAGCCCTCAGGCATTCTGGCTCCGCGCTCGACGTTCGTCGCTGCGGCATCGCCTTGGTCTCCAGTGCTGGCGAAGTCGCTCGATTCTATCAGCTCTCCGTCTGTACCTGTGGATCCATCAGCCATGTCTCCCGCGGTTGTCCCGTAGTTGTCGTCAGCTACTACACCATCTTGGTTCCTCCCTCCCTTCACTCCACTGTAGGCTGTCGGCACTGGGGTGTTCTGGGTTTGCACCACCAGGCGTTTTACATCAGCGCCTCACGGACCTCGTCATCATCCTCCCATCACCATCCCGCCACATCCTGCCATTATTCTTCGTCTTCTGCCTCTCACCATCCCTTCACCATCACCTCGTCCACCTCCAAAGGTGGGAGCACAGTCACCATTATGTTCAGGTTTAGTTCAGTTTATTGACATTCATCACGTGTGTCTCTTTGTCACTGTGTTCCCGTCACTGATCAGTCACCATGGACACTACATTAATCATCACAGCTGTTTGTATTTAAGTAATCATCACTGTGTATTTAAGTTTCTAACTAAGCGTTACTATAGTATAGGGAGTCGAATCATTTTTGTGAATCTGAACTGCCTGGATGAACCGATTCCAGTGCTACACAGGAGAAAAAGTTATTTAGGATGAACCAATTTGCTAAAATAAATCAGACTTTTTCAGCATTACCATTCAGGATGAACAGATTCGCTAGAATGAATTGGACTTCCCAGTGCTACATAGGAGAGGGAATTATTTAAGACGAACCGACTCAATGAAGGTAACTTTCCAGCGCTATATATAGACCTTAATAAGCTGGGTGCACACTGTACGATTTATAACAGACCTTTATGACTTTTGCTTGTCAGACTGTACAAACATGATCCCCACTGTAAGCCATGTCACACTGTGGGATCTCAGTCATTAATGTCAGACTGTACGGCAGTCAAGACGCACCAAAAACGGACTCACGCAAGAAGTCTCGTCCATAGTTTTACATCATTAATCTGTTCGATGACACGTTCAGTGACGTGAGCTGCATTTACATGCAGGATGGAAATAGTGGCTAGCAAACAAAAACAATCTCTAGTGTTAATTTTGATCATGGCTTTACTTAAAAAAGAAAACTGGAAAAAACAAAGACGTGTGTGGAGCAAGCGGTTTGTTGTCTCACTAATTGCATCATCAGATTTTGCACTCCTATTAGTTTTTGATTTTACGGTTGTTGTAGAAGAAAGCCACACTACAGGACTGTCATCAAATCTTCAGACACTGCCTTCTTAAATCAGTTATTTCATTGCGATCAGTTAAAATCTGATCGCAGTGGTCATTAATCAGCTGTTGGCGAACATGCCAAACTAGCGATAAAAGACTTCAGATTTTGGCCTAGGATCAGAGGAATCTTTTAGGATTAACAAAACTTGTCTCAGACGTGGCCAAAATCGTACATTGTGAATCTGGCTTTAGTCAGGGTAGTGCCATATTTAATTTTCAGGGTAGTGCCATATTTAATTTTCAACAGGAATGAAAACGAGGCTGTAAGGGATGGAAAACAGTGTGTTCATTGGATTGTACAACATACCAATCGTTCACCTCACATCATCTTTCTGAGGGGAAAAAAAAAGACAAAAACTCCAAAAAAGTTTTAAAGTTTGTGAGTTGTAAAAATTGTGATCTAGGACCTTTGTGTGTGCCATTGTAAAGACTGTAACAGCCTTGTTTTCATCCACGTTAAATTCAATATGGCGTCTAACCTGACTAATGGTGAGGAAACCGTTTTGATGAACTGATTCGCTAGAATGAATCAGACTTTCCAGTGCTACGTCTATGAGAGAGACAAAGAGATGTTCGTTTGGTCAGTGCGTTCAATTTTTCAGTTGAAAACGCACTATATCATGACTTATTGGATAAATTAGCTCCGTAGTGAAATAACCTACACTATTTTGAAAATAACTACTAGCTGTCACGCTACTGAAAAATATCCTCCCTAACACCGCCAACATCTCAATTAATAAAATTCAATTTAGCGTATTTTAAAATGAAGTCAACTACTGTGGCTCTCTACAAACAATTTATTTCCACCATGCTTTTATTAGCCTATGTTTATAAGTTCATAATGTGGTCACACTTGTCAGATGTGCATTATTAGTGAGTTAGAGAGCTAAAATGAGGCGCAGAGTCATGTTAGATGAACCCAAGATATGCACAGTGTTTGCGATGAGAGCTGTTAAAAACCTTCACCTGTGTTGAGTGTTCTGCCCTTTATGGCAAAAAAGCAGGGCCTTTTTCAGTCAGAGAGTAAATTAGGCCTCTCGAAATGGCCTATATTCTTTCTCTGCATGACAAGAACTGTGACACAGGGTGTATTGGCCAAATTAATGAGCACTTCCTAGTAGGGTTCAGGAAACACATTAAAACACTCTTGAAATGAGCCATGTTCAGATTTTAGTCTGTTCTGTATCACATATGTGCTTACCAGAGAGACTTGAGACTCTGTCAAGTGTTTTTTTTTTTTTTGTGGACTTGGCTGTAACAGAGATACTCCCTGAGTAGGAGCATTCGAATCAGAATGACAAATGCTTTATGATTTGCCCTTTCAGCTGGAAATGCAGGTGTCTTTGTTAGAAATGCATTGCGGTCAGAAAAGCTGCTCCTACATGTAATTACCAAAAGATTTTTGGCATGCACACCAAATGATTTTTTTTCCCTGCTTTCCCCAGGAGTCCCAGTAAACACCTTCCCCTTCCTTCACAGTAGGAGAAGTAAAATTATACATTTGGTAGAATGAATCTGAGATGTGTTTTGTTTTCATAAGTTTTAGCTAAGTGATGTCACTTTGCGTAGTTTATTTCTGCCGACTTTGTTACTGTTAGTTAATCTATAGCTTTTTCTTTTCCCCAGCAGCACTGCAGGCTTTACTGTAGTTGATATGTCTCCATAGACAGTCATTATTATTCATGCTTTGGCTCATAGAGACATTTGCCTATCAGACAGGCCTGGATTAACATGTGGCTTTTTAGCACCTGGAGCAGCGATGCTCTTCAAGGAGGAGCAGGCATTTGAAGGTGCTCAAAGAGCATCAGGAGAGGGGGTGGAAGCCGGGATGATTGTTTGTGCTAGATCTCCCCAAACCCCCCCCCCCCCTGCTTTCGGAGCACCGGTCCCGTCGCTCCTGGCAACACCCCGGGTGACATGGGCACTGCCGATGCCTCCTGGGAGAGACTGTGTCACCTCTCAGTGAGGCATCAGGCTTTTGTTTCATGTTCAACCAGGGTTGGATAATAACGCAAGCATGTTGAAAATGAAAAGAAGAGAATTAAAACAAAATGTGGTGAAGCAGTTGTTCGCCAAAAAATAAATAAAAATAACAAGGTTAAAGGTCATTGTTAAATGTGTTTAAATACATATTGTAGAATATATGTTTTTCTTGTAAAATGTCTGCAAATATATTGGCTGTTTTATTCAGTTATTATCACGCTTCTTCACTTTACTCTGCAAAGAAGAAGAAAAAAAACATGCATTTATTTAGTTAATGTGATTTTATGTAAGTGTTGCTTTATTTGGCAAAAAAAAAAAAAAATGCGGTGAGGCAGTTGTTCACTAAAAATAATAAAGAGGTTAAAGGTCATTATCAAGTGCATTTAAATGCATTCTATAGGAAATCTTGCTTTTCTTGTATACTTTATGCAAATAAATTACATATTTTATTCAATTATTAGCATATTTCTTCACTCTAACCAATAATTTGCAAAGAAAAAAAAATGCATTCATTTATTTAATGTGATTTTATGTAAGTGATGCTTTATTTGGAAAAATGTGGTGAGTTGTTCACCAAAAAACAATAAAGAGATTAAATGTCATCATTATCAAGTGTGTTTAAATACATACTGTAGGAAATAATGTTTTCCTTGTATAATTTCTGCAAAGATATTGCCTATTTTATTCAATTATTATCATGTTTCTTAAGTTAAAGGTCCTTGTTTAAATACATACGGAAGGAAATCATGTATTTCTTGTAGAATGTTCTATAATCATGTTTCTTCACTTTAACCAGTAATATGCAAAAAACACATTAACTACTTAAAGTGATTTTATGTAAGTGATCCTTTAATTGGCAAACTGTATGTGATTATGTAGGCTACCACACACACACGCACACACGCACACACACACACACACTATATCTACCTGGTATCAGTCAGACAGGAAATGCCTGCCTTTCTGTGTGCACCTTTTTTGTGCCAGTGGAGGGCAGAATTACATTTCTGAAATTCAATCCAGCAAAGTTGATTAAAATGCAATGAGAACAGCTCTCCTGCTAATGTTGTTGATATCGAGTATAGTTCCTCCACTTTTCCTAAAGGATACACAGCCGTAACAGGCAATAATTCCAGTCGCTCCGATTAAAATACACACCAAGGGCATGCTGATGAGACTGAAGACTCAAACCGTAAAAGGAGTATTTGTCTCTTTAAGTACACATTTAACTGTACAAGTCAATGATAACTCACTTAACGCAACTTTGTGTCTTAATTATACGCGATAACGTGAGAGGGGAGATCCTGGTGCCGACATCTCTGACCCCAGAGCATCTCTTTCTCGTGCCGCTCGATGATTTGTTTTTATTTCAGCATTTATCATATACTGACAGATAAACTCCAGACCCAGATCAGTTTGAATCAAAGCGAATTGGAGACTTCTACAGAGCCGTAAATGTCTTTAATGATCCCCAGGCAGCGGAGCAGAGAGGCAGAGTCTGTTTGAGTGGCGTTAAAGGGAGAGATCTGGGCCTCCCCTCAGCGTCTAACCTACTGGCACTTAAGAGGCATGTTGCATTATGCCGCCCTGCATTTGCCACTTGGATCAACCAAATTATCTGACAGGAAAGAGGGAAGGTTCAAAATTGAAATTTCAGCTCCATTTATTTAAACACGGCAAACCACTTTGTGTATATTCAACTTGTGCCGGGACATCACTGTAACACTGGCCCGGCCGGGTGTTTGATGGGCGCCTTGAAAACAAATTGCGGCAGAGATCTGGTTATATGGTAATAAATAGAATATGCCAATCAAATTAGGGAGGTGTGTCAGTCTGGACTGTGTGGAGAGCCAGGTACCAGTGGTTCAAACTGAGCGTATCAATAGCTCATTTTAAAGGTCGCTGGCCTCATTTGTGTATATTTGGTACTGTATGAGTTTTGAATCTTAATGAGGACAGCATTTTTTTTTTCTTTTTTTTTCTCCAGGAGATTGTTCGGTAAACGTTATGAACACTGGGAAAACAAATTTAGGCAGGTTGCAATGACGGCCCTGGTAGTCAATAGACTGAAGGTTTTATCAGTCCATAAAATATTAGTCAAAACGCAAATATTTTTTTGTCAATAAACTTTAACCAGACATTTAAAAAGGTATACTTAGTTTAATTTTGGCTAAACTTGCAACTTTGTTTATTTTTAAATGTCCAAAAGGTCGATTTCATTTCGAATTGTGTTTAGTGATTTTTAAATGATATATATATATATATATGTATATATATATATATATGTATGTGTATGTATGTATATGTGTGTGTATACAACAAGGTTCATTAGTTAACATTAGTTAATGCACTGTGAACTAACATGAACAAACAATGAACAACTGTATTTTTATTAACTAACGTTAACACAGATTAGTAAATACAGTAACAAATGTATTGCTCATGGTTAGTTCATGTTAGTTAATACATTAACTAATGTTTAACTAATGAACCTTGTAAAGTAAGTGTTACCATATATATCACAAATCATTGTGGTAACAGGGTTGTAAAAAAATCTTTTAACCAGCCATTTGTTGTAAAATTAAGGCTTAAGTAGTCCCAGACTAAAATGCATGCTTAACGCTGTTTTAACTGAAAGTAACTTGCACTGACATATCTTAAAATATGTCAATGCCATTGTTTTGTCTCCAGATGCACATCAGTAATGTATTTTTTCTAAGGCACATTTTATAAAAGCTACTTAAATGCCCTAATTGAACTAAGGCTTAATCCTGGCTTAATCTAAGCCCTGTCTGTGCAACCGGGCCTTTAAGTTTTAATCACTATTTTGCACCGTATTTGTGGGAAGTGCCATGTGTTTTGTGATCAGTCTACAACTTTTAACTTAAAAAATAAAATAAAAAGACTTGCACATTATTATCAAAGAATGAGCCATATAACCTTTATTTTAAATCTCTGCTATTATAAATCTTCAATTAATAAAAAGTGAAATAGTAGCATATTGACGCTTGAGAAAATATTCAATTAGCCCCTCTGTATTATATATTCTCGCATACGATTGCGCTGAGGCTTGTTAAACTGAGATTAATTTAAAATTCACACTTACAGTGTGATCACAGATCAGAGTCTTGTTTTAATTTTCTTACTCTTGGTTACTTCACTGGAGACTTAACAGAGGAGCTCAAATTTTCTCAGCATTCTAAATAGACTCATGCCGACTGACTGAACAGCATTTCCTCTCACCAACCCCTTAAAACAGAGTAAAAAAAAAAAAAAAAAAGTGCAGTCTGCACAGACCTCCATCATATCATATTATCAGACTGCACAAAAGTTTACAGTTCACGGTAGGGTGATGCATTTAATAGACTCGCTTTTTTCTGTGGCCATATGAGTTTTAGTTGTTTGTTTTTTTTTATCATTATTTTGTATGGACAATCTGTATCTCATATCTTTTTGTCTCCCCTTGTTTATCCTTGTTCATACATGATCGCTGCTCTTTTGCTTGCACAAAAATATTTCAGAGACAGAGCAATCAGTCTTACTTTGGCAGACGTTTTTGAATGGAACTGCATTGATGCTGTTGGTAAATTTGATCTTTGAATTGCTCCTTCACAGAAGCAACCAAACATGGCACACTTTTATGACATCAGCAGAAGTATGTTAATCTTTCTTTGTGAATTATAACAAGTCGTTTCTTCATTCTGCACAAGAAGGTGTCTGGCGCGTCAGAGTGATGCATGGTTTACTCATGTAAATGTGATCTTACTCGCTGTGGCACGATGACTGATCTCCAGTGCATTCCAGAAAAACAACGGCAGCTCGTTAGAAATGCGTTAAGCACACAGATGTAGCCTTTTGCCAAAAGAGACGGAGGACCTGAGCAGAGCGGGAAAGATGAAATTCAAATAAAATGTATAGATGAGATGTTTTTGAGCGCAAAGGATCTGGCCAAGAGTATGAATTTCCATGTGTGCTCAGTGTCATTTTATCCCCAAAACAAAAATTCTGTCGTCATATTCATACACCATCATTCACCATTGATGCAAACCAGCTTTTTTTCATCTGTGGAAAACCTAAGGAGTTATGCAAAATGTCAAATGAAAGTGAAAATGACATAAAGCACAATAAAAGTGGTGTGTTTAACTTGTAAAGTTCTCTGATGTCATGAATAAAACCTAAATGTAGGACATTATTCACAATTTTGACATAGTATATTTGAATATGCTAAAACTATTAAGATTTTTTTTGTGTTTTCTGGAGCTCGAAAGCTCTAGTTCCCATTCGCTTTCATTGTATAAGTGCAGCTTGGATGTTCTGCTAAACATCTTCTTGTGTTTTCCATAAAAGACATGATGGGGAGTAAATGATATATTTCTTTAAATCCTACTGTATTATATTTGATAAGTAAATTTCTAATGCCTCTAAATTATCAACATAATCAAAAATTTGCTGAAAAGCAGAATCTTATACATTTTGTCTTGATACAGTAGTTCATTCTTCATACCTTTTTTTTTTATACCTAAGTAAAAGGCCTTTTAGTATCATTCTAAAAAAATGTCCTCCTTCAGGTTATCTTTTTGCCCCCCCAAAAAACTGAGCTTTTGTCATAAAATTAAGCCTTTAAATATCATCTTACTAGGATATATTATTGGAAGATATAGAGTGACAGCTGATATTTATACGCATTTTATGTAAGTAGTTGGCTATACTTTTATAAAGATCTGATTTATATTACAAGCTTTCAGAATTTCAGCTTACTTTTGGCCATATAAATATCAGCCACTGCACCAAATTGCATATTTTTGCTCAGTTTGTGCCTCTAAAAATAGATTGTTTCATATGTTAAGCTAAAGAACTAATATATATATGTAGTAGTATCATAGTCGCCATTCAAATCTTTCCATAATCAAAGTTTCAGCAATGACTTTTACCTTTAAAGTTCACACAGAAGTCAGTGATAATTGTCAGGGTTGTAGCTGGAGCAAGAAACTCAGATGTATAAAGCAAAGTTTTCCACTCCACTCCAAGCAGCATATATTCTTTGGGGAAGTGCACTTTCCTAAGCGACACCTTGCGATATCATAAATGGCTTTGGCACTTTAGAGCGCTTGATATACAGTGGCATCCTGCAATCTATGGCATGTTTTAGTGGAGATGGGAAAGGGATGGAAGTGGGGGTGAGGTTGGTCCCAAGAGAGGCACCACTTCCCCTTGTTTATGGGGCATCCTAATTGGGACACTGTTGTCAGACAGTCTGATGTGACTTCTAAGGCGCTGTTTCCCTGAGAAGTGTGCGTTTGTGTGTTTGCTTATGTGCACACACGGTGTTCAAACTCTGCTGCCTGCCCTGTGGCTTCCTCTGCTGTTTCCTGCCTGAGCGGCCCAGGCTGCCTGGGCTGGCTCCCCCTCTGAACGCATCTCCGACGCCGCATGAACGTGGAGGTGCGCCCACCTGTGCTCAGCCCGGCATAAACCCGCAGGTTCGGAGCGCTGGATGGCAGGAACTTCCCGCTGCCACCCCCCTCTTCTTACTCTGCTGCTTCCAGCTGAGGAAGAGTGGGTGAGAACGCCACCAAACTTTACCTGCTACACCACATTCGTATTTATAGCTTGTTTTTTGTGTGTGTGTGTGTGTGTTCTTTGCACTACCTGCTTACCGACTGACAGTGATTTTTATCTTGTTCTTGTGCCTGGAAGTGACACAGATACTGTACACACAACATCCCAGCAACATGCAGAGAGGCAAAAGTACATAAACTTTCATAAATAGGTCATCTGTGCTTTTTTATGATTTGGATTTTTTTTTTAATGTAGGAGTTAATATTAATATTTCATAATAGTAATTTGAAACCCTTTAAAAGTTCTTACTAAAAAAGGTTTTTTATGAGTAACTTGATTTTATTATTGGAAATATTGTTTTTAGTTGCAATTAGGACTGTTATTTTTAATGTGTTAGAGAAATAAAATGTTTTATCATTATTAAACTAACACTTTTCAAATTTCAACAAGGATAGGAGCTCACACACATAATAGTAAAACAAAAAAATTTATTTATAGGCCAAATACAAGGACAAAACATTTTTGATTTACATTTTCATCAGTGTCGTAACAGACAGTAGCACACACAAATTTGTTTTTGAGCTTATGCACTAAAGTAATTTATCTATTAAGTATTTGGTGTGGACATTTTACAGCCTTTTGGGCTGTTTTTGCTGTATAACACTTTTCATACATAAAATGCAGTTTAAATGATTCATGGGTGAAAAGAAAAAGAAAATCACAGTAAATAAAGTTGTGACTAATAAAAAAAAAAAAATTTGATGTGGAAAAAAAAATGCCTGCTGACCTGTGCATAAATTATTTGATGCATTTTCCTGCCATCGAAGCAATTCAAGCTAAATTTGCCACCTTTATGTTTTTTGCAAGTTCTGGCAACTACAGCCAATGCACCTCACTAAACCGCACTTACCAAAAGCTTGCACGAAATGAGTAGAGTCGTTCAAACAGGATATGTATTTACATTCAATTACAGATAGATGGCGCTCAACAAAATGGAACAGAATGCAGGGTTCTCGGGATGTTTTTCAAAGTGGACAACCAAGCCTTAAAACACTGTGCTAATGGCGTAAGATGCTGAAAAAACAGCAAGACTCAACACAGTGACCCAAGATATCAACGATACAAAAATTTTGCAGAAAGAATACAAGTCAGTCAGTCTATGCAATATAAATACATTTAATAATAATAATAAAAAAAAACCCTTCTAAAGCCACTTTTTATAATGTCTGCTCAGTGATTTATTTGTCTGGCACAATAATTTATCTTTAAATGATCTTCATTTGGGGGCTTTTGCCTCCAAATATTGATACATGCAGTTAATTGTGATTAATTGCATTAATTAATTGTCATATCATGTAATTAATTACATTAAAAGTTTTAATCAACTGACAGCCCCAGTTGTAAGTGAACATGTTTAGTTTTGAAGATAACTTTGAGAAGTAGGCGCAAATCAGAAAGACAAAACAAAAACAAAAACAAAGGCAGAAATAAACTACATTTGGCAGTTGGAAATCAAACAGCTGTGAGAATAGACTGTGTGTGAGAGAAAAATAGGGGTCCACTCTGGGGGTGAAAATGCACCAGTTAACATCCTGTAAACAAGGCCAACAAAGGCGAGATTTGAATAATAGTGCAGAACAGTACATGGAGGTTACCAATTATTTTTGCATAAGCAGTTTGAGATATCTCTCTCTCCCTCCCTCTCTCCCTCTGTGTTTAGCATTAAACATCTCTTTCTCCATTCTCTGCTCCTCAAACAGAAATCTTTGAGCACGGCGTAAAGCTTTGTTTTCTGCGATTTGATGGCATTGCAATCCCAGTTGCTTTAAATAATTCATCACGTGTGGATTTGCTTTAAAATAAATTAGATTTTCTTTGAAAACTGACTCTAAAATACTTCTCATCTAAATAAAGTGCTATGATAATTGTGACTTTGAAAGTTTTCTCTTTTGCAAAGATCATTTGAATGTAAATATAAATGTATCAATAGTAAGTTCACCACTGTAACCGCTGTATTATTTTTTTTTTTTACATTATAATCACTTTGTTAATGTACATATGGAAAAAAAAGAGAAGAAATAGCACATTCACAATTTAAAATTTCACACATTTTATTAAAAAGAAAAGCATTTAATTTGAGCAATTTCATAATAAATAATTAAAGCAAGTATTGGTCTTAATGACTGATTTTAACAACAATTTCTCTATATTAAGATCATATCACTTGACTTATGGATTTAAGACATTTTTTTTTTTTTTCAGTTTATAAAAACCAGCACACTTAGAACACAGTTAATTGAACTGACCGAGCAAAACAGCAACCATAATCTATAGCATGCATATATTTATAGCTCATGTATTCTCCACTCATTTAACTAATTTCTACAGTATACAAGGAAGAGGTTAAGAGGAAAACAAATTGATCATGTTCTTTGACAATAAATAGTTACTTCAAAAATTGGTTTAAAAAAAAAAAAAAAAACTTCATTTAGATTTCTCATGGTTTCCACTATTATGCTGCAAAATTGCCATGAAAATCTGTTAACTGAAATCATGCTGGGTCAAGTCAGTTCACATAAAATTCTTGTATATCAGAAGTACTTAACAGGAAGTGCTCTCTGATTCCGAGAACCGTGTTCCTACGTTTATACGCCGCCTCTCCGTACTGCACACATCACATCAAAACTCGTCTTAAGTTGTACACCTTCTGTCTCTGGAGTCATAGTTCACTACTAAAACTCTCCACTCCATTTTGGCGACTCTATTAAGCTAAATTTTGCAAGATGTGTATCCTTTATTCATAGTGGTCTCAGAAACCACAAGGGTTTCACACTCATGCATAGTTAACTGTTAATGCAAAATGCTTGTATCAAGCAGCACCGATCATTCTCACACGAAAACCCCAAAGAATCATGCGATCAAACCCCAGGCTACCGTGTGTCAAAAACCTTCTATTTAAGCACCTGAACCAAAATAAACCAGCAGTTTACTTCTCTCTCACACAGGTCGGACGGGGGAAAATGAAGTCTCACTTCTATAGAAAAAAAGCACCAGGAATGCTTTTTTTTCTCTCTCTCTCTCTCCTCGGTTCATATAATGACCAACAGCTGTTACACCTGCCACAGTGAAAAAAAAATAATTAATATACATCATAAACATTGATTTGGTTTATAAGCATAATTTTAATGAACATCTCAAAGGGAAAGAAAAAAAGATTTTTAAAGCCAAATTTATAATTTTCGCACTGTAATACTAAACTAAAAATGAAAGTGTTTCATTATAATTGTTATAATTTTTGGTTGGTGTTTTATTATAAAACCCACTGTATATTAGGTGGCCTTTACTGTGTACATACATTAAATTTATCATTTGATACAATGCACTTATTGTGTATATACATGCTTTTACATTGTACATATATTTAAAAAAAATACCTGCATAATTACATTTATTATTACAATGTTTACCCATCCCTTACACCTTAACCCACCCTTAAACCTACCCATACCACCAAACCTGTCCCTAACCTTACCCGTAGGTTACCCTTACCCGCAGCAAAAGTGTTTTGCAATACAATATGAACACAAAGAAGTACATTGTCCATCTTTTTTGATGTAAGTACATAGTAGTTAAGGCCACCTAATATAAAGTGGGACCAAAGAATAATAAAAAAAAAAAAAATGTTCAAGAAATATATTAATTATACTTAGGCAAGCCAGATTCCTAATACAACCGTTTCTTCAATTTTGATACTGATCACGGATCATTCGCTGAACACCCATGGCGAATAAAAAAATAAATTAGGCCTACTTATTTTCTAAACAATATGCTCACTGCAACATGTTTCCAAGTAAAGGCTACCAAGAAGTGAACTAAAGTGTGAAGAGCATTATTTTGAAAGAGTAATAAGAGAGAAGTGTTTTGTGCTTCGCTTTATTTTTATCTTGCTCGGGAGCTGCGAGAGGAAATGACAGATTGAAGGATTCGGTGGGCGTCTGGTTTTCGCTCGAGTGTCCTGTGTGTAGTTAACACATGCCCACCGTCGCTCCTCACAGAACACCAAATGCCAAACGATTCACTGCTCAAAATGTCCAATAACAACCTGCAAGAAATGTGTCCAAATACGCTCATTTTTATTTCCTAATTATACACTACTTTTATGTTCTCATTTTACTTGCTTCACTTAACTTTCTGCAAGACCATTAAAAATATAATACACACATATATATATATATATATATATATATATATATATATATATATATATATATATATATATATATATATATATATATATATATATATATATATATATATATATATATATATATATATATATATATATATATCCACACATTTTGCACTTTTTCAGTTTCACTTTTCAAAAATGGCCAGGTCACATCATCAAGTACTAGTAAACAAACAAACGCCAATCTGTTCCGCAACAACCCCCAAATACCACCCTGGGGGAGGAACTTAGAGAGATGATGGGGAAAATCCTCAAGTAACAATGGACAATTAAAATCTTATTCCTGAGTTGAGAAATTCAATTTAATGAATGTAGATCGCTGCAACAACAGATGGTCTTCTTATACATAATACAAAGATAGATTCCTTGTTTGAAGACCGCCTGATCAAATGCCAGTGGTTATCAATTAGGAGCAGAGTGATGGTTAGTGAGCGGGAACATAAAACACTGTGTCTCCCCCTCCACACACACCCTCTCTACCTTTACAAACACACACACACATTCACAAACACTGCCTTCAAATCATATAGTTTATACTACTATCTTGCCTGTGGGAATAAATGTAAAATCGTCTTTCACGCCATAGCTTTATATGCAACGCAAGGTTTTACTATACAAATTTACTTGTGTGTGTGAGTCTGATCTCCGCTTCACCTGGCCCACAAAGTCACAGAGAAGAGAAATTAAACGCACTGCATGCTTTTTGTATGAAAATTCAAACACCTTCAATATATATATTTAAAGCTTATACAAAATAAACATGATTTTCTGATCTAAATTCCATCAGGTGTGCTGAACTAAAAACTAGATGGCTTACTAATTTTATCCATTATATCTAAAGGTAAATTGTTTATCAAAAAAAAAAAAAAGAAAAAGAATTCATTGAGTGATTGAATATGTAAATGAACAAATGAGAGAATGAATGCAGAAGGAAATGACCACAGTAATCTTCATATTTGCAATATGAATCTCAGGCTCCATAAATAGTAATGGAGTGTGGTAATATATACTGCAGCCCAACTGGAGAGAGCAATTAAGAGGCTGCTCAGATTTAGTGGAAATGAAGCTACTTGCAAAAGCCAGGGAGGTAATTGTGAGACAGCCTTGATTGTTTTGTAAGAAGATGCTTTCCCTTTAACTTTTTAAACACTCCGGACATCTAGAGAGACTCTGTTTTAATGGAAATAAGTGAGTCTGGAAAAAAAAAGGTCTAAGTTTTTCTCATTTATTTACTTCCCTAAATGCATTCTTAATCATATAAAAATTAAGGAAATAAGAATAATTAAAAAATGGAAAATTTTAGCACTTTCGGGAACGGCGAGGTCCTCGCGTCATTCTGCTTCAAAGAAAAAAGATAAATGATGATGCCATTAAAAAGTGAACTAATTAAGGAAGGCTTCTTTTAAGAACTCATTAACTGCAACCTCATTTACATAATGATGCATATTAATTAAGTTTTAATGAATCTGAATTTCCACCAAGCCGCTTTTCTTTGGCTGTGGAACAAATTGAACAAATTATTTAAAAGTGTTCTTGAGTCTACTTTTCACACCAAAGGGGAGAGAATGCAATCATTTGTAGAAAATCATATTTTTTTAGGCAGGCCCATCTGTTATTTTATTTTTTTATTTTTTTTTATGTAATCATTTACCCTTTTTTTTCTAAACCTGGGAGATTTGTTGCATTTCCACACAAGAGTAAAAACACTGGAAAATAAATCTTAAGAAATTCAAGACTTGTAAAATAAATAAATAAATAATGATCATTTATAGCATACTGTATGTCCACACAGTCAACAAGTAATGCCAGAGAGTGCCTTTATTTTTCTCCTACACAGAAGGTCACTTTACAAGACTTGTGCATATTATAAATGTAATTTTACTAAAAGTATCCAATAAAAAATATAATATCAAAAAGTTGAAGACATCATAATCGGTTACCTTAAAGACCTCTACAGGACTTTTGTTGCTATCTGTTGCTGCTGTGGTGAAACTGGAACAAGAGAATGCATGTTTAACAGCACCAGCTGCCGCAATTTCAGGTGTTATTGTGGTGTGTGTGAGTGACTTAACACATATGCTGCACAAACATCAGTATCATCTCCTTCCTTTCTGCATGCAAAGCTCTCTCTCTTCCTCTCTTCCTCTCTCTCTTTAACACTTAACGCTGCAACACTACTAACATAAATCTGGAATAAGCACAGCCCGTGGGACTGACGGTGCACAAAGTTTGGCGTTTTAGCCTTTTTTTTTTTTTATTCTGGGGGAGGGAGTGGAGGTGAGAAAGGAAGAAAGAAAGAGAGAGAGAAAGAAAAAGCTGATGAAAGCCATTGCATGATGCTTAATGCAAAACTCACTTGCGCCAAATGGAGCGACGGTGCCTCTCTCTCCCCTCCGTCTCCCAGATGCTGAGCTCCGGATGTGTCTCTGAGGTTAACCTGACACAAGCGACAGCTCCCCTCCCCGTCTGCCCGCCTTGCGCAGCCCCCTCTCGCTCCTTCATCCGTTTCTGGTGCTTTAAAGGAATCACCTTTCTGTGGCGGTAGGATGCCGGGGGTTCTTCTGACAGTGAGCACCTTCCTCAGGGGAGGTCAGGAGTCAGGGATTCAGATGAGGCAAGCTGGCGATGCAGTGTAACTGAAAATGGAAAGCAGATGTTAGTTAATTAGGGAAAATGTGACTGACAAGACTTGAGCGGCAAGGTACACGAGCTAGCCGGCACCGAGCAGCTGTTGTTGCCGACTTCATTGTCAGTCTCGTACACAAGTCACAACATCCCCACGGCGAAACGCGGCCGCGTACGCAGACAATTATCAAAATAGAATTAAGCTTGATTTAATCATACCCATCTCTCCTTTGAGTTTTCGGCCATCGTCGGCCAGCCGCGCGGTTTTCTCGCCTCCCTGTTTTCTTCCAGTTCATTTTCTGCATTTATTCCGTCGATGCGGAGCACCCAGGGCTGTGACTCCGCCGAGACTTGTGCTGAGAGGGTGGAGAGACAATAGACGGGGGGAAAAATTGCAGACAAAATAAAACATTCTTAATGAGCCGCACGCAGTAATCTTTCACTTCTCTCTTCTGCAGTAGGAGGACTTAGCGGCGGCGCTGAGATTTTTGGTGAAGCGCTTCAGCAAAGTGAGAACGAAGAGGTGTAGAGGTGCAGAGCTCATCGCTTCGATTGTCATGGATCCTTGGGTGGAAAAACAGATTAATATGCATTAAATGTGACACTGAGGAAATCACATACTGATAGATCAGACTCCCTTTACCCCTGACCTTCTGTGCGTTTGTACACGTACAGTGGCCCCAAGATGTATTTTGGGAGCGTTCACCCGAAAATGAAAGTTCTGTCATCATTTACTCGTCCTCATGACTTCCTTTCTTCTGTAGAACACAAAAGGACATAAAAAAATGTCAGTGTTTATACAATGAAAGTCAATGGGGTCTAGTGTTGCTTTAGACTCCAAAGTCTTTCATTGTATGGACCAAAACAGTGTCTTCAAAATAGCTTTTTTGGTCTTCCGCAGCATAAAACAAAGTCATGAGAACTGTGAAAATCCTGACAAAAAGGTGTAGACATTTACATGTTGTCATCTCCATAGCTGAACATGACTATATAATAAACTTCACCTGTGGTTATTACACAAGAACACATTGACTTATACTATAAAATATATATAATATCCACTAT
Organism: Megalobrama amblycephala; assembly: GCF_018812025.1. NCBI lineage: Eukaryota > Metazoa > Chordata > Actinopteri > Cypriniformes > Xenocyprididae > Megalobrama > Megalobrama amblycephala. Next base: position 14,533,225 of record NC_063048.1, on the reverse strand, counting down.
AAAATCACATTGAGACCTGAAAGTGAATAAAGGTGAAGTTAGCTCTGAGAAGATAAGCCACACATATTTTGTTATCAAATGCAATGACATTCATACAGTGTGACTAAAGTGTCCAAATATTCGTGTGAGGCCACTGTACATTGTACAATTACAATTTCCCAGAAATTTATACCGTAGCTCCCCAAAGTCTGAAGAGGATGTATAGGTTTAGACATCCATGAAAAATTCATAGAACTGGTGTGTTTGGATATGGTTACACTATTGTGTTAAGGGGTGTATCATTTACAGGTTTGATTATTACTGTTTTGATATTCTTCTATTGATGTTTTTTATTTTTTTTATTTTTTTATTTCCTTTCTATGCACTCTTAGTTTACCAAGTATGCTAAACACATTCTGTTTAAAGCACCAATCGATATATGCAGGATTTCACCCCTAGACCTTATCATTGGGGTGTTATTTAGTCTATGCAGTCTTTAAACTAAGTATTTCTAAACACTTTCTTTAATTACAAAGTAATCTTTGCTTGTCCATTTTCCATTAACTCATTTATTCACTCTCATGTTGTTCCAAACCTGTATCACTTTTTTCTTTTGTGGAACACAAAATATTTTCAAAGTCATTGGGGAATTTTCAAATGACATTGGACCTCAGTGACTTCTATTGCATGGACAGATCATCTTTTGCATTCCACAGATGAAAGAAAGTCATGTTTCAAACGAATGACCGAATTTCAGTTTAGGGTGAACTATCTCTTTAATGCACCACAAACACTTATTATTTCCATCTCTAATTTTGACAGCACTGTTAGTGCAAGAATACACTGCAGAGAGCCAAGCACTGCTCTAAACCGTCGTCTCGGTGCCTAAATCTGGGCATGTTACGTGAATCTCTGGTCAGCAATATTAGTCTGTGAAATTGATGAATTGCTAGACATTAGCCCCATTCAAACAACAGATGTTAATTCACTTCAGATGTGAATTATCTGATCATTTGTGTCAGGAAGCATAATATGAATGACACAGATTATAAAATTCGGCTCTTCCCCTGGTAGACACAACGTCCTTTGTCTCCTCAGGTAGAGGGCTCTGGAGTTAAGGAGGCAAACTCCAGAATGTTCCATTAGCCAGCCGTGTCTCTAAACATCTCATTAGGACCTCGACATGGCCCGCCTTGGGCTCTGCTGTGGAGACCGATTGCTTTGCTCTTTGATGAGAAAATATTAGTTATCCTGGCTCTGGATCCGTACACATATGTCCTGTTGTTTGGTGTCATTAACCAAGGACACCGAAACAATCATGAAGGCCTCAGTTCTTAAGTTTGCATACAAATGTCTGAATGATAGCATTTACTGTATAACTATCATAACTGCTGTATTTCTAAATCTAACGTGTGGTATGAAAGTCTGAGAACACATTAAAAAGCTGGATTTCAAATGTAAAACTGTAAATGAAGAAACATTATGATAAAAATGAAGAAATTTCTTGGCCACTAATCCAAAAACATTTGTACACGCACTCAGATGTTCTTGCTTCAGCTCAAGATGCTCTTTGGATAATCTTAAAGTCGCCATGAAACAGAAGTTGAGATAGTCTTTCCTATTGTTAGGTATATTCAAGTGAAACCGCTTCTTGATCAAGAAAAAATGCAGGACAGGGCTTAATTTTGTCCATCGGGAATTGATTGGATCGTTGTCATTTGGTATTGCTGCGATTTCATGTGAGTAACAGGTTGTCCCACTCTCGTGCCAGAAAACACATCTTCAGAAAAAAGTGTGGTGGACTGAGTGTGAAAATCCAATCAGGTATGTAAACTGCTATTGGTTAGTTAGTAGAGGAACTCGCGTCTCGTTTGGACTCTTGTTGTCAACTGCGTTTGAAAGCAGCTGTCTATCATCGGATCTGTCTACTGTGGATATATTAGGGATCCACTGATAGACGCCTGCTTTCAAAGGCTCGTGTGTTTCTGTGTAAGCGCTCGGTGAAGAGCATCAAATATGCCTATTTACAAATTGTTTTTGGAATGTTGATTATTGTAGCCAATCACATGCATATCTGTTGAGCTCATGAACACAGAGGCCAATCAGAGGTGTTTAAGAATCCTTTCAACAGCGCTCAAAATGCTAGGGGGAAATGCTGGTATCGTCACATTTTTAAAATTTCAGTACCAAAGTCGGAACTTTTGACAAACACTAGTATCTAGACACTCAGCATTTTAAAACTGCCATATAGATATTTTTAATATTATCTCATAATTTGGCAGCAGGTATATTAGGCTGCCATCATTTTAAGATCTGATGCATGGATCCATTATACTGTTACACATGCGTTTTCTTTCTCAGCTGTTGACGTTCACTTAAAACATAACTGTGTTTACGGGAATACTCGCCGATACTGGCATTTTATTTTGTGTGTATTTGACTGTTTAAGCACAATAAGCAGCGAAAAAACTTAGCGCATACACTAAAATTTGTGGGAATGAGTAAAATTATCCGCAATACACGCAATCCTTCCCCGGGACAGCACGCCAGATGCGCATACTCTTTTACTCTATATAATCATTTGTAAAGTGTGACTGCCCAGAGGCCATCTGACTGACATGTAATGCAACCAATTAAGTTTGTTTTGTTCCGCGTCATGTTTAGGGGTGCGAAAATGTAATGTCGATGTTCCTATGATAATAGACCGGTTTGTAAAACTCTTGGATGTATTTTAAAGAGTCTATGCCGCAAACTTTATATACTTAACATACTTTTGAAATCCAGTGTAAACATTCATTGTCACAGTTGCGAACACGACGGCTTTCTTTGGAGTCATGGCATCTTTGTTTCCAGGAGGACCTTTAAAGAACGCAACACAGGTCCCCTTGGAAATCCTTTAGAATTTCGACCAACCTCGTTCTTCGAAACACCAGTGCCGCATCTGAAATCAAATACTTCCCTACTATATAGTATACAAAAAACAGTACACCAACAGAATAGTATGTCTGAATACATAGTATGCGAAAAACGGTAAGCAAAAAGTCCCCGGATGACCTACTACTTTCAGCAAGATTCTGAAGTGCGCATTCGATGGACACTACTATCCCATGAGACCACGGAAGGGGATTTATGAATGGAGCTGAAGCGACACAACTGATGCTGGTAGGTCACATGATAATGACAACATGGCAGATGTAGTAACGGATAACATTCATACTACACACATTCATAATATTATAGAACTTACTTTTTTTAACTGTCGCGAAGTAAGTTCAAATTCAAATGTAGTACCTACTCAAACAGTACGTGATTTCGGATGCACCGCAGAAGTGTTTCCCATTTTGTGTGCTATATGCTTCAGATATTCAGCCAATATACCTGCTGCCATATATATATATATATATATATATATTAATATATATATAAAATATTAAAAATATCTATATGGCAGTTTTAAAATGCTGAGTGTCTAGATACTAGCGTTGTCAAAAGTTCCCACTTTGGTACTGAAATTTTAAAAATGTGACGATACCAGCATTTCCCCCTAGCATTTTGAGCGCTGTTGAATGGATTCTTAAACACCTCTGATTGGCCTCTGTGTTCATGAGCTCAACAGATATGCATGTGATTGGCTATTTTGTGTGCTATATGCTTCAGATATTCAGCCAATGGTCCGTGGCCATGACGTCTGAGGCTGAGACTAATCCCAAACTGACTGTGTGAATGTAGCAGTTCTGTGTGAATGTGCAATTCATGGTACTTATATATTCATGGTAGGCTATATAAAAATTGCTATATATATATATATATATATATATATATATATATATATATATATATATATATACAGTAGTCAACATTTGAAGTGGATCAAAAACTTTCATCAAAGTTGTCCTAAAACCTTCTTCTTAGGACAACTTAGTTCTTAGGACAACTTTGATGAACTTTTTTGATCCACTTCAAATGTTGACTACTACATATATATATATATATATATATATATATATATATATATATATATATATATATATATATATATATATATATATATATTTTTTATTTTTTCCTTTTCTTTTTTTAGTAAGCCGAAATTTAAAGTAAGCCACTCCCACCTAGTGGTCTCAGTCTTTTGGACCCCCACTGCAGTCAGTTCTTTGCCCCAGATTCAATATAAGATAGAAGGAATTGCTGTGTTCCATGAACTAAGAGCACCATGCTGGTAAGAATGTGTTGCTAATCACCTCCGGTCTTTGTTATTTCTGCGGTTGAATCCTTTTCAGCTCAGCTGATTTGATCAAGGCACCACCGTTTCCAGACTTTGAGCAGTTTCTCTTTCCCTCCCTCTAGAGAAAAAGCATTTACTGAGAATCCAAAAGAAAAATATGGTGTTAGAACCTCCCCTTCCTTCAACACAGTCTCGTGGGAGCCAAGGAAAGGTATCAAAACAAAGAAAATCAAAAATTTCAGACTAGATAATAACTTGGATTACAAAGAGGTGCGCAGCCCGAAGAACTAGTAATTGGGTCAAGAGTACTTCATGTGCCAAGAATGAAAATAATAAGATGAGATAAAAAACAGATAAGATTAGAAATACATGAAACCTTGCGCTTGTTAACTTTGCTGAAGATTGGCATGCTTCTGAGAACCCGTTCTTCTGCAGTTTTATTTTTAAACTCATTTTCACAATGTGATATGTCTAATTGCACAATATGCTCATAAATGTAAGCATTGGTCTTCATTTAGGACTCATGAGTATACATGTAGCATCAGGCCACTGTCCATCCTGGTTACTTCGATTGTCTCTTCAGCTTTTAGACCATGTGTCTTTTTAGCTCCCACAGTGCCATGGCCAGACCGTAATGCCTTCCTGTCCACTATAGGCACAGCCAGCCCCAGGGGCTATCTAAGCCTCTTTGGCAGGCCTGAATCCCAGAATCCTCTAAATAGAAATAATTGTCCTCGACAATCGCTGTGTGCTTTGCTAATGCTTGTGACAGAACTTTTTTGTCGTTCTGACGCCCACGAGCCTGGCTAGCGATACATGTAGAATATGCTAAGCTATGTAATTTCGGTCCTGATTAATAAGTGCCACGAGTGCTTTGGAGTGCTCACGCCGGACGCTAATGGCTCCATTCAGCAGTTGTGTGACCACGCTGGAAACCGTGGGACCTAATGTCTTGACATTATTCCACTTGACCACTCTCGAGTAGGATGATGATGACCTTAATTGTGATAATTTAGCCTGCCTGCTTATATAAATCTGTCCTGAATTTCGCTCATATAATACAATCCGTTATTTTTACTCATTAAAAAGCATAAAAAAAGGTATGCTATGTGTTAAAAAAGTGTCATTTTATTAAATATATTTCAATAATAATAATAATAATAATAAAAAAAATAAAATAATTACAGATAATTGCACCTAATGTGTGCAATCTAAATGTGTGTTCAATAAACCCAGTTGTGAAAATTAATATTTTGATTGACCAACATATCCTTTGGTTAGTTAGTAAAGTGTCAAGTCCATAGTAAATATGCACACCTGATATTAGGCTATCCCTTTCTACAATAATAACCCCTAAATGTGATTAAAAAGGCATAGTGGATCATTTTGGCCTTTTTTTTTATAGGTTCCAGTAATTTTTGAAGTTGCCTCCTTAAGTTGTTTCATTCTTTCACCTCTTCTTGTCATCCTTCCGAGACTGTGCCACTAGTGCCGCAGAGCAAATTTGCAGGCAGCGCAGTGCACCTGTGGCAGACGCTAAATACAAGCTAACAAAAGACCCAAACAAACACATTCAAAAGCAACTCTCCTCAATTTTCCAAACGACTTGTCCATTTTATGACAATACTTTTTTTCCCCCCGTTTTTGTGCCAAGCCAGTCTTTCTTTTCTCCCCCCTTCTAGTCAAGGCAATCACCTCTCTCATATACATCTGTACAAATTGATTTCCTCTTTACAAGAGAAGATAAAGAGCACAGCAACAGAAATACCTGTAAGTGAGGTATAATTACTGAGAGAGACACCCCCTACTGAGTCCATTCAGCAAAGTCCCAACAACATGCATTTAAAACCTCAATAGCGCTCGACAGCCTCGTACGAATAAGCCAGAGATTTGATTAAAATTATAGCTCTTTTGCTCCTACTTCATCTATTAAGATAAGCATCTTGTTCAGGGCATTTTTATATATACATATGAAGAGGGCTGGTACAATTTAACAGTTTTCTCCTGCTGCTCCATACAAAAGGATCCCTGAGGGACCCCACTTCACTCTCACCTGTACAAAGCGGTTGGTGTCAGAGTGGCAAATGGCCATATTCAATAATATTCAGGAGCTCTATCTTTGACAGAGTGTCTAAAAGAATGTGTCACTCCATTGTTCGCCTTTTAAGGTGTCTGCATTGGACTCAACATCTGTCACTGGTGTTGTAATATGTGTATTACTTTTTAGATATTGTATGACTTTTGGATCTCTGTTTTTAATCTGGCAATGTACGGGTTTGGACAGTGTTGGGGTAACGCATTATAAGTAATGCGAGTTATGTAATCAGATTACTTTTTTTCAAGTAACTAGTAAAGTAACGCATTACTTTTAAATTTACGACAACATATCTGAGTTACTTTTTCAAATAAGTAATGCAAGTTACTTTGTTTTCCCATGTATTGACTAACAGCTCTCCTGTCCTCATGTTGAGAGAAATCGTGAATAATGCAGAGGTGTTGTGTGTGCTGTGTGAACATGATGATTATTGTAGTTTATACATATTAAATACATATTGTGTGTATTTAATCTCACTACCAATGTCTTTGCTGCTGACCATCGATAATTCAGTTCAACCAAACTAATAAGCAAAAATAACTTTAGATAAACCTCATATTTGTTTAACTTTTTTTATTATTATTGCTTAAGTGAGAGTGTTGATCTTTCTTCTCTTGCAACTTATTCTTCTTCAATCCAGAATGGCAGCACAGCTAAAAGCTTTGTTTGAGCTGCGCCCTCTACTGTACAGACATAAATTTGCATTCCCTTCAGCCTGAGTCTTTCACTTTTGATATGGAAGGTCTTTACATTTTTCCAAAATTAGAACTTTATTGTTATTAAAAAGATAAACAAGCAAGCCCAGCCTAGATGAAGAAAAGTAATGCGAAAGTAATGTAACACATTACTTTGTTTAATAAGTAACTAAGTAATGCAATTAGTTACTTTTTCAGGCAGTAACTCAATATTGTAATGCATTACTTTTAAAAGTAACTTTCCCCAACACTGGGTTTGGAAACGCAGTTATACGCATAATCTGGAATAGTTCTCCCAAAAATGAAAATTCTGTCATCATTTACTCACTCTTATGTTGATCCACACCTGTATGATTTTCTTTTTCCTTAGAATGTAAAAGTTTAGATTGATTGATTAACTGTTGGTCGCTCTTTTCCGTGCAATTGTAATGAATGGGGACAGATGCTTTCAGAACTCAAAAAAAAAAAAAAAAAAGACTCAAATCATAAAATATGATTTACACACAATACTCCAAGTCTTATATGTACTCATATATGTACTCTTATATGTACTTAAGTGATATGATAGCATTGTGAGAAACAGATTCAATAAAGCAATAAGCCCCAAGAAGCAGTGGTTTACAGTGAATTTATAACAGCTAAGGGGTGTTAAAAAAAAAACCTTAGCTGTTATAAATTCACTGTAAACCACGGCTTCATGGGGCTTATTTCTTTTATAAAACGGTTACCTACATAATACAAATATTAAAGCCAAAAGATATGCATCAATGCAACTTTTCATGAAGTAAAATCATTCAAAAGGCCTTCCTTCCACTGGAAAAAAACAGTCCCTGACCGTAAACAGCAACAGAAGTTTAGTACGCCATTAGATGGCGGCAAACATTGTCTTTATGAGCGAGTCATTCAGTCGCAAAGACTTTTATATTGAACCCTGTTGTGAACACGGAACAAGAAGCAAGATGACAAATGCTTTGACTAGTGCTGTCAGTAGGGTGGCCATTTTCATAACACCAAAAAGGAGGACACTTTGCGGTATTTAGTGAGGCAAGAATAATTGCATAGGACTCTGGTGTACTCGCAACTACAATATACTCGTAATACAATTTTGTCCATTATATCGATGGTATCATGATACAGTGATTCTGAAAAAGCCTACTCAATTCATTGCCGGACAATTTGATGTAGACCTATGTGTAACAGAAGAGGCAAAAAGTGTTTGTTCACAGTATTTGTATTTGTTCAAGACATTGTGATGTCTGTTTCAAAAAAGTCTTGCAAAGTGCACAGTGCCTGAAAACATAAAATTTCTGGACTTCAGGAAATAAAATAAAATAAAATAAAATAAAATAATAAATAATCTGGCAGACTGGCACAGTGCCAGAAAACATAACATTTCTGGACTTCTGGAAATAACAGAAATACATAAACAAATAATGAATGCGAAAAATAAATAAATACACATTTCAGTTCTTCACACCGACAGTGTGCAAAATCCATGAAAAGCGTCTCTACTGCTTTTTGCTATTAATTCGTGCTCTTTTGTCCATTCCAGATTAAACAAGGTCTGACGTTTCGGCATGTTAACGTGATGATATGACATAGCCAGCACGTGGAGGCTTGTTTACGTTTTTAACCAATGATATATCAGATATGTATTTGACACCGCTTTCAGCCAATCGTTTGTTTGACCAGAGATCTTACGGTGTTACGGCATTAGACGCTATGCTGCTGCGTCCTAATAAAGATTCTAGAGTGTGTTTTTATTTTTTTTTAGGCTGATTCAGCACAACTCCAAAAAGGAAGACAAATGAGTGTCCGGCTTGAGGCTGTACCGGACGCCGGACAGGGGGCTTAAAATTCGGACTGTCCGGCCAAAATCCGGATGTATGGTCACCCTAGCTGTCAGTGTCAGCAGGGCATGGGAAAAACCCATTAAATTTTAAAAGGGCAAGATCTCAGTGGACATTCAAACGGATTTTTTATTATGAACACAGGACTGACCTGAAGGAAAATGCTAAATCTGAATGTAGGTAATGCACTCGGTCACTCGATATCTCTCTCACAATACTCTTCTACATAATGCAGTAAGCTTCAATGAACAAAATCAACTTGGAACAAACATATGTTTACGTTGCTAAAACAGACGCAGCAACATACACACTCAGTGGTGCAGCGATACTTATGTAATGCGGTCAGCTGTATGTTTTCGGGAATTTTACAATAACTTAGAACGCGGCTCAACCAATCAGAATCAAGGGCCGGAACTATCCATTTTCTAATGTACTGAATGTTGTTATTCACAAATAATCTTTACCAGGGGCTGTCAACCACTGTGACTGGATCATTGAGTCATTGAACTGAATTTGTAAATTAATTATTTAAATTGGTATTGTGAACCAGATTCACTGATTAGATCTGACTTCAAAAGAATGATTCAATCATGAATCGGACATCACTATTTCTCTCATTTACCTTTGAAAGATTTGAATGATAATGAGAAGTTGTATAGACTACGTTTATTACACTTTAATGATGATTTGATTCCTTTTCAGGTTTTTTTTTTTTTTTTTAAGTGTCAGTCCCCAATCTTTGTAATTGAATGTAAAATAGGTGTTCAAAATGTATTCTTATACATTTGGCAGAAGATAGAAACCATGTGAACAACTTGAGCATGAGTAAATGATGACAGAATTTTCATTTTTGGGTGAACTATTCCTTTTCATAGAATGACAAAACAATCAGAATATTGTGAGATGATGACTATATTATGTGTCTCATTTCAGGCAACGATTTTATAATTATTTTTTGTTTTGTTTTAGGCCATTTTTGGCAGCTGTAGTAGGAACCTTTCATTGCAACAAAGGAATAAACAGAGTTTTCAGCTCAAAATAAGTTGTAAGTAAGAAAAGGAAAAGGTGCGACAGTTCTGGAGAGGATAAAGCAAGAGGCGAGAAGTTTTATGCACTTTTACCTCATATTTTGCAGGTGACAGATATGTCAAGACCTAAAAACCCTGCGGAACAGCATTTTCTTTCACTTAAAGGAGTTTCTTAAACCAGAGAGCACACAGACAACCCGAAGGACTTGTATTTTTAACAAAGCATTTCTCTTTTTTAAATATCTTCAAGTAGATTCACCTCATCCCTGCGAGCTTTCGTGCTTTTCTTTTGTATTAAAATTTTTGGAGGGAAAGGCATGAAGCAAAACAAGAGCAGAGGGCTGTTTTTCTTTTTTAGTGGTGAGCTGATACTAGGTATTGTGAGTTTCGCGATGTCTAATGATCCACTGACGGTGCTGTTGTGTCCCGTGAGGCCTGGTTTGAGTGACTTGTCTGATGTGGTGAGCTTTTAATGGCACATAAAAATGAATTCATGTAATAAATGAGAGGGAGAGTGAGAAAAAGGGGAAGGGGGTTTGAGAAAGAATGTCCTCTTAGTTATGACAGTCATGCTTTCCTTACGCTGGCATGTACAATTATATGCTTTTTAATAGTTAAACGGTTACTACACAAATAAGATTTAAATAATTGGCATGACTCTTCCATCTATTTGCATATAAATACATCTAAATACTTAGTATCTGTCACTGCCTCATAGGATCAAACAATAAAAGAGGGCATGATAGAAATGGGTAATAATCACTTCGCAGTGTGATTCCCTTGAACCATATTCTCTAGATTTTCATGGTTTATTTATAAATGTTTTTGCATGTGTGTGAGCTGTGTAAATGGTAAAGCAGCGATCAGGGCCTTAGATATAGAATGTCCAGAGTAGATTTCAGGATGAATTACTTGAAGATGGCATTTGGAATTTCTGATGGGGCACATGTGCTTCACTGCACAACTAAGTGTAACACTGCCGAGTGTGAGAGAATATTGTCACCATATATTATTTCTATGTCTGTATGTAGTATGGAATATGTTGAAATATATTTATATAATGGTTGAACATAACATTTTAACCGGGGAGAACAGTGGTCTGGCATAGGGTGTGGAGGCCCCCAGAGCCTTTACCCTGAAAGTGTCTTTCATTTTTCTCATGATCCCACTGAACAAATCAGCACTTGCCATCACTGCTTACTATAAGGGGTCTGATTTGGTAATTTATGGTCATCTCTTGGGATTTCGGGGCAGCAGCAGTCAATTCCACAGTTGTACTTGTACAGATAAAATAAGACTTAAGAGGTTGTCCATGTTCACAGCAAAAAAAAAGAAAAAGAAAAACTAACTGGTGGGAAGCTCAGACTTAAACGGAAATGGAACAGTGTGAAAGTCAAATTGTGTGGAATAAAATCTAATGGCTGTGTTTAAAAGTGTCACAACATTGGTGAAATATATGGTTGCACTCTGTCTCAGTATCTTACTCTGAGGGTGTTCATTTCCTTAAAACAAACACTTAGAATAGTTTATTCGGTAGTATCTCTGTAAACGTTGCTATTTTTCATAGCTTTAAAACTGACAGTTACTTAAATACAGCGACCATGACTTTCTTCCTCTTGAATCACTTTACACACCTAAGAAAAAAGCAAGTCGTGATGGAGCAGTCGGACATATAACGTAGGACGGTATCCGTTGCACTTCTTTTCTTCCAGTTACTACCTGCCTCTCCAATGCACTCTTTGTATTCAGCATATGTTATACTAGCAGATTGTTTGGCTGTTCTCTTGTGGAATAATCAGTGCCAGAGCAAATGCATCTGCTTCATGATAACCATTCTCAACGTGAGCAAATGTCTCAGAGGTTGTCCAACACATCCACCTTGAAATGTAGCTGATTCACTGAGGCCTTGGCTCTCAACATCAGAGTTGTGATAAAAATGTTGAGTTTGTTTTTTGCCACAGGCCAGCTTCTGTTGTGTGGCATTGATAGAGGCAGAGACAGAACAACTATACTGGCTGCTGTAGCTTCAATCAAGGCCAATTAGACAAGTTTGTGCAAACAAGTTATTTCAGCTCAGAGAACCATATAAATGTTAAAACTATATGAGAGAAAGTCTACATGAAATCAAAACTGACCCTTTTTATATTCTTAGTAAATATATATATATATATATATATATATATATATATATATATATATATATATAATATACAGTACAGTCCAAAAGTTTGGAACCACTAAGATTTTTAATGTTTTTAAAAGAAGTTTTGTCTGCTCACCAAGGCTACATTTATTTAATTAAAAAGACAGTAAAAAACAGTAATATTGTGAAATATTATTACAATTTAAAATAACTGTGTACTATTTAAATATATTGACAAAGTAATTTATTCCTGTGATGCAAAGCTGAATTTTCAGCATTGTTACTCCAGTCTTCAGTGTCACATGATCCTTCAGAAATCATTCTAATATGCTGATTTGCTGCTCAATAAACATTTATGATTATTTTCAATGTTGAAAACAATTGTGTACTTTTTTTTTCAGGATTCCTTGATGAATAGAAAGTTCAAAAGAACAGCATTTATCTGAAATGCAAAGCTTCTGTAGCATTATACACTACCGTTCAAAACGTTTGGGGTCAGTAAGAATTTTTATTTTTTTGAAAAGAAATTAAAGAAATTAATACTTTTATTCAGCAAGGATGCATTAAATCAATCAAAAGTGGCAGTAAAGACATTTATAATGTTACAAAAGATTAGATTTCAGATAAACACTGTTCTTTTGAACTTTCTATTCATCAAATAATCCTGAAAAAAAAATTGTACACAAATATTTTGTAAATTGTACACATTAAATGTTTCTTGAGCAGCAGATCAGCATATTAGAGATTTCTGAAGTCATGTGACACTGAAGATGGAGAATGATCTGAAAATTCACTTTGCCACCAGGAATAAATTACTTTGTGAAATATATTCAAATAGAAAACGGTTATTTTAAATTGTTATAATATTTCACAATATTCTGTTTTTTTACTGTATTTTTAATTAAATAAATGTAGCCTTGGTGAGCAGACGAAACTTCTTTTAAAAACATAAAATCTTAGTGGTTCCAAACTTTTGGACTGTACTGTATTTTTTTTTTTTTGGGCCGGGCAGTGTGTGTGTGTGTATATATATATATATATATATATATATATATATATATATATATATATATATATATATATATAAGGCTTTTGGGATGTGCTGGAGTAGACTTTACAGAGTGCTCACCTCTTGCATTGTCAATACAAGATCTTGACCAAGAAATGATGCACCTCTCGATGGAAATAAATGTTGTGATGTTATTTCCATCAAGAATCTTGACATTGTCATCCTGGAATATTGTCAATCGATGGCATCTTCCTACATGGTTGTTTAAGAAATGAAAAGCTACACACTCCATCTTAAATGGTTAAAAGAACCGATGCCAAGCATATAACATGCTATAAACATAATAATCACTGTAATAATGATCCATTCATAGATTTTTAAGTATTTGCCTATTAAAATCCAAACAGCAACTTTTTTTTTTTTTTGGCCGGGCAGTGCATAAAACCTATACTTTCTATACTTATATAGAAATCAATTTTTGTCTTCGTCTGTCATCGCCAAGTCCTCTTGTTTTTAAGCAATGCATAAAATTAAGTTCCACCCAACACTTTTTCTCATTTCCCCTAGGGACAACGTTAAATTACGGAAGTAAAATGGGTTGTGAATGCCATTTTATGTTCACTTACATGTTTGTCTAGACTCTAAATGACTAAAGTATTGACAATTATTTTCACTAAAAATATTCACACTAAAATTTGACAGCAATTTGTCAGCATCAAAAAACAATCAATCAAACAAAAAATCTAGCCTCTAAATATTAAAAAAAAATTAGAAGTCTTTTGCAGAACATTATTCTGTACTAAAGTAATTTTATTTTGCAATCTTTCAATTTATATAAAGTTCTGTCATGAAACTCTAGATGGCGCAGGCTGATAGGTCCTTAACTCAGTCTAGCAATTACATTGTTTTCTACATCAGCAGCCAATAAGCTCGCTGCTCAACTTTCAAATACATGGTCAGTGTTTGCTGTAGTATTTGCAGCACACTTCAGAAACCCTCCTCCTTCCCCAGCTCCACCTGTATAGATCTGCTACAGGTAATTCATGTATGCTATATTGTACAGCAGCAGCATGTTTACTTGCTCATAGCAGCGTGTCATATGTTTTTAGTAGCAAGCCCTGTACTTGCTCTGCAGCATCTGTGTAGCAGATCTATTCCGTCAAGACCATACATATTAATATAACATTATCCATTACCACGCCAAACACTACAAGAGTTGTCATAACAGAAATATTGTTTTAATGAAATGGCAAACACCTGCCTTAACGGCATGTATGAATAGTGTGATCATTTTTACAATAATCCAGAGTAATAGAAGTGAGTTAATCAGAGATCAGCCGATGGCTTCATATAAGAAGTTATATGGCGTTGGGCTGAAAAATCATATATAATCCCTTTAGGCTCATGTTACTAAGAAAAAACACAGCAAGAGAATTTAAGCAGATATTTAGATGACTAAGCTTCAACGGAAATGTCAGAGGCATGGTACCGTATAGCTCAGCACTTTCAGAGAACACACATGGCATTCTTCAAGAGGACTGAATGAAATGGCATCATAAACATATGCTTTTATTTTGCATTTTATGGTTTCAAATTGCATTCACAGAACCGGCACCCCCCATATCTCATTTCTTAAGCGCATGCAGGCAAGAGTGAGGCATTGTGACAGTGACCATGTGCAGTCAGTGGGAAAGGGCCCCTTTGTCTGCCCCGCTCCCTGTCACGGAGGGTCACGCAGGCTTACCCTCGGAATAAAGCCCTGGCCATTGTTATAATTTGCATTGATGCATAGAGAAGGAGATAGGCTGCTAACAGGGGTTACTCGGAGCAGGGGTGCCTTTGCATGGAAATGTATGCTCAGGACGGACAGTATGCGTATTTCTCTCACCCCCCTTCTCCCGGCGGCGGTGTAGGCCTCTTCAAGGTCACTGCCAAGGACAGTGGAGCCAATTAGTATGCAGATCAGGACCTGATATGGTTTAAGGGTATTGCTCTGATGCAATCACATTAGTTAGGCCAGTAAAGAATCCACAGCTTGACCTCAATCATTGCAGCCACACGAGAAGGTGAAGTAAGAATAGAGGAGGGTCCACAATGTCCTGATGCTTCTTCTGTTCTCGTACCCGTATTCGCCATGCATTTTTGAACTTTGCTTTCGATATTCAGTGAATGAATTCATTAATATTAAACGGTTAGTTCACCCAAAAATGAAAATTCTGTCATTAATTACTCAATCTCATGCCGTTCCACACCCGTAAGACCTTCGTTCATTTTCGGAACACAAATTAAGATATTTTTGATGAAATGCGAAAGGTATATAACTTGTCCATAGACAGCAATATAATCCACACTTTCAAGGTCCAGAAAGGTTCTAAAGACATCGTTAAAACAGTTGACATGACTGAAGTGGTTCAGCCTTAATTTTATGAAGAGACGAGAATATTTTTTTGTGTGCAAATGCAAAACAAAAATAACAACTTTATTCAACTATATCTTCTCTTCTGTGTCATTCTCATACGCTGTTTTCGTCCAGCACTTCCAGGTTCTATGTTCTGAACAGCGACTCATTATTGGCCGGCTGCTGTGTCAGCATCACACACATGCATTGTGCTGCTTACGTGTGCAGCATTCGGACATAAACACGGAAGCCTTCACTGCACTTACTGCGGAAATTGCATAAGGATAATGACAGGGAAAGAGAAGAGATTGTTGAATAAAGTAATTAATTTTTTGTTTTTGCACAAAAAATTTTGTGCTTTGGTTGCTTCATAACATTAAGGTTGAACCACTGCAGTCATGTTGACTGTTTTAACGATGTCTTTAGTACCTTTCTGGACCTCGAAAATTGTTGATTATATTACTGTCTATGGATGTGTCATATACCTCTCTGATTTCATCAAAAATATATTAATTTGTGTTCCGAAGATGAAAGAAGGTCTTACGGGTGTGGAACGACATGAGGGAGTGTAATTAATGACAGAATTTTCATTTTTGGGTGAACTAACCCTTTAAGATTTTGTTGAGGCTTTTATTTAATTTAATTTCATTTCATTTCATCACCTCCCTGGGAATCAAACCTACAACCTTGGTGTTTCTTGTGTCATTTTCTACCAGTTCTACAACTTATTTTGTCAATTACAGTGGGGTTCAAAACCCTGGTGCAATGGTGAAAATACTTCTATTTTGCTGTCTAATCTTTACTGTCTAATTTTTTAACTTTACTTTCACTCTTCACTGAATCAATTTATCAATATTAAGATTACTGATGCTGTTCCTTCCTTCCTTCCTTCCTTCCTTCCTTCCTTCATGGGAATCAACCCTCAACCTTGGTGTTTTATGTTAATTTTCTAAATCCTAAAACTTTTTTTCCCAGGATTTAAATGCCAGGTTAAAATCACACATTTCAAATGTGGTCGCAGACTTTTGGACCACACTGTATATCTAACTGTTAAATGCGTAATCTGTGCACTAAACATGACCAAAAAAAAAAATGGTTTATAATATGTAAATGCTTATTTCATAGTGTGCACTGTGTGGGGCCGCTGTTGTGCTGTGTAAACATGATTTCGGACTGAGCACGCTTTTCCCCTGGTGGTCTGGTGCCTGGTCCGAGCCGGTCTGCTGTGGCCTTAGAGGCTAGAATGCAATTTACTACCCCCTTTTTTTCTTTAAATCTGTGTCCGGGTTGTAAATTTCTTCCAATTCTCGCTCTTTCGCTCCTTCTATCTTTCTCCCCTTGTCGGAATTAATGAGATCAGGTTTGATCAGGGCAGCCGAGTGTTCAGAGAGAAATCTCACAAGCGCCTTGTGTCCTGTAATAGAATTTGCATCTAATGCATACATAAATCAAACATCTTTCTGGACATTTTCATATGCATAATGTCATTTCATCCTGTTTCTTTCTGAGTGGGGTGCTGAAGGAGAGGAGGGGGTATATGTAGGTGGCTGAGGGGATTGTAGTCAAGTAGAGAGGTGATTTTTTTTTTTTTTTTTTTTTTTTTACTCTCCTTTTTAACTTCCCTTTAAAGGTTTTCTTTTTTGCTGACTGTGTATTCATAGGTGCGTTACAGAGATTACAGATCTTTTGGGGTTTTCTTGTCAGGAACTTTTATCGTGAAGGGGATTGTTGTATGTTTGGGTTGAGTGTCTGTGCGTGTGCGCTAATATGTATAAAACATGAGATATGTGTATTTTTGTGCTTGTGTGCAAAGTTCGGAGAATAAACATGCTTTGTGTTATGCATGTACCCACCCACATATGTGGATGTGCACATATATTTTTCTGAACGTGAATGTATGTGTGTGCGTGTGTATATTTGTGCTGATGGCATGTTGATAGAGAGACCAAGGGATGGGGTGGGCCGATGCTACAATATTCCTTTCTTCCACTACCTTAGTCTTTGGGGCTTTGTTATGCAAATGCACGAAAGAGTAGGAGATTCAAAGTGCCAAGATTTCAAGATTTTTTTCCTTTCTTTTTTTCAAGAACAAAGTGTTGAGGTATCTTGATTGTCCTCAATGTTTGGTACTTCCTTGCTAACAAGGCTTTACTTTGTAGAAATCGCATATGCAACCAATCATAATTTGCATGTCTAAGACGATACTTATACTACACGTTACCATCCGGCAGATTTGCTGTATATATGCAGTAGAAATATCAGTTAGGTACGCAATATTAATTTATAGCGAGCATTACAACCGTCTACAGTAACGTTCAGTTGGTTTACACTGGAGACCTTCATATCTGACAGTGGTCTTGATTGTTTAACATGAACGTTATTGGCTGCCAGATCACTGGCTTAACCTTGCGAGGCTCCGGTTTTAAAATACATTTGCATTTTCTCACAGATTTATGAAACAGTTTTCACTTGATATTACATTCATTCCGCTCATGAGTGAGATTGTCCATAACTCACCAGAAGATGAATCTGTTTTCCCACCAGAAGTAATTAAATATCATATTTTCACTCAGAAAGTTAAAATAAATCACTTTTTATGTGAGCAGAATCCTTGGAGATCACGCACACGTGTTTCGGTGATGAAATAAGCTCAAATGTGGCTGTGGCTCCCTACCAGAAAGAATTAAGCGCTGGCGATGAGCCAAGCTGCAGGAAAGAATCAAATCTCACAAAAGAAGCCATTCGCCTGTTTATATCCGGCATAAGCGTTCGGATAAGAATGTTGGTAATTTGCTTGTTTTGAAACACGCTGTCCCTTAGCATAGGCTCTCCGAAGGCCTCCATGCCCCACTTTTATATGCTCATTACGATCTACATTAATATCTTCAAATATTAATTGGACCCATGAAGCCATATGAGTCGGCACCCTTACATGTCGGCTTGTCAAGTGCTTGGGCTGAGGATGGGCTGACGTGCCGGCCACAAAAAAGTTTCCATGCTAAAACAATGGCATTAACGGCAATCAAGATGACACTCATGAGCCTTATTAAATGATATGTAATGTTCAGCATTCTTTGCGACTGCTCTGCCCATTAATGTAAACCACTTCTGACCTCTTGGGTTTCTTAGCGCCGTAATGTAATGTGATTATGAGTCCAGTCTCATAAATAATAAAAAGGGCTAGCAGCATCATTTATGTATTTACATGATGACAATGTGTTGCTCCTTGCTTTACTTGATATAAATTAAAAAAGTAATGTTTTTTGGTTTTTTTTTTGCACTGGAGGAGATGAATTAGGCATCTGCAAACATGGTTTAAACACTTTAGAAAAATTACTATGCATATGTTTTTTTGTATTCAAGTGTAATTTACAGAGCAGAAAAGGGGTTTAAATTGTATTTTATTGTGTACAAGTTGAGATAACACTCTTGATTTAATAAAGTCACTCAAAAGTAAGATTGAAGATGTTTTATTGTATTTTGTCATGCCCAAAATAAAATAAAAAAAAGTGTTTGAGTAAAGATATTGAGTATAATCGAGGGAATTACACATCGCCCAAAACCATGTTAAAATGTCCTAAATGTTTTGCACAATTTTGGAAGTGCTCATGTAAGCCCTGTTGAGCTTCACGATTTTAAGTTTCCACTCATTTGGGTGACTCGTCTTGCGCATTTCCTTCCATTTAACCAGTTCGGCTTTTCCAGAGCAATCACTCGCCTCATAGTTTCTGAATAAAGCAAATGGATGAGCGAGTACAGTATCTGTTTGTATTGTGTATCAGAACGATGCTGCGCGTTGATCATTATCTTCTATTCTCATCACAAAATCATCATCCACTGTAAACAGACTCTTTAAGGTCTCTCTCATCTGCAGTACTTTAGTTTTTTTATCTTCCTCTGCCTGTTCATTTGATTCATTAGCATACAGATAGTGCTCTCCAAAGATATGTCACGCTAGAGGTGTCCTCATTGCAAAGCAGCAAGTCTTATAAAGGTACTCTATATCTGTGACTGTGAGTTGTTTCTATTTTTTCCTCCAGGGATGCTTTGTTCTCTCATGTGGGTGCGACAGTCACTAATCCTTCATTAAACGGCATTGTCAGCATTTAAACTGGAACTGCATTTAATGGCTGCTGACCAGCAACACAGTTAAACCGTAATTAATTTCTTTGTGCTTGAATTAAGGATGTTTTTCAAAGCACAAGCCATTTACTTTCATTTAGCTCTTTTTTTCAGGTCTAAATGTAAGGATTTCTGCATTATGTGCTGTATTTTGTGAACAAAAACAAAATCCTGAGATTATTCTTTGTTTTTTTTTCCTTCCATTTTTGACATTACAGGGCTTGTTAGACCCACATATCATCATTTACTTAATTATGTTGTTTCCATGATATTACTTGAATATTGAACTATGATATTCCATTTGAGGAAAAAATCCCAACCCGATCTCAAGCGAAAATGTAGCTGTTTTACGACTTGGAATTTTTGTATGAATTTGTACAATGTGAATCTGTTATGAACTGCTCCGAGACTCAAGATCCAAATTCAGCTTTATTGCAGGACAAGTCCAGAATCGTAATCCATATAACAAGCAAATAGTGTTGCCAATTGCTTTCAGTGGAAAGTAGCTAAAACTGGTCGCTAAATGTCGCTAGATGACGTTATACTGATCTACTAATATAAATATAGATCAGTGGGCGAGTCACGGAATCTAGATAAGGTTTGTCCAAGAAGTTGCTAGATTTGCCAGTATGATTTTGAAAAAAAACTCTCAAAAGGGGCAGGGAAGTCACTAAATCTAGCGACAAAATCGCTAAATTGGCAGGACTGCAAGCAAAGGGTCAAACACATGGGCAAACAATCCAAATAAGAAACGGGGCAGAAAACACAGGCAAAAAGGATAATCCAGAACATGGGCAGAGAATCAAAAAACAAGACACAGGAAACCAGGTTACCACTCAGAAATGCAGTGTAACAACATACAAGACTTCGCAAAGACTGACAGAATATGCTGGCCTTATTTAAGGCAAAGTTAACAAGGATAATGAGACACAGCTGAATGTAATGAAGCATAATGAGTCCAGGCAAAGGATTATGGGAAAGGACAGAAGGAGTGCCCTCTGGTGGCTATCATAAGAACTCCGGCTGTCAGGCAAAAAAACGTATGATTATTAGAAAAAAGTAAGCATGTAAGTCCACTCTGACCCAGCCCCTATCTGTCAATGGGCCGTAAGCAGATAATATAAAAAGTTACGAATGAGACATTCATGCACATTCATACAAATTAGCCACCCATTCGCCAAAATATAAATTGGTTACTAATGGCAATGAGTGCTTAACATGCTTTTGCTGTGAGACCTACTAGGTGAGTTTACAATTTATATTTTTGGACTATTTGTGATGTAAATTGTGATGAGAAAATGAAAATCTGTGATAGTTATGAATGCTTTCTTTAGTTTAACATGCTGATAGTAGAAACACATAAACCGTTTCTGACACATTCTTCTCCTTTATTCAAGTTTCCTGAAAATAGATAAAACACTTAAACTGCTGGTCCCTGATGACAAAGCAGACAGAGGAATATGCAGATAGATTTATCGAACTAGCCATACGTGGCCGTCTTCCTGGTCATGTAATGAAGGAAATATACACGGCGAGTGGTCAGAGAGCTCCCGCGGCTTAATGACAGTGGATATCTCTCAGACAGGCCCTGAAATATTTGCTCGGGAGACTCTCCGAGGGTTTCAATCTCCCACAAATCCATTTATATGTTTGCAGCTGATTTATGGCCTTATTTTAACTGTCTCCTACATGCAAATGCAGGAGGCCGCTTAGAAATATACATAATGTGATTCTCAGGGTCATCCCTCCTGCCTGTCAGAACGCATTCCAGCCAGGGAGAGTGGAGGGACTGGGGGAATTGCTCTTTCCTAAAAGGAGTCAGGAAGTGGCCAGGCGCTGCTACCTTCCTGCCCTCTTCTGTAAGGAGCTTGTCATTAAGAGAAAAGGGCTTTAGCCAATGTATATTAGACATAAAATATATACAACATAAACTTATGAAACAGTTCCTTATCTTACACCTGTCTTTTTATTATGGCCCATTTTGTTGTGAATGTATGAACAGTTTTATTTTGAAAAAAATGAGTAAATGATAGTTTTTCTTTTTTGGGGTGAACTATCCCTTTAAGAAAAGCTAGAGAAACTGATGCAATGTTCTTGAGTAATTTTGCCTTTGTTACGTGAAACTACAGATGGAGAACTTGCCATGTGATGGGCTTGTTTACATTCAGACAAAGCTACAGATGGCTGAATTTGCATGATGTGTAGAAACATCATGAAGAGATTCTCATATCAGATCTGAACATGACAAGCTAGCAGAAGCCAAACGGGATCCTGATCAATTTCCAGTTTCCTAAGCCTCTTCCTTTCAATAAAACTCTTTCTACCCTTTGTTCTGATCATTCAGAAACAGGAAAAAATGACGCATAATGCTATTCTAACCTTAATGAGGCATATACGTCCATTGGTTTGTTAGAGCAATGAATGCACTACTTGCTTCTGCAGGTCATTAAATAACAAATGAAAGAAATTAAGTGTAGAGAATACACTGAATCCAAATGTGTCCATATTTTTAGGGCATAGTGGTGTAGCTTCATTAAAGACATCTGTCGTGGAATGTGTCATCATTGAACGCCTTCGAATGAGTTTTTTTTATATATATATATGGCAGGTGTTTTCAACCTTTACAGACGTGAGGACTCACTCAGACTCATTATTTTATTATACAGTATAAATATTTTATTATTAATTAATTAATTAATAAATATATAATGAATAATTATTTAAATATTTAGAAAATGTATGGAAATTTTATATTTTTCAATAAATTTATATAAATTATAAATTTATAATTTATAATATAATTCAATATATTATTCAAAATTTCTCCAGGTTAAAAAGTCTGGCTTTAAAGAAATAGTTCACACACACACACACACACACACACACACACACACACACACACACACACACACACACACACACACACACACACACACACAAAATCCTGTCTCACCTTATGTTATTCCAATGTTATTACATTTTGTTATTATTATTATTTTTTATCTGTATTGTTCTAAACTGCTATGATATTCACATAGTAGTTTAGAATGGTATAGATGATGTATGATAACTCTTCCATGTCCATCACTTACACCAAAATAAAATCAGCTCAACATATCTAATTGGAGAATATTTTAAGTGAATCTCTGTTTTTACTCCATTTCTGTTCCTAGGAGAAATTAAGTATTCCATTCGCTGCATAAATTTTCAGGTCTTACTCATGCGACACTCGGGGGTGTTGAATTTTTTATGACAAAAACGGTCTAATAATTGTTGAACAGATGTATTGTTGAAGAGTGGGCTCCAACAGACCTCATAAAACAGATTTAACATGTTAACCCTGGCTAGCCCTTAAATGACATGCAAAAAGGAGAAAGAATGAATGATGAAATGATGCTATGATGGCAAATTGAAATGGCAAAAATTACATGATCTTCTATCATACATAAAATCTTTAAATGTTGTTTAATTGTTAACACACCTACCTATAATTACACTTTCAAAAAAACTAACATTTAGAAGTCAATAAACCCTAATCTGGTGGCATTTAGAACAATTTTTAGAATGAAATACATACCCTAAAACATCTTCAAGCATCCATTTTTGTTTTGGCAGTTGTGTTAAGACTTTTATTGCAGCATTTCGTATTATTTAAATATTCTCAGCAAAAAATTCCATGTTTGAGATGGTAAGTCAACCTTATGTGTCAAAAACAAGTTATGGGTCTTTTTGGCTCACTGGGACTAGAATTAGGTGGTGTGCCAGTGGCAAAATTTGAGTTCCTTCATCTAATTTAGGTCTTTTTTTCACTCCCTGACTTGCTGCATAATTTAAGACTGACCCATGCCTATGCCGATGGCACTGAAGTTTTGACCCATGGTTTGCTTTAATCAGATTCAAAAATACATGAGTTACATGTCAACTGAACTTCCCTCATGTTTACATAATGGGCATCAGCTCTAAATTAGCCCACTTCCGAACTTGACATGCATCAGGAGGCTCCGGGAGGCTTTGAGGGTCTGGATAAACATTATCAAAGGTCAGGAATTTATGTCAACTTATTCCCTTCGATGTTAGTCCACTTTCCATCAAGTATCCCCCCCTCAACTTCTTTAGCAGAAGACCTATTTCAAATGGCCCTGTCGCTTTTATGATGAAAAAGACTGGAAAATGAGTTAAATTAGTTACCATATATTTTTATTGCATCAATCTGGGTCCAGTTGCATAAACATAGCCATTATGTTGAGACTGTGACTTATGAACTAGTATGACCAACTAGCAGTTAGTTAGGGGTAATCACTCTTACTTTTCTGTATCAAATAAGATCAATATATGTTTTTATGTAATTGACTTAAAGTTATGAACAGTCCTGAAGAAAACAATTACAGTATCTCACAAAAGTGAGTACACCCCTCACATTTTTGTAAATATTTTGTTATATCTTTTCATGTGACAACACTGAAGAAATGACACTTTGCTACAATGTAAAGCAGTGAGTGTACAGCTTGTATAACAGTGTAAATTTGCTGTCCCCTCAAAATAACTCAACACACAGCCATTAATGTCTAGCCATTTTCTTTCCCCGATGTCATGTGACTCATTAGTGTTACAAGGTCTCAGGTGTGAATGGGGAGAAAGTGTGTTAAATTTGGTGTTATCGCTCTCACTCTCTCATACTGGTCACTGGAAGTTCAACATGGCACCTCATGGCAAAGAACTCTCTTAGGATCTGAAAAAAAGAATTGTTGCTCTACATAAAGATGGCATAGGCTATAAGAAGATTGCCAAGACCCTGAAACTGAGCTGCAGCATGGTGGCCAAGACCGTACAGTGGTTTAACAGGACAGGTTCCACTCAGAACAGGCCTCGCCATGGTCGACCAAAGAAGTTGAGTGCACGTGCTCAGCGTCATATCCAGAGGTTGTGTTTGGGAAATAGACATATGAGTGCTGCTAGCATTGCTGTAGAGGTTGACGGGGTGGGGGCAGCCTGTCAGTGCTCAGACCATATGCCGCACACTGCATCAAATTGGTCTGCATGGCTGTCGTCCCAGAAGGAAGCCTCTTCTAAAGATGATGCACAAGAAAGCCCTCAAACAGTTTGCTGAAGACAAGCAGACTAAGGGCATGGATTACTGGAACCATGTCCTGTTGTCTGATGAGACCAAGATAAACTTATTTGGTTCAGATGGTGTCAAGCGTGTGTGGCTGCAACCAGGTGAGGAGTACAAAGACAGGTGTGTCTTGCCTACAGTCAAGCATGGTGGTGGGAGTGTCATGGTCTGGGGCTGCATGAGTGCTGTCGGCACCTGGGAGCTACAGTTCATTGAGGGAACCATGAATGCCAGCATGTACTGTGACATACTGAAGCGAAGCATGATCACCTCCCTTCGGAGACTGAGCCGCAGGGCAGTATTCCAACATGACCCCAAACACACCTCCAAGACGACCACTGCCTTGATAAAGAAGCTGAGGGTAAAGGTGATGGACTAAACCCTATTGAGCATCTGTTCCTCAAACGGAAGTCTCTAACATCCACCAGCTCCGTGATGTTGTCATGGAGGAGTGGAAGAGGACTCCAGTGGCAACCTGTGAAGCTCTGGTGAACGCCATGCCCTAGAGGGTTAAGGCAGTGCTGGAAAATAATGGTGGCCACACACAATATTGACACTTTGGGCTCAATTTGGACATTTTCACTTAGGGGTGTACTCACATTGGTGGCCAGCGGTTTAGACATTAATGGCTGTATGTGGATTTATTTTGAGGGGACAGCAAATTTGTTATACAAGACAAAAACACTGTTATACAAGCTGTACACTCACTACTTTATATTGTAGCAAAGTGTCATTTCTTAAGTATTGTCACATGAAAAGATATAATAAAATATTTACAAAAATGTGAGGGGTGTACTCACTTCTGTGAGATACTGTAGATGACTAACTTGAAATACTAGTTTATGCAACCGGCCAGTGTTGACTTGTATGTCAATATACAAAAGCACAAAAAGGACACTTGAGTCACAGCTAAAAATGTATGAATGTTATGTTATGAATATGTGAATGTTACAAGGCTAGAATATGTGTTTCAGTGTGGTTGTTGATGTAGGTCACCGACTCTTTCTGCAGGTTACATAGATACACCATGTGGCATCATTATAATAATTCAACCGATTTACACTGATTCATTCATGAACAAAACATGTGACTGACACTGAATCACTAACAATTTGCTCAAAACACTGATTAAATTAGAAATGAAGTTACTATGAGTTACTATGAGTGAGTCATTGAATCATGTACTCAACCAAATACGTCTTGTTTCTGTGTTCTATCTGTGAATCGGTGTTCTTTCAAAGACACAGATTCATCCAGGAATGACTTTGTCACTTGGAGATGAGTTTGGAACTATTTCCGTTGGCAGAGCAAAAACTAGAAATATTGTGTCTAAAATACTCTGTTGATTTTCTGCTGATTGAACTCCTATATAAAAGCAATTTAACACGTTGCGCCACGTTTTGATGCATGAGCATAAATGGCATGTTTTTAAGTCAAGTTACAGTAAGTAAGACTGAGTTGTTTTCTGCACTGCGTCTTGCATTTTTATAAGCAAAAATGCGTTTTGTGTAAATGGCAGTTTGTTGACTTTGCTGCCTCCAATGATATTTAAGTGCATATTAGATGTCCACCATGACTGTAACACAGCCTTGCATTAGTTATATGTACACTCAACTGAATGGTTACTGCACCATTTATTTTTTACCTCACAAGCTTCCCTTTGTTACTGGATGAAGCCATTTAACAAATCCCCATTAATTCTGTGTATGGCAGTAAGATATAATTTAGGTAGCCGTTAATTACGTGCAGTATAGCCTGAATAATTTACTGGCCAAAGACAAATTTAATTAAGTCACCGTTCGTTGACAGGTGTGCGAACATTGTAATGCTCATATCTTATGAAACACAGTAAGTATTTAAAGACCAGACTAAGGACAAACGTTCTTTGAATCTCTACTCTTTAGGACTTAAGGGATGTTAGTTCACCTAAGTGCTTTAATGTTCTCTTGACTTCTCTGTATTGAAATACCTAGAGTACCGCATGACTCCAGTTATCCCTTACCCTTTATAAACTATTTTTCCTTCTGTATTGCTGGTGAAAAGATGACTTGAAACATCTCTTTTAAAGGTTCTCGCTCAGTCTTCTCATTTTCTCAGACAGAAAAGACAATAAGAGATAGATGAGTACCAGTTTACCCCTTTCATATTGACTTTGGGGTATTTCCTTAGCTCATATTGATTAAGGTTTAGGCTACTGGAAGCTAATTCAAGGTCGTTGCTTAGAGCCAAACATCATGTGCTGTCCGTGAGTGTTCAGTTGTAAGGGAAAGGCACAACAGCTTGTTTTGATCTTTAACTTGGTGCTATTGTCAGTCTAACATATCACAAATTCTAGTATGTACAGTATTATTTTTTAATACTGAGGAACATTCAGGCACGCTTTTGGGTTTTAGCTCATCGCTTTTTTTTGT
Source organism: Megalobrama amblycephala (assembly GCF_018812025.1). Taxonomy (NCBI): domain Eukaryota; kingdom Metazoa; phylum Chordata; class Actinopteri; order Cypriniformes; family Xenocyprididae; genus Megalobrama; species Megalobrama amblycephala. Next base: position 14,506,157 of record NC_063048.1, on the reverse strand, counting down.
TGTTTGGTTCACCCAAAAAAAAATTCTGTCATTTATCACTTATTCTCATATCGTTCCAAACCAAATTAAGATATTTTTTTATGAAATCTGAGAACTTTCTGACCTCCCTATGGTCAACGATGTCATAACCAATTTCAAGGTCCAGAAATGTAGCAAAGACATTGTTAAAATAGTTCATGTGACTACAGTGGTTCAACCTTAATGTTATGAAGCTATGAGAATGCTTTTTAGTGCAAAAACAAAACAAAAATAAAGACTTTATTCAACAAGGACTTATGAGTGTGGAACGACTTAAGGGTGAGCAATTAATGACAGAAATTTCATTTTTGGGTGAACTAACCCTTTAATGCCAAAAACAGGTTCAAAAACAGAAGACAGGACTGTTTAAGCAAAATCATGACAATAAAACGAATATTACATAAGGAACTTGCTCAAAAAGTTGCTCTCAAAAAAAAAAAGCAAAGAAAAAAGAGTGAAAGAAAGTGCCGCTAATAATAGTTTGTACTTTCCCTGTACTTATCTAGCAGATTTAACAAAAGTTAAAGCTATAAAATGCGTGATCTGGTGCGTCTGTGATTTCTTTAATTTCTCTTGTTAATTCACATAGCCATTCTCTATACTCCTTGCGTATGAAGAGTACCCCCTATGAGGAAAAACAATAGACTGCCTGAGTGGCACCAAATGCCTGGGGGCAGGACTTGCTCCATTAGGATCCCCAAAAGGTATCTAGTGAAACAAAGCCCGGGTCTACAGTTGATTGGCAAACAAAGTAGGCACAGGCACTTAGGAATTCAATTGCATTTTACCCATCACCATTTCTGTTCAGCCTAAATTGTGCAATGGACTAACAGCTTCTATTAGCTCTAGTGGTGCCTATTCAGGTGCTAATTGAGATGAAACCAGGGTTTGTCAAGGCAATTATAACAAATAGCTGGAAATGGCTGGAGATGGCCTTTGAGCGAGCAAAAACTGTGGAGGGGTATTAATCTTTTATAGCCGTGACATGAGTAATAAGGGGTAAATTTATCACTGTATCACATCTGCAGAGATGATATGATATCATTATGATTTTTTTCCATCTTTTGAAAATTCAGAAGGAAAAACTTCAAGTTCAAGGCCCACAGAACTTCATATTTTGTGCTACTTATGAACACGTCTGCGGCACATAACATGACCCTTGTAATCTGAGGCATGCTTGTTTTAGATTACATTAAAAAAAACACTCATCTACTTGAGTCAAGGATTCTAGGAATTATGTACACTGTTGGTCAAACCTTAGGAATAGGGCTGGACGATTAATCGAAAAGTAATCGAAACCGAAATTCAGAACCTCTAACCGACGTAATTTTCCCATGTCGGTTATTTCGGTTTTTTAATCCTGTTAATACTTCCCCCTTAAAAACATAACTGCGTGTGTAGCCACGTGACTCCGCCACGTCCAGTCAGTGGCATAAAAGCAAAACACGGAGGTGAACGCCGGTTCAACACATAGTGATGGCGCGCGAGCGGTGAGCCTTGCGCCTTGCGTCTTCACTAAACTTTGTCAGTTGTATTTGTTTTATGGTTTGGACATTCGAGCGATTAGACGATCGGATGTGTATTATTATATCGAGCTACCGCGCGCAGCTGCATGTGGCACGAACACTCATACAAACAGCTGCGCAAAACGTGAAGATCGCGCGCACACAGAGGAACGCAGAAACTTGTTGTCAGCTCTGTCCTGTGATTTATCACTAAAATAGCTTAGAAACTTTTAAAAAAAGAAAGTTATAGCATCTATTTTTTCTACTTTTGAAGGAACTATTTACAACCCACAGCTTCACAATTAATAGAGAGACGGTATGACTAACAACGAGCAGAAACCTGTAAGAAATGTTACAAACCATAGATAAAATAGCCTAACTGCTGATAGTGAGCTATGATGTCAGATCACTTTTTCAACAGGGAAAAAAAAAAATCCCACCTTAATAGTCAATCATAGGCTATTTACAGTACAAACCTTGTCAGTGAACTATGAGGGCAAAAAAAAAAAAAAAACAGAAATAAAATAATCGTTCATTAATCGTAATCGAGGTAAAATGTTCAATTAATCGAGGTTTTGATTTTAGGCCATAATCGTCCAGCCCTACTTAGGAATAATTTAGATTTTTTTTATGGTTTTTATGAAAAAGAAGTCTTTTATGATCTCCAATTTAAGATAATGTTTTTCTGTTTAATGTGTTATAAAATGTAATTTATTGCTGTGATGGCAAAGCTGATTTTTCAGTTTTTCAGCAGCCATTACTCCAGTCTTTAGTGTCACGTTATCCTTCAGGATTAAGCAGAAAATTAGTTCCCACCTTATATTAGGTGCCCTAACTACTTGCATCAAAAAATAAGTATAATGTATTTAATATGTTCATATTGTATTGCAGAACACTTTTGCTGCTATTGAGGTGGGTTATGGGTAATGTTAGGGCCAGGTTTGGTGGTATGGGTAGGTTTAAGGATGGGTTAAGGTGTAAGCAATAGGTCAACAGTGTAATTGTAAATGTAATTACAGAAATGAATTACATGCAGGTATTTTTTTTTAAATATTAGTACAATGTAAAAACATGTATGCACACAATAATTGCAATTGTATCAAATGATTAATTTAAATGTAAGTACATAGTAGCTAGGCCACCAGGAATAAATTACGTTTTAAAATATAATAAAACTGAAAAGTTGTTTTAAAATGTTATAATTTTTAAAAATATTACTGTTTTAAACTTATTTTTAACAAATTAATTGCAGTCTTGCATAAGAGACTAAATACATTAAAAAATTCAAATTATTCCAATCTTTTGACCGGTAGTGCATGTTAAATAAATACATATAATTTTAACAAATGCTAGGGAAACGTATGCCAATCAGCAGTGCAGATTAGACCAGGTTGCATGAGTGTGTGTGTGTGTGTGTGTGTGTGTGTGTGTGTGTGTGTGTGTTTGTCAGAGAGTGAGTGAGAATATCAACAATACCGGTGAGAAACAGAGCAAAACTTCTCACAATACATTAAGCCATGGCTCAACTTAGCAACAATCCGTTTCTTCTCAATCTCTGATGCAAGTCTTTACCCAAACTGTATAAATAACACTCCCACCTGGACCTGATTCACCACCCAATGGCATTTATTAGGAAGTCTTCCGTCTCATTTGCATCAGAATTACTTCTTCAGGTACTGGTGTTAAACTCTCAAGCCAGTGATTCCATGGATCACTTAAGCCGAAAGCTTATCAGTGTTATTATAATTTATAAAGGATTTAGGAAATCATATTTTGGAGAATGTTGATCCATAGACCATTCCCGAGGTGTTATTTTCTCACTCCCGTGTTTACCCACTTGGTAGATCGGCATTGTGGAATTTTGCACTTATCTTTCAGGAAATCCGCTTTCGCCTCAGAGAGAACACTCAGATATTTCCATAAATTACACAGACAAAGTGAGAAATGAAGGTGCTTCACCTGAGGCGGCTAAAGAAAGTTTTCTAGAGGTTGCTGAGCACACGTCAGTAAAATCGACTGTCGACTGTGGAAACAAGTCTGATTGTGTCTTTAAGAGCGAGCTGATGTGCTTCTTCTAAATCACTGTTAAGATGTGTGAATGCTTGGTTAGCAAAACTGCGAAGGAGGGAATACAAAGACGTATGTTTTGATTGCTCCGAATATAACTGAAATAATTGCACCTCTGCATTGAAAGAACAAACTTTTAATGCTTAAAACAGCATATATTCTTTTAACCTTAAAGCTGAACTAAGGACTTTTTTGGTGTTATAATATTTTTTCCCACTTGTTTGATATGTAGAAACAGCCATGTGTACGCCATTTGTAGGGTAATTTACCCACAGGTTATGGCTCTGTTTTCAAACCATTATTCTGTTTGTTTCAGTCCCTGACATAGCTTGAACCAGCAACACTGACTCAACCAATAGTGTGAGCTTGGGGGCAGGGCTATCTATTGTATCGCCGATGAAAACCAGTTTTATTCCATGACCCTGGTGGCATAGTGGAAAATTACACAGTTTATAGTATATGAATAGAGAAATTATACACTATTATAAAATATACATTAAATTTATTGTACAATTTTTTTTTTTAGTTTTTCATCTAATATTTGTTTTATTTTATTCTAACTGTATTTATTACAAAAACTTTTTTTTAAAAGGATTAGTTCACTTTAAAATGAAAATTACCCCAAGGTTTACTCCACCCTCAAGCCATCCTACGTGTATAAGACTTTCTTCTTTCTGATGAACACAAACGGAGTTATAATTATTAATATCCTGGCACGTTATTATGGCAGTGAACAGGAGCAATGAGTTTGAAGCTCAAGAAAGTGCATCCATCCATCCATCATAAATGTACTCCACACAGCTCTGGGGGTAAATAAAGGCATTTTGAAGCAAAGCGATGTGTTTGTGTAAGAAATTTACATTTATGCATTTGGCAGACGTTTTTATCCAAAGCGACTTACATTGCATTATACTATACATTTGTATCCGAGTTTGTGCAATCCCTGGGATGGAACCCATGACCTTGGCATTGCTAGTGCCATGCTCTAACCACTGAGCTACAGGAAAGTGATATCCATATTTAAGTTATAAAGTAAAATATCTAGCTTTCATCAGACTGCCTTCTGCATTTAACTCAGGAAGAAAGTGAACTGTACCTCCCACAGTTCAGAACACTTACACCATGTTCTAACTACAAGCGATGCCGCGACACACGTGTAACGGAGGAGGAGTCCACTGGAGGCGAGCGTAGGTAGAACCCAAGTGCAGTTTTTAATAACATAAATCCAAAATACAAACAGGAAGACTTGACTTGACTTGACTTGACTTGACTTGACTTGACTTGACTTGACTTGACTTGACTTGACTTGACTTGACTTGACTTGACTTGACTTGACTTGACTTGACTTGACTTGACTTGACTTGACTTGACTTGACTTGACTTGACTTGACTTGACTTGACTTGACTTGACTTGACTTGACTTGACTTGACTTGACTTGACTTGACTTGACTTGACTTGACTTGACTTGACTTGACTTGACTTGACTTGACTTGACTTGACTTGACTTGACTTGACTTGACTTGACTTGACTTGACTTGACTTGACCTTGACCTTGACTTGACTTGACTTGACTTGACTTGACTTGACTTGACTTGACTTGACTTGACTTGACTTGACTTGACTTGACTTGACTTGACTTGACTTGACTTGACTTGACTTGATGCTCACCAACAACGGGTTACATTCAACAAAGCTAGACAAGGTTACAATGGAACATGAGAGCTATTTATACAGGGAGACTAATGACAAAACAAGGAACACCTGTGGACAATGAAGACAGAGGACCAATGGGAAGACAGAACTGAAATCACATGACAATGACAACCAATCAGAACATGACACATGAGACAGGGGAAGCACATGACATGAACACATGAGGGCAATGGAAATCACATGACACAAAACCCATGGCAAAACAAACAAAGCATAACAATGAAAACAAACCATAAACTATGAACATGAAACAAAACCAAAACAAGACATGACATGACATGACATGACAACACGATAAAAGATAATTCTTCCATGTTAATCTGGGTTTTTGTCCTAACCAGCCAAGAACAACAATGCAAAGTATGGCAATGATAATATCAGGTACTGTTTATGTGCTTTATTTAATGTTAAAAGTGTCTAATGTGAGTTTGAATATCATTTTGTGTGTCTTTTATAGCCGTACTAAAAGCAACAATTGACAATTCACTTCAGATCTTCATAATAAATGAAAGGAAACAAGAACTTTCAAACTGTCAAACTGTGAACAGACATGTGTATTCTATGAAAAAGATTGTTTCAGTAACTCGGTATGTATTTTTTAAATAATGTTAAAATGGTGTAATATTCATAAATTTGATTATGTACTTATCTATTTCATTGTGAGTGCTGTTAGAGCTTGCCGAGAGAGCCCTCCCACGCACTCTTCTGATTGGCTGTGATTTTTGAATGACTTTATCGTGTCTCATAGTCACGTCTGGTGTGGACAGACGAATTGTTTGTCGCTGGAATCTTATTGCATCGCGTCTGGTTAGGACACAGTGTTACGCTAAGTCCTACACCTTCCGTATTCAAAGCCAGTTACACTTTTTTTCGTAAGTTGAATATGGAAGGCGATCTGGCGGAAGCTAGATATTTTACTTTATAACATGTTAAATATGGATATTTTTCTTACACAAATGCATCGCTTCAGAAGGCCTTTATTAACCCCCCGGATCCGTGTGGAGTACGTTTATAATGGATGGATACACTTTCTTGAGCTATATACTCGTTACCCTCGTTCACTGCCATTATAAAGCTTGGACGCGTCAGGATATTTATTAATATAACTCTGATTGTATTCATCAGAAAGAAGAAAGTCATATACACCCAGGATGGCTTGGGGGTGAGTAAATCTTGGGGTAATTTTTTTTTTTTTTTTTTTTTTATAACTAATCCTTTAATAGTTTTAGTTGACAATAACAACACTGATTAATTTATTATAGTGTAGTGTGTTATTTTAGCAGAAAGTTTGCTAAGCATGCAAGGGGTAAATGAGATTGATTGAAACGGCTGTGCACTTTGAATGTGGCTTGAGAAGGTACTCTTTTATAAAGAGATTTTCATTTATAAAGGACGTGCAAAATGTAGGTTGCGCTTCGAGAATGCCGCGTTCAATTCACATCACGTCACAATTGTGTACATCCTAACATTACGACAGATCGCACATATGAAAAGGAATAAGCGTAATTTCTGTGAAGCAGCATATGCGCCACACATTAACTCTCTGCGAGGAGTGCATCTCCCTGTTCCTCCATCCTAATTTACAGTCTCAATGGACTCTACCTTTCAGAAGGTAGAGTGCCTCTCTACAGTCCACTGTAATGCATATTCCCTTTGTTATAGCGTTAGTGTCAATTCTGACTCAACATGGATTGCCAATTTGTCTTTTTTTTTGGCATGGGCAATTTAAATGCACTGGCTTTTATGCAAAACATACTAAAATCAAGCATTTTCCACTAAATTGGACATTTTTATGGTTATAATTTTGCCATTCTGATGGCAAGAAATGCTGCCCCAAAGGGATTGTGCCTCTTATCTTTTGTAGCTTTCCGTGATGTCTGGATGACAAGTTTCTTTAATATGCATGGAGAATGGCAATTTTGGGAGACTTTTGTCCTCACATCTTGATGTGGCAGATGCCAGAGGAATTACCCCCCCAGCACCCCTCCCAATTCTTGGTCCTAATAAAAATGTCAGTGCTCTGGAAACCTGTACTCTATCTAATCATGGTTATAATGAAGTGTGGCTGAAATAAATATCAGAAAAATCTATATAAAAATTCTAAACAGAGAAATTAGAGCTTTAGTATCATGTTCAATGCAATAGGATTATGAATGAATAATTGTGGAGCAGTTTTGTGGAAATGGGTAAATACATATATATCCGTTTCACTGGATAAAAACACAACCATCAAATTTCCCATTCAGTTGTCATAGAATGATTCATGAAATATCTTACTTTTGTTATACACTAGGTAAAGAGCATACCTGATTATAGTGTAGTATATGATTTACAATAAAAACAATAGCATATTCTGAAAAGTATAATAGCATAACAAAAAATAGCTCATTGGTGAGAATCTGCTATGATATGCTATTGTTGCGATGCAAAATACACAGAAAAGTCAATGTTAGAAAGTTTATGGAATAGTTCACCCAGAATTAAATTTTTTCACTCTCATGCTGTTTCAAACCCACAACTTTCTTTCTTCGAAGTAACACAAAAGCAGAGAAGTTGAAAATTAAAATTGTTATTGCTATGAAATAAGTTTCCCATGCTCTTTTTCATGCAATTACAATGAACAGAGACTTTCAAGCTTAAAAAAGGAAACAAAAGCACCATAAAAGTGGTTCATATAACTTGTGTGCTATATTCCAATACTATTCTGAAACCATACAAGACCAAAATTTGAGTTGCCATTCACTGAAAATCCCAGGTGCATTCACGAAAAGTGGGAAGTAAAATTTGGTGACATAATTGCAGTCATATGACTTCATACAACTTAGAATAGAGTGCATGAGTCATGGATACTTTTGTGTCCTTTTTTTAAACTTAACTTTGAGAAAAAATGGCACCTTTTGTGCTCTGCGGAAGAAAGAAAATCATGTTGGTTTGAAATGACATGTATGAGTAAATGATGGGTGACCTATTCCTTTGTTAATGAATACAAAATATTTCCATATAATCTTTTACATGCCCACATCTCACAACATTGTGCCACAGAAGGTAATTTGTGATTTCTCCAAGGTCAGCTATCATGTGCCTAAATAAAGCCTTTACATTTCCACTTAGTGTGATATGCATTCAAGCTTCAAGGTTTGGTCCACTGTCAGTATTATGAGAGATGATAAGAGAAGCTCAGTGCGTCAATCAGTGCAGAAAGGAAGCGGGCTGGCGAGGGGTGCAAACTCATTTGCATAGCCTTTTTTTTTCTCTGTTAACTTTATTGGGATGGGCGGGGCAGATGTTTGAGAAGCCCTGCCTCTCTAATACAGCTCTAGACATTGCGCTCAATCTCTGTCCCTCGTCCCAGTTCTCTTGCCAGCACAATTAAAAATGTATAAGGCTGCAGCGAGGATGGATTAGATGTTGGTCTCCCACGGCTGCTGATCTGGAGTGCGAAGCTGTCACACAGGGGGTTAGAGGGAAAGGTGTAGGCATGAACCTTGCGACGACAGAACTTTTTTTCTTTTCCGTTGTTTTTTTTTTTTTTTTTTTTTTTTTTTTGCATAATCTGTTTATTGAACTTTTACAATACTAATACAGGATTAAGATACAGGAGAATAGCAAATAAATATTGTCCCCAATCCACCATAAAATTTAAATCAAATAAACAAATAAAAAAATAAATACTACCTAACTTAATACACAATTATGTAATACAAAGTATGTCAGGTAGGTATAGGATACATGTTGTATCATAAAAAATTGGGGGATTCGCCCATATACAGAGTGCACACATATATCTATACGCATCGACAAACAAAATCAAGCTATTTTATACAAATTTATACAAATATAAAGTATATGCATACAAAGGAATACACACATGCATGCACCAGGGTTATTATCGTCACCTAAAACTAAAATTATTCGAACATTTCAGTTAATTTAAATAAAGATCAAATAAAACAAATATAAATATTAGTTGAAAAACTTAAAGGGGTGGTTGATTATGATTTTTACTTTTCTAACCCTTAAATGCATTCCTCGGGTCTTTAGTGACCCGGGATGTCATTCACTACCCTCCTCCTCGTTCATTTTTTAAAGTTAGACATCAACCTTCTTGGTATTCCTCAATCAATTCATTATAAAGAATATAACAAGAAAAAAATCATAAAATTATAAAAGAATGCTTATTTTTGTATTCATTTTTTGTAAAAATTGTATAGGGTTGCAAACGACCCGAGGTGTGTATGAGTGTACATGTATTTTTTCTGCACGACAATAATTGAATATTAGATGACGGAATAAGTGCAATTCACCTTTATTCCACAAGGTGGAAATGTCTGATACACAATGCTGAAGTGACGACTCATTTAGACAGAAAACGAAATAATAAGAAAAACATGAAATGGCTCAGCGATTTACTGCAGACAAGTACTGAACGCAATCAAATATGACTGTAACTGTTACTGGATTGATCTGGTGAAGCTGTTAGCGATCAAAATATTGATTTTGAAGATGTTGAAAATTATATAGTTTTGATAATACGTTTGAGGTCGCGAATGGGCTCATATTTGTGAACTCAAACATAAAACTAGCCTATTATTTGCTGAATTTACTGGGAAATGAGCTCTGACGAGGACAGTGATGATGGCATAAAACATCTGCTCAAACGGAGCCCTTTCAAGCTCCAAAAGGTAACAAAATATGCTTTATTTTATTCTTCTGTAACTGTTACTCTAATATCAGAGGAGTTTTATATTATCGCGACAGGTAGAGATCCTTCTGTGTTAGATATAGATCCGGGTCGATAAAGACCCGAATATGTAAGGATGATTGGCGAAACAGTCATGCATTTAAGGGTTAACTTTAGTGTGTAATGTTGCTGTTTGAGCATAAACAACGTCTGCAAAAGTTACGACGCTCAGAGTTCAATGCAAATGGAGATATTTTCTTTTAAAGAATTCGCTGTTTAAGGACTACAACAAATGGCTGGTATGGACTACAACAAGCTTCTTCCCAGGTTAGTGACATCACTAACCCTAAAATTTACATAAACCCTGCCCCCGGGAATTCACAACAAAGGGGGTGAAGCCATGTTGGGCTGCTTTACAGAAGAGGAAGAGTTTTTGTAGTAGAGTAGTGTCATGCCATCATTTTATGCCGGACTGCTTCACAAACTAGGGTCAATTCAACGCTGGATTTGCACAAAACCTTAACATGACGGCACATGCTAGTCAATGAGCTGAATCAACTCCACAGCATCTACATAAATTTATCCACTAACCATTCAGAAACTTCCAGATACATTCTAAAAGTTGTTATTTCTTCCTGAGTCTCTCCATCAGTGTCCGACTCTGGTTTGAACAATGTAAGGTTGAACACTGTTACTGATAATTGTCATTTTGGCTGCGTGAGATTCTCCAGTTTTGTTGTTGTTGAGCAAATGAAGCTGTTAAAGCGCCACCCTCTTTTGGAAAAAGCTTATCTGCATTTAAAGGGACACACACAAAAAACATGTGTTTTTGCTCACATCCAAATAGGGGCAAAGCTATGATAAAGCTATGATAGCTATGATATTGACAAGCTATAATAAATGATCTGTGGGGTATTTTGAGCTGACACATTCTGGGGACACCAGAGACTTGTAAAAGGGACATTATAGGTCCACTTTAAACTAAATGAAAGTTAGAAAAAACTGACAATAAAATTATAACCTGGAAAAAAAGAAGGAAAAAAATAGAAAAAACAAATAAAAAAAATAAACCTAAATAGCAATATTTAAAAATAAATAAATAATAAAATGACTAAAAATTAAACTAAAATTAACATGAAAACTAAAAATATAAAAATGCAAGCTAATTCAACATATTAATAAATCTAAATAAATAAATAAAAACACTGGCATGTACCTATACACACACACACACACACCTGAACAGAATAAAATGATTCAAGCCGCTATCACAATGACACAGTAATGCTTAGGTTGACATGAGAGTAATTATAGATGAAGTACTAACATATTCTGAAAAAAAGATAATGAATGAGTCCAAGGTCTCAGAAAATATACCAGTGTTGGTAATTTTTCTATGACTTCACTTCGCACCCTCTCTCACCCACCGAACACGTCCTGCCTCCAAACGGATTACCTGCTTTTGCTTTTATTTACCGTTTCTCCCCCAGGTGTCATCCCTCACCTGTCCGATATAGTG